>NC_143521.1:21271607-21589643 GCF_031878675.1 Megascapheus bottae | reverse complement strand
TAGCAGTATGATTACTTAGATTCATAAAAAAAAAAAGGAAGAGTTTGCTTTCAAACATGATGCAGACTTTACAATAAAAGGTGCCCACTGTAGGATAATACTTCAAGATGTTAATTTTCTTTTTAGATTCAAAACCACATTTGTGTGTTATACTTACTATTAAACTATTTTGCCACCTTTGATTTAAGTGAAGTGACAGATTTTTTAACTGACAACACAATGTTAAAGCTTACCTAAGAATAGTTTTGTTTTTGTTAGTATTTAGTTTTTTTTTAACCTTGAGTCAGTGATAACCCATAGTTATAAACAGGACCATTAAATACTGAATAACTCTGCCTACTCGAAGTAAGTTTATGTCAAGACTGAGCATGCAATATGAATGACATTTACAGTTAAATTTCAAATTGTGTTCTTTGTATCACTTACATAGGGTGTATGGTCCACACTGCCTGTAAATGAGAAAAAGCTAAATCTTGCATTCAGATCTGCAAGGAGTGTTATCTTAATATTTTCTGTCAGAGAAAGTGGAAAATTTCAAGGTAAGACTAGAAATAATTTGGATATCTATCTGTCTATAAATAGATATATAAGCATTAATTGTATCAACACCCATGTAATATTTTATGATTTCCTTAGGGTTTGCAAGACTTTCTTCAGAATCACACCACGGAGGATCTCCTATACACTGGGTGCTTCCCGCAGGAATGAGTGCTAAAATGCTGGGAGGTGTCTTTAAAATTGACTGGATTTGCAGGTAAACAAAAACACTTCAGTACTGAGGAAATTGTCCTATTTTGTATGGGCTACCAATTAGGAAAGATAAAACTCTACCATGGTTTATTTTATTACTCTTAGGTGTCCATTTGGGAGGAATGTCATAGTTAGGATGATTTTAGGCCATGAAATTTATTTGCATTCTGACATGAGTCAGAATGGGGGAAGATGCATTTTCTCATGTCAGTATGTAATTAAATAGCAAAACGATATTTAAGAGTTTTACACATTTTTGGTTACTTGGAATGTCTGCATATCTGCTATTTTCAATCAATCATTTAGTTACTGAGTGGGGAAGTACTCTGTTTTGGGTAACAATTTTGGAGGCTAGTTGTGAAGAATTATTTTATAAGGATTTAGTGATTCCTGTGTTTTATAATCCTGTGATCTTTTGCAACGTTCAACTGTTTGTTTAAAAAATAAGCATATTTTACACTTGAGTTACTACACTGTTGGTTTATTTTATTTTATTTCATTTTTTGGGTCAGTGGCGAGACTTGAACTCTGGGCCTTAGCCCTGTCCCTGAGCTCTTCAGCTCTTGAGCCATGGCTCCACTTCCAGTGCTCTGATGGTTAATTGGCATAAGCGCCTCAGCCCAGGGCTGGTTTTTGAACACTGTTCTCAGATCTCAGCCTCTTTAGTAGCCAGGATTACAGTCATGAGCCACTTGAGCCACCAGTGCCCAGCTACTGCACTGTTTTAAGGCTTTATATCATTGTTCGTACAAAGCTAATTATATACACCAGCTTTTCATGGTGTGTATAAGTCTTTTAATTTTTGACACTCACTGAAAGGGAAAAGGAGTATATGATTGTGTGTGTGTGTGTGTGTGTGTGTGTGTGTGTGTGAGTAAGTTATAAGCTAACTTAGAGTGTTAGATTTTGAAGGGAATTGATCAGCAATAATAAAGGAAAAGTGCTATTTCTGTTCAGGGATAGAAAAGGTTTAGGAGGGGGAGGGTACAGGTTAGCAGTAGTATATTGCTTATTCCTCTTCAGGGATAGGGCCTGTTGTATGCATGTGCATGCATGTGTTTTTGGAGGGAATGTCGGTCATGGGGATTGATCTCGGGGCATGGGTACTGTCTCTTAGCAATTCTGCTCAAGGCTAGTGCTAGTGATCTACCACTTTGGGCCATAGCACCACTTCTTGCTTCCTGGGGGTTAACTGGAGATAAGTCTCATGAGTAGATGAGTTTTATTAATAGATTATTTAATCTTCATGATATTCTTAATCTGCTCACCATTGTATATAGCAACAAGAAAAAAGACCCAAGTACTAAAAATAGGTGTAAAATTTTGGACCTCAAAGGGGCTTTATTGTTTTAAAGTAAGCTTTTAGATTTAATGATAGAAATATTTAAAAAAAAAACTATACATTTGACACATAAGTTCTGTTCCATTGCAATTTTATACCACTTAATGGTTCTGGAAGGCACTTGATACTACATTCCTTACATTCATGTTTCTGTGATATAAAAGTTACTTTGAATGTTCCATGTTTTGAGTTTTCTCTATAAAATGTGGATTACATTTGACTTTCAGAACTCGATAGTATTTACTAATTTACTAATTTACTAATGTTTTTCCTTTTCAGCTATAGTAATCACTAGGTGCCTAAGCAATTTTAGGGTTTTAAAACTAGCCTTTAATAGGTTTGTTTGATTAGTATTGGTAGTATCTGATTGTGAAAATATACTCTTGAAACCCTCCTCCATCTTGTTGAAACCTTGATGATGACCCTGTGTATGACCCTGTAAATGCATGTTAGCTGATAGGAAGCCATTAAACAAATGCTTGACTTTGAATTGTTACCAGGATGATTAGGTCAGAGTAAAGCTATGACACAGCGTCTTCCAGAATTACATTTATTGATGTATCTTATCCTCATTTCTTTCTAGTTAAACCAGGTTTCAGAAAACCTATCTCCTTATCTTTAACTGTCTTTTTCAAACTTTAACCACCAAATTACTGCTCTCCAGCACATAAATTGCAGTTTTCTGTCCTTTCATTGGATTTGTTCCATTTGCTGAGACCTTCCATGTTCTATAGAGAACAGTAAAGATAAATCATATCAATAATCTTCATAATATCTGTTCCAAAGGCAATGGGACGCCTATAATAAGTATGATTCTGGGAGAATCTCAGTTCTGAGAAAAATAATGTGTGGACTGCAGACCAGTAATTGATCTTTATTTTCCATGATTTCACACTTACAACATCATCTGAGATTAACTAGTTTCTTCAAACAGGGAAACAAAATCTTAAAATCTAGTTAGACACAGTACAACCTGAAATAATGGATCTATCTGGCTTTGCCATGTGCCTTTACACATGTCTAGTAATAATCTGTGACTTTCCCATAGTAGTTTTTTGTTTTTGTTTTTTCCTCCCAGTCCTGGGCTTGAGCTCAGGGCCTGAGCACTGTCCTTGGACTTTTTTCAAGGCTAGAGCTCTACCATTTGAGCCTCAGCACCACTTCCGGCTTTTTTCTATGTATGTGTACTGAGGAATCGAACCTGGGTCTTCGTGCATGCTAGGCAAGCACTCTACCATTAAGCCAAACTCCTGGCCTGTGAAGTGAATTTTAATTACATTTTGATATCCTTTGATGAGTTTAACTTGTATTATAATGAAAAATTCTTTCATTAAAATAATAACTTGACACTTGTTTATTCATGGTAATTAAATAAGGTCTTAGTAGTCATATTG
The DNA here is from genome assembly GCF_031878675.1 of Megascapheus bottae. Classification (NCBI taxonomy): domain Eukaryota; kingdom Metazoa; phylum Chordata; class Mammalia; order Rodentia; family Geomyidae; genus Megascapheus; species Megascapheus bottae. The sequence continues at coordinate 21,586,157 of NC_143521.1, read as the reverse complement.
ATTACTATTCCTTGGTAACAACAGTTGCTCATTGTGTCATTTTGTGCTTGGCATTGTGCTAGATTATTAAATAGAAAATACACCATATTCCTTATTTTTTACCATTATGAGACCATTTTGTGTTATGTCTTACACAGCTCAGCCAAACGTTAATATTTATATTAGGTATCTTATATCTGAATTGAAGTAAAAGGCATAGTTAATATAGACATGAAATTCTTCTTTGTAACTATTTCCTGTGCGTCTTACTGAATATTGAATATTACTTTACTAATGAGGGAAGGACACTTGAATATGAAAAACAGCTCTGAATTTAAGGTTGGGGAACATTTCTATTTTCATTTGGTGTTAGCAGCTATGTTGAAGTTGTTACTTAAATAAAGTTTTCTTTGAGTACTTGACAATGAGGAAAATATTAAGTAATTTATATATGTCACTATTTTCAAACTACATAAAGATGAATATTAGTAAAATACGTTACAATATCCTGTTTGTTTTGGTCATGGTGGGGCGTGGAGTCTGTCTGGGCCTGTGTGCTGTCTCTGAGCTGTTCAGCTCAAGCCTATCACCCTACCCCTTGAACCACAGTACCACTTCTGGTTTCCTGGCTTTTGTGCCTGAGCTGGCTTTGAACTGTGATTCTCAAATCTGAGCCTCCTGAGTAGCTAGGATTATAGGTGTGAGCCACCTCACCTGGCGATATCCTTGTTTTTAAACTAAAGCTTATGCTTGCAGAAGGGAAGTTGGACTTCAACAAAGTGTATGTCTTTGAGCACTGTACATAAGGTACCCATTTGATTTAATGGCTCAACTTTTTAAAAATTTATGTCAGAGGCAATTAAATTGTAACTATACTTTCAATTTTGAATTTGATATTTTAAAGAAATTTGCCAAAGGATTTAATTGGTAATACTTTGTATTTAGGCGTGAATTACCCTTCACTAAGTCAGCTCATCTCACCAATCCTTGGAATGAACACAAGCCAGTAAAGATTGGACGTGATGGACAGGTTTGTTCTTATTTTTCCCTCCTCCCCAAATCCCATATTTAGCTAACTGTTATAAAAAAGAAAGAAAGAAAGAAAGAAAGAAAGAAAGAAAGAAAGAAAGAAAAAAAAAATGGCCAGGCTCGGTGGCTCACTACTCAGGAGACTGAGGCTGAGATCTAAGAATCATGGTTCAAAGCCAGCCAGGGCACTAAAGACCCCAAGACCCTGAGACTCTTATCTCCATTTAATTTCTAGAAGAGGGGAAGTGGGGCTGTGGCTCAAGGGGTAGGTGTAGGGTGGTAGCCTTGAGCAGAAGAGCTCAGGGATAGCACTCAGGCCCAAGGGTAGGGTGGTAGCCTTGAGCTGAAGAGCTCAGGGACAATGCCCAGGTCCAGGGTTCAAGCCCTATGACCCACCAAAAACAAAACAAAAACATGTATTAAAGAACTTTTTTTTGTTGGTCTGTTAAGGGCCTGGACGCTGTCCCTGACACTTGAACCACAGCGCCACTTCTGGTTTTCTTGTGGATAATTGGAGATAAGAGTCTCATTGGCTCTTGTGCCTGGGTTGGCTTTGAACTATGAACCTCAAATCTCAGCCTCCTGAGTAGCTAGGATTACGGGGTGAGCCACAGAGCTCCACTAAAGAACATTTTTTAAAGCCATTTCTGAAAGATAAGAAATGTGAAAAAGTGAAGCCATTTTAATTTGATGTTCCTCATTGTATTATCAATTAGTAAGACATCTATTGGCATTGAAATATAGGTCACTTTTTATATGATACTTTTATTAGTAAAGGGAAAACTATAAAATTGGTTTGATTTTAGAAGTTTATATGTTCACCTGCCTGTGTAGTTACTATAGTTCAGTTTATTGTCCATGCATTTGGCACACCACACGTATGTGACTACTGAGATGAGGACTTTCTCCTTTTATATTTGTTATTTGTACGAAGAAAGTTCTTTGATTAGAATACAGTAGACCAGAATGGAAGGTGATGTGTTCTTAAACATTGTGATTATGAATTGAAATTTGGAGCCATGAATATTTCAGGTTGTACACTTTGAGTAAAAAATACACAAAACCCTTTTTAAACTGGGTTTCAAAAATTGTCTATATAGTTGAGGCGACCTAAAACTCAAAATCTTTTGTCCTCGCCTCCTGAGCTTCTGGGATTGTGGATTTGTGCCATTATACTTGTCTCACTTTGAAAGGTTTTGTGACTCTTAACAGCATATTAGAATTGGTTCCATTGTCTGTGCTTGTAATCCTAACTATTAAGGAGGCTAAGATCTGGGTTCAAAGATAGCCCAAGCAGGAAAGTTCATGAGACTCTTGTCTCCAGTTAGTAAAAATACTGGGAATGGAGCTGTGACTCGTGTCGTGGTATGTTTCCTTGAGCCAGAAAGCTCAGAGACAGCATCAAGGCCCTGAGTTTGAGCCCTAGGACTGGTGATACACACAAAACCAGCAAGGAAGAAACAAGACCTTATTAGAACCTCATCATCATTCTTGGGAAGGAGTCTTCTGTGAGGCATTTTGCTTTTGTATTAGGAGAGTGCAAAATGTTCTGTTCTGCTGCTTTTGTCTTATAAATGTTGCTGCTACTCTCCTATTCTAGGAAATTGAACTCGAATGTGGAACTCAGCTCTGTCTTCTATTTCCCCCTGATGAAAGTATTGACTTGTATCAGGTCATTCATAAAATGCGCCACAAGCGAAGAATGCATTCTCAGCCCAGATCAAGAGGACGTCCATCCCGTCGAGAACCAGTCCGGGATGTGGGAAGGTTAGAAACGTTCTTTGGACTGGTAATAGGCACATGTATCAGGATAACATGATGGAGGAATATGATTCGTCAAAAGTTTGTCCTGCGGTAAAGAAGAAAGAGAAAATCCTCAAATCAAGCTGCATGGACTAGTTTGTGGCTTCATTGAGGATTTCACATGGTCACCTTGGTCTCAGTCATTTTTCAAGAGGAAAATGGGGATCTTTCCTTATGCAAAAAAAAAAAAAAAATCCTAAAGAGTCATACAAGTTTAGCTTAGCTAGTACTCTGATAATGCAGAGCGCAAGTGAAATGAGGTAGGCATTTGTTGCTATGAACAGGCTAGAAAAGAGGAAGAGAAGGAAGTCTTTATTTGCAAAAATTGTTAATACTTTGTAAAAAGCCTTTTCTTTCAGGTGTGTCTCTGGATAATCCTTATCAGATATGGGACTTTTATAAAGGATCACTAATATTTTTTGAGAAGATGACGCCTCATTTAGAGGATAAAATATTTAAGTTATTTTGATTCAAGAGGAGCATTATTGGGACTTTCAAAATTTTGTCACCGTGATGTGTTAACCCCATTGCCAGATATTCTCTAACATGTGCCCAGTGAATTCATACATCTTGCTGAGCTTCTGAAAACAATAGGTTCTTTCCAAAGGGGATCAAGTGGCCCTGGGAGACCCGGCAACAAACCAAAAGGAAGGGCTGTTGCTGTGTCTGTTTACAACATTTCCAGATGCTGGCAGTACCTGTGGACTTAAAAGTGTTTTTAGAGGATCGTCATGGTTATTGAGCACTACTTATGAACTAAACAGCATTTTCCAGGAAAAGGGGGTTTAACTTGTTACAGAATTGGAGAGAAGTCTTTGCAAAGGACTGATTTAATCCCTTCTACCCAACACCTTCCCTTGTATAGATTTGCATACAGCTAAACCTAAAATATTCTACTAAAGACTGTTGGATATGTGGTTGATGGGATGAAACCTTTGGTTAAGTTTCCTTTTGGTGGAAACATCCTGTGGTAGGTACAGATAACCCAACAAGAGTCCCATTTCTTTGAGCCTAAAAAGGACATTGTCAAATAGGTAGGAGGAAACCTGGCAGAGCCCCTTACTTTTTGCCTAAAAGGACTGAGCACCAAGATGTCTTTTGAAGTTTTAAGCTAAGAGGTTTCCAGTGCAATACAGTATATACACGTGAAGTTTTTCCTCAGTTTTGCAATGGACTGCAAACTATACTTATTACACCACTACTCCTCCTCTCAAGCCTGCCAGGGCCTCCATTTATATACGTATGTGGCATACAGCTTAAAGTCAGTAGTTGGACTACCATATGAACTGTTACTATCATGTTTTAGACCCGGTCGTAAATGCACTCCCAAAACTACAAGAAAGCGGTATGTTTATTTTTTTAAACCAGCTTTTAATTTTCTTAGTATTTATTGTAGATGATGCAACTGTTTTATTCTGTGGGGGGGCTTGGGACTGTTGAACTTTGCAGTTTGAGTAAACTTAAAAAAATGAATGAAAGTAGTTAATATGGAAAAAATAGCTGGAAAAAATAGTGGTACCAGGTTATATAGATTTCTTTGATATTTAAGGTTAAAAAAAACCTGCTTAAATGTTTTGAATTCGTTTTTATTTAGCTTTTTACTAAATGCTAAGTTGAAGTATATTTTATGATGTCTGAAAATAACCATTAAGATTTATGGAAGATATTAAAGAGCAGCCCTCTGCAAATAGCAACTTTCTAAAGAATATACTTGGAACTAGTTTTATGAATTCTGTTAAAACTATGTCCCATTCATTACTTGCCAAGTTATAAAAGCCATTTTATTTCATAAGGCACTGTTTGTAAAAATTTTCCATAATTACTTAATGTTAATATAGAAAGAATAATTGTAATTAAGAAATAGTAAGAATTAACTTTTAGAATATTAAGGTATCTTAACTGGTAATAACTTATGCTCATGAAAAGTATAGTTTTGTGCAAATCAGAGGAAAAATACTTAGATGTTTTAAATTTTGTTTAGACTTATTTTTAATGACAGAAGCCATAGATTTTAGAATCACCTATTGTTTAGTGTTAATATGGGTTGTTCCCTCTCCAGCACCTTTTTCACCTGCATGGCAATTTTTTTTTTAATGTTTTGTCAGACTTGATATGACGTTCATCTGAGGATAAATCATTTACTTTTGTTTAGACTATTAAAATGTGATTTATGTTTCACATAAATAGGATTTATGTATTTCAGTCAGAGGTTGTCAGTGGCATGAGATTGCAAGGAATACTTATTTTCCAGAAATATGCATTTAAGATTTGGTTTATAAAGATTAATTTGAAGAATTAAAATTTAAGACTTGTAAGATAAATTGGTCACCAAAAATTGTTAATTTTAAGGGAGCAATGGGCTATTATTTGGACTTTTCTCTGTCAGAAACTCTTGTTTTGATGTTTGTTCTCCCAGCAGTTTTTGGTTTAATTTCTAATGTGTCTAATTTGTGTAGGCGTCGACCAGAAGATTATGATATTCATAACAGCAGAAAGAAACCAAGGATTGACTATCCCCCTGAGTTTCACCAGAGACCAGGTTAATATTTTATAATCCTGCAGATATTTGACTTTAAAATATTAAAACAAACCAAAACTTACATTATAACCCTATACTTCTAAAAGTGAAGAAACTTTAGGACATGACTACTTAAACTTTAGGAAATCATTAGTAATTCTTATTTGTATTCATCTACTTTCAGATTGTTTAATTATTTTAGTATGAGTAATCATCTTAGTTACATAAAATTGCTAATTTTGCAAAAATGGAAACTTGTCTCCACATGTATTTAAGATGAAATGTACTTACGGGACACAGTAATCCTATATTTTTAATTATGCTTTTGTTCCATTTAATACTAAGGGTTTCACGTGGTGTATTGCATTGATTGGAAGTTGAAATTAGCTCTTTTTTTTTTCTTAAACACTTGACTATTTTGGAGTGAGCTGGAAAAATTATTTGTTGATTTAAATGCACCCTTTCAATTATTTTATTTTTACTGGAACATTAAAAAAAACTTCAGAGGGAATTTATATTGACAACATAGTGATAGTTATTAAATTGGCCACTTGGAACTTGGTGTTATCATTATGGAGTTTTATGTATCTAAGCGTCTTTTCTAAAATAAAATACACTAGCTTAGATTTTTTTCCCCCCCAGTAACAGGACCACTAAAGTAGTTTTTCATTTTAGTTTTCAGGATCTTTACTAATAGAAACAATAATACTATTTTCTTTTATTCCCATGGTTCTTTTATTTAAAATTGCAAGCATTTCATTTTTGCGACTTTTGCAATTTTGTTTTCATTTTTAAAACTTAACCTGGTTTACTTAGGAAATCCTATATCTACTGCAGGTAAACATCTGTCTTAAGGAGGTCCTGTTACACTGTCTTCAAGATAATTCTTCTGCTCTTACTTTCTCTATGGTGCATAATAAAGTTTTCTATGTAGCAAAATTTTGGGCCATGAACTTAGGAGACACATTTGAAAACTTGTCTAGTAATTTACAATTCTGTGATACCATTAAGTTTACATAGTTACTTCCTATATTACATTATCTGAAAGGACAAATGAAAAGTGGATTATAAGATCACTTCAAATACATATTTTGTGGGAAGAGTTGAACCGAGTAATAAAGAAGGTTTAATTATAATACCACAGTAAAAAATATAAATTTGATTTACCAAAATACTTGATGTTTGAACAGGGTATTTAAAGGATCCACGGTACCAGGAAGTAGATAGGTAAGTTGGGTTCACTCTTGTTTAGTTTTGAATTACATTCTTGGAACTAGTTTATGAGTTACCTGAATTTAGTTTCACAAATCTTATTCCCAACAGACGATTTTCAGGAGTTCGCCGAGATGTTTTTTTAAATGGGGTAAGCATTAAATTTTATATACTTAGTATATAGATGAATGCTGGGTCTAATTTGTTTTGTAGTCTTTACTTACTGTCCTTATCATTTTTCATTTTAGTCCTACAATGATTATGTGAGAGAATTTCATAACATGGGACCACCACCTCCTTGGCAAGGAATGGTTTGTATTACTTTCTTTTAAAAATTTAACGTCGTTTTCAGTTCCTAATAGTTTGAGTGCTTCTTGGAATGTGGCAGTTACAGTTATCATTGAAGAGGTTAACATACAGATTTTTGGTGACATAAAATTACATGCTAATTTTAAAACTAAAGTTGATTTGGTAGCTGAGGATTAGTTGATGTGAGTAGTAGAGTAGTAGTAGAGTCATAATGTAAGCTCTTCCTAGGTTCAGGTGTATTCCCTTCTTTTTCTGAGTTTGAGATCTTAAAGTTTATTTTTCTTCATTTGTAAAGTTCAGTGAGCATTATTTAATTATTTGGCTCATAAGTTGAATATTTAGCCCTTTGCTTAAGATTGCTTTCACTCATGTTAGTGAGTGAAGTGAATTATATTACCTCAGATAGTTGGTAATTTAATATAGAATATGTTAAGCTTTAGGATTATGGAAAAGATAAAATTGACAAAACAAATTTAAGTTTAGCATAGTAACAGTTTTAATATTCATTAAATCCAGTTCTTTCCTTAAAACTGAATCTTGATTGTTGATTTTGTATTATTTTTTTAAGAAAAATGTTTATTTTTATTTTTTAAATTGTACAAAGGGGTTTGCCATTCTATAAATTAGGTTATGCTTGGTCAATGTCACCCCTTTTCCATTTCCTCCTGTGTCTGCTCAGTATATCTAAGATAATAAATATTGCCAAAGCATTAATTTGAACACTGGGGACTGGGTACTGTCCCTGAGCTCTTAAGCTCAAGGCTATTATCCTTCCTCTTGAACCACAGTGCCACTTCTGATTTTCTAGTAGTTAACTGGAGATAAGAGTCTCGTGGACTTCAGTGCCTATACTGGCTTTGAACAGCAATCCCCCGATCTTGGCCTCCTGAGTAGCTAGGATTACAGGCATGAGCCACCTTGTCCAGCCCAAAGCATTAATTTATAAGGAAAATTAGAAATTAGCCTTTTGTGTATCTCACTTTAAATTTTTGTGCGTATCATTTTATCTTTTTCTCATATTACCTCTTCATTGGACCTTTTATTTCACTTGTGGTTTTAAGCTATTGCTTAAAAATAGGTGATTTTTCATGAAAACTCTTTACTGTTGAGCTTATAAAATTAAAAACATGAAACTTTTTTTTAATGTGTATATGGTCCTGGGGCTCGAACTCAGAGCCTGGGCACTGTCCTGAGAACAACTGGTGCTGTTCCACTTGAATCACAGCTCTAGTTCTGGCTTTTTAGTGACTGAAGATAAGAGTCTCATGGATTTTCCTGTCCAGGCTGGCTTCTAACCTTGATTCTCAGATCCCAGCCTCCTAAATAAGATTATAGGTGTGAACCACCAATACCCATTTGAAGTTTTTATATATAAAAATAATCTTGTGTACTACCACCCAGCCCTATCTCCTGGGTCTTGGGGATTGCTTTTTTTGCTGTCTGTTTTTAATGAGTGGTAAGGAAAAAGTCTTTAGGACAGTGCTTACTTATCTCCTACTATTCTAACTTAAATGTCATCTGTGGGAAAGTATGAACAGATCTTCGAAGGTTTACAAATGGAAAGCTTATTATACATTTGATTTTTAAAAAGAGATACTTTGAAAAAATTTAATTCCAAGTAAATGACTAATGAAGATTATTTTGTTTGGGATTGGTGGTTTCAGTATGCAGTGGAAGAATAGCTTTGGTCTGTTCTTACAGAAGTGATTTTCCTTTTTCAGCCTCCGTATCCAGGGATGGAACAGCCTCCACACCATCCCTACTATCAGCACCATGCTCCTCCTCCTCAAGCTCATCCTCCTTACTCAGGACACCATCCAGTACCACACGAAGCAAGATACAGAGATAAACGAGTAGTAAGTGTATCAGGAGGGGCTACTTAGAAATGTGAGGTCACCAGATTATTCTGAATGATGAGCCATTTTGTATCCTTAATGCAGACTCTTAAGATTCATCCAGCTGCCAACTTGATTTTATTGAGAATGGCTAATAATACCCTTATGAATTAGTTAGGTAGAAATAAATTCAGACTACTTAAATTGAGAATGCTCGTAGTGTTCTAGATGTGTAATACCTAGTGTATTTGTGTATTGAAATGTTACTGCCTTGTAATTGCTAATGTGTGTATATATGCACATGTATTTATTTTTTTCATATTTTTATTGTAATTAATAGAAGGGTTACATGATATTTGCCAGATAGATGGTGCATTAATTCACATACATTGATACCCTTTCACATGTCTTAGTTCCCATTCCCCCCCACCCCCTCATCTTGTTTTCCCCCCTTCCCTATCCAATTTCAAATAACTAAATACAAATATGTCCGATATATCAGGTAACAAAGTGAGATAGTGTAACAATATGAATAACCAAGGGACAGCAAAAGAGATGAGAGATAACATAGTACCTTAAGAACAACAATCATTCATTGTAAGGCTTATGTTTCTATATCCTAGAGATCCTTTCATTTAGCGTCCTACTATATGGCCTGTTGTATCAAGATTTTGCTCTATTGCAAATCTCTGCTAGGAGAGCCCAAGATGTCTACTGATTATGACAAATGAGGGAAACCATTGAGCCTAAATTTCTTTGAGTCTGGCTTACTTCACTTAATATGATCTTTTCTAAGTCTTTCCATTTCCTAACAAATGGGGCAATGTCATTCTTTCTGACAGCACCATAGAATTCCATTGTGTACAAATACCACATCGTGTTGATCCACTCATCAACTGAGGGGCATCTGGGTTGGTTCCATATTTTTGCTATGGTAAATAGTGCTGCAGTGAACATTGTTGTGCTGGTGGATTTAGTATGTCTTTGTTTCTGGATGATTGGGTAAATGCCAAGTAGTGGAATTGCTGGGTCATAGGGGAGTTCTATGTTTAGTCTTTTGAGGCACTGCCATACTGCTTTCCATAGTGGTTGAAGAAGTTTGCACTCCCACCAACAGTGTAGTAGTGATCCCTCCTGACCACATCCCCTCCAGCATCTGTTGTTATTTGTTTTCTTGATCCTGGCCATTCTAACTGGAGTGAGGTGGAATCTTAGAGTTGTTTTGATTTACATTTCTTTTATGACCAGAGATGTTGAGCATTTCTTCATGTGTCTATAGGCCATTTTTGTTTCTTCTTCAGAGAAGACTCTGTTTAAGTCTTTGGCCCATCTTTTAATGGGATGGTTGTTACTTTGGAGATTAGTTTTGGATTGATTCAATTTTTCGAGCTGATATATTTTAGATATGAGGCCTTTGTTGTATGGTTGGTGAAGATCTTCTCCCACTCTGTAGGCTTCCTACTTAGTTTACTAGCTATGTCCTTTGATGCACATGTATTTATACATTTATACATATATATACAGACATATGTACATGGATATACATTTGTACGCACATCTATAAACATAATGTATTAGGTAAATGATTTACTGTTTGACTCATGCCCTGGACTTTCTTTTATTTTTTCAAACATTCTTAATTTTTGCCTATGATCATGCCTATGATGTCTCCTAAGCAGCTGGGATTAAATATATGAGTCAGTGCATCCAGTCACTTTGTGTATATTCTGATGTACATATAGGTTTAACTTATCTTTAACCTGATTCTTAGGATGCTAGCAAACTGATACCTCGATGTTAAGAAATGCAGAAAAAATAAAACTTCTTAGTATTAATCTAATAGTGACTTGGTATGAAAGCTATGAAATCATTGATCACTTCAGAAAACAGAATGAAAGACAGTTTCCTATTTTTGTTGTTTCTAGAATTACGTTATACTGGGGAGGCTGAATTTATTAGATGCTGAAACTTAGTGTTTGAAGCATAGTGTACTTGTGTATGTTTGAAGCAACTTAGGTTAGTTTTTCTGTTGAAAAGAACACCTATGGGGCCAGAACGCTTATGGGGCCAGGAGTATGAAGTGGTGGAAGCATGCTTGTATACCATGTGCAAAGCCCTGAGTTTGATTCCCTGGAACCACATAGACAGAAAAAGGTAGAAGTGGTGGTGTGGCTCAAGAGGCAGAGTGCTAGCCTTGAGCAAAAAAAGTATTTTAGGACAATGTCCAGGTCCTGAGTTCAGGCCCCTGGACTGGCCAAAAAAAAAAAAAGGACACCTATAACCCCAGCACTCAGGAATTCTCAGTTTGAAGCCATGTTGCTATGTTGGGCAATACATGTTTGAAAACAATTCCTATAGTGATGTCTCTATAAGTTGGGGTTATTCTTTTCTCCCTTGTCCTTAGGGTGATGAATTTGTGCAGAGCTTATTAAAACTAAAAGAATATACATAAGACAGGACTTGTCAGACCAGCATTTAATTTTGAGATTGTTTTGTTAACATTTCTTCTCTCACTATCATAAAGATGGAGTAATCTTTCCCCATAAAAGGTACATTAGAACTGTTAGTGTTATATAAGCCAATTGTAATAGACTTGACAGTTATAAGATTTTTTTTTCTGTCACCCAAGAAATATACAGATGTGTTGTGTGTCTCAAAAATGAAACATGACTTATAAATGCTATAAGAACGTGTGTGTGTGTGTGTGTGTGTATGTGTGTATGTATGTATGTGTACGTACGTGTATGCGCATGTGCGTGAGTGTATGTATGTGTGCTTTCCCTTAGACTCGAACTTAGAGCCTGGGTGCTTTCCCTGAGCTTTTTTGGCTCAAGGCTATCACTGTACCACTTGAGTCAAAGCTCCATTTTTGGCTTTATGGTGATTAATTGGAGATACAAGTCTCATGGAGTAACCTGTGTGGTCTAGCTTTGATTGTGGATCCTCAGATCAACCTCCTGAGTGGCTAGGATTACAGTCACTGTCCCTGAGCTCTTTCTCAAGTCTAGTGTTCTACTACCTTGAGGTATACCTGTATCCGCTTCCTGATCCCGATGCACAGATCTTGGTATCCTGAGTAATTTAGGATTATACGTGTGATGGGCCGGGAGTTTGGCCTAGTGGTAGAGTGCTTGCCTAGGATTACACGTGTGAGCCACCAGCGCCCACCTTATATTTGTCCTTACAAGTAAATGGTCTTTTTCATAAGAGAAGGGGGGAGAGAGTATATCTCTATTTCTCTGCATGAAAGAGAGTGTGGAATTATGTTTTGAGCCATATATTCTATATCTTGAAAAACACACTAAATTCAGTTTGTAAAATAAAAACTAAAAGTAGAAAGCTTAAACTGGAGCAGAGTCAGAGCTAGAAGTGACTGCAGTTTTGCTCTATTTCACTCAGTTGCTTCTTATTGATTTTTGTTGTTTCCTACATTGTTAGTTTTGTGTGGGACAGTCTTAAGATCTTTCTCAGTATGTTTTTTTCTTATATTTCATCAAATTTCACAAGTAAATATTACCATTATTTTGCCAGTATGGGTGTTTGAACTATAGCCGTTAAGCTCTCTGCTGGCAACCTGTCACTTAGGGGCCATGCCCTATAGTCTTAAGTTTTTGCCTTTTGTTTTTCTGATGGAATATCAGACTTTTCTGAGCAGGCTGGCTCTGAACTGTGATCATCTGATCTCAGTGTTATGAGTGGGTGAGATTACAAGAAGAAGCCATGGGCCAGTGCCAGGTGGGCAGATGGCTCATACCTGTAATCCTAGCTACTTAGAAGGCTGAGATCTGAGGATCAAGGTTCAAATCCAGCCTGGGTGCAAAAGGATCCAAGACTATTATCTCCAGTTAACCTCTAGAAAACCTCTAAGAAGTGGGGCTGAAGCTCAAGGGTAGGGCAGTAGTCTTGAGCTGAAGAGCTCAGGGACAGTGCCCAGGCAGAGTTCAAGCCCTATGAACCACAAATGGTTTCACACTTCATAACATATTAGGAAGAAATCTGGAGTATCAGACTTTATAATGCATCTTTTAAAAAGCATAGATTGTTATTGTAGAATTGTGAATGAGGGGAAAGTAGAGCCTATTGCATAAAATAACCATTCATGATATTTTATGTGTAGGCAGGCTATAGACATGATGTTTGGTTAGCAGGTGATTTCTTCGGCCTTAATCTTATTAAATAGGCCAGAGGGAGAAGTCATTACAGTAGAACAGGAAGAGATTTGAATAACCTACTATAGATGATCCAAATTGGATATCATAATCAAATGTTCTATTTTCTTTCTATGAGACAATTACAAGGATACAAATTTTGCCATGCCTGACTTACTTCTTTGGTTTCCTAGCATGACTATGACATGAGGGTGGATGATTTCCTTCGCCGCACTCAAGCTGTTGTTAGTGGTCGGAGAAGTAGACCTCGTGAAAGAGATCGAGAACGAGAGCGAGACCGTCCTAGAGATAACAGAAGAGACAGAGAACGAGATAGAGGTCGTGATCGAGAAAGAGAGAGAGAGCGATTATGTGATCGGGACAGAGACCGAGGGGAGAGAGGTCGATACCGAAGATAATGTGCTTTGGGGAGCACTGATTGAAGATAAAAAAAAAAAATATCTTGTATTTTTTTTGTGTGTTTACAAGTAGTAAATTTATTTTCAGCTGTCTACTTACAGTTCTTTGTGTAGAAGGATTTATTATCACCCTCTTTGTTCTGAGCATGCAGTTTAAGAACTGGAAAACTCAAATCCACCAAAAATACACAGTTGACAGTTGACATTTTTATTGGGACAAGATGGAACAGTCCAGGAATGTAGATATTACATTCTTCATAAATGTTCATCTTACAGTATGTTCATCCTAGAGTTATTTTGTTGTTATTTGTTTTCTTTATTTTGGATCTGGGTCAGTAACTGCCATGGTATTTTGCTTTGATGTGTTTCTACATGTAGTTGCACATGGTTCAGTAAAAATAATGCTGCTATCAAGTACAGAAATACTGAAGTATGATGGTTTGACTGTATGGCAGTGTTGTAGCAGCCTCTTGGTTTTTCCTTTCCCTTCCTCCCTTCCCCCCCCTTTTTTTTTAAACTTATAAAGTCACTTTTTTATTTTTTAGTCTTCAATGATGAGAGCAATATTAAGAAGACATTGCTATCTAATTTTTAATCTTTTTAAACAAATTCCTATGTTCAGTAGCATGGTTGATGCTGTTTAGCCTTCCCCTGTAAACTATACATTGGCTTGGAATGTTCACAACTTGTGTGTGGCAGCAGAAGATGATTCCCCATATTCCACATTGCTACTGTTTTGTATAAAATAAATTGGTAAAGATTGACACTGTTGTATTTCCTTGTCTGTGTGATTGATTGATTGATTGATTTTGCCAGTCCTGGGGATTGAACTTAGGGCATGAGCACTGTCCTTGTGTTTTCTCAAGGCTAGAGTTCTACCCCTTGAGCCACAGCACAACTTCTGACTTTTTCTATATATGCGGTACCGAGGAATCAAACCTGGGACTTCATGCATGCTACACAAAGTACTCTACCAGTAGGCCAAACTTGTGGCCAGGAAGATTTTTATATGTCACTTCCCCTTCCTGAAATTTTGGCCTTCCTAAAGTTGTATATCTGAAGCATTGATGTCATATTTTTCTGTTAAACAATGTAGTACTTAAGAGTTAGGTCTTTATCAAATCACAAAATACATATTTTAAAAATAATTTGAACATAGAACCCTCACTTTTGGAAGATTTCATTTTGGTGCCACTTCTAGAACTTGAACCTCAGGGCCTGGGCACTGTCTTTTGCTCAAGGCTAGCACTCTACCACTTGAGCCACAGTTGCCACTTCAGGCTTTTTTTTCTGTTTATAGTTCTCCTGAAGAATCGAACCCAGAATCGAACCCAGGGTTCATTCCCAGCCCTCCTGAGCTTTTTTCTTTTTCCTTCTTAATGCTAGTGTTCTGTCATTTGAGCTGTAGCTCAGTTCGTTTTTTTGGGGGGTGGAGGGTAGGGTGGGAGTGGTTAATTGGGAGATGAGAGTCTGGTGAACATTCCTGCCCAGGCTGGCTTCACACCATGATCTTCAGTACTCAGCTACCTGAGTAGCAAGGATTACAGGTATGAGCCATTCGGGAGTCTTTGAGGAATATTTTAACTATAACTTCACTATCATTATTTCAGCAGGTAAATGTTATTCAAGCCAAGCATTGGTGGCACACTTCTGTAATCTTGGGTACCCAGGAGTTTGAGATCTGAGGATTGAGATTCAAAGTTAGCTGAGACAGACAGGTCTCTCATTAAGCACCAGAAAAACCAGAAGTGGTGCTGTGGCTCAAAGAGGTAGAACACTAACCTTGAGCAAAAGAATTCAGGAATGGCACTTAGGTTCCAAGTTGAAGCCCCAGGACTGACTCAAAGTTATTCAAAATATTTGTAATGAGTAGTTGCATTATGTCAAAAATGAGTGGATTTTTTTTGGTGGGTCATAGGACTTGAACTCAGGGCTTGGGCACTGTCTCTGTGCTCTTGAATGTAAGGCTACTGCCCTGCCCCTTGAGCCACAGTGCTACTTCTGGTTTTGTTGTTTAATTGGACTTTAATGCCTGGGTTTGCTTTGAACCAGGTTTCTTAGATCTGCCTCCTGAGGATTACAGGCGTGAGCCACTGCACCAAGATTTGGAGGGAAAAGTTTTTAACTCCTTTTAAAGAAATTAGTTTCTGTTTTTGTTAATGTCTTTTATTTGGTGGTACACCAAGTCATGGCACTGCTAATTTTGTATCAGTAAGTTGTAGAATCTGCCACTTTGTTTGTGGTACTGAAATAAGCCACACAGCCAGTACTGCATCTATTTTTTTTCAAGGTCTCAAATGTTGAGCTCCTGAGATTTGAAGGAATTACTAGAAATGTTATTTTAAGGAGAAATTGGTAAGTGACAAGGACATATCTAAAATAATGCTATTGAACATGATATGTATATCTTGTGTTTTTATACTAATATGTATTGACTTATCCTCACAACATCCCACTGTATGCTAATATAATACAGTATAGTCAGTATTTAGTAGAACCAAGCTGCAACTCTAATTGTATCCAAACCTCCCTTTTTTTCTTTTTCCTCTTTACATGAGTACTGGGATTTGAATGCAGGTTCTTCAGCTTCCTAGGCAGGCACTCTACCACGGAGCTATGTCTCTTCCCTCCCCACCCTCTCTCTTTGCTCTAGTCTATTTTTTAGATAAGGTCTAGCTTCCTGCCCAGATGGATGACTTGCCATCACACCCAGCTTCTTTCATTGAGATGAATGTCGCCACCAGTCCTATTTCATAGTTTTACTGGCCTTAATCACATCACCATTTAAAAAATCATGTCATATAAAAGAATGAACTTCCCAAAAGATTATACTACAGCTGAAAATCTGAGTGCCTAGTAATTACCATGGTATAATGCTGCATCATTTATCTTTCTGGTTGCTCGTGGGAGTTGAACTCAGGACCTGGACAAGGTCCCTGAGCTCATAAGCTCAAGGCTAGCACTCTACCACTTGAGCCACAGCACCAGTTGGTGGTTAATTGGAGGTTAGAGTCTCATGGACTTTCTTCCGGGACGGCGTAAATGATCCTTAAATCTCAGTCCTCTGAGTAGTGAGGATTACAGGTGTGAGCCACTGGCACCCAGCATGCTCTTTTATTTTTTGTGGTAATAGTATGTGTCTGCTGTCTGTAAAATAGCACATATAAAGTACATTATATTTGAAGGACATTTACTAGTTTAGTATTTCATTAGTATATATATTTTAGTATTTAATATTTTAGTGGTTATTTTAAAAGCTTACTGCAAATCAGTATGCCATGTACTGGTAAATTTCATGTACAGAGTTCATGAAGGTGCTATTTTAAGTGACTGGTAACATGTAGGTTTATGGAGGTACACTTGGTTTCCAAAATCATGAAATTGTCTTCACACAATATCCTTATTAACTAATACATGGCTATTTGTTTCAGTTTTGACTTCACTGTGAAAATATCAAAACAAGGTGCTTGAGTCCCACCCTCACAATAGGTAAGCCAGGCACCAGGTGCTCGTTCCTGGAATCCTAGTGAGTCAGGGGCTTGTAAACTGGAGGATCAAGTCAATGCTAGTCTAGGCATGTTAATCCTTGAGATTCTTTCTCTATAAAGTAGCCAGCAAAAAGGAGAACAAGCAAACAAGCCAGGGCAAGTTCAAGCCCCAGTTCCTACAAAATTGAAAACAGTAAAGCCATTGAGTTACACAGGCAGAAATCTCATCCATGACTATGCCATGGTAACAATCACAATACTGGAACATGGACTACTGTGATATGTAAAATCTAGTGTTACTGCAGAGAATACTGCAAGGATGTCTGCTCTTTAATTTCACTGTTCAACTTTAGACCTGTCACTCTTGTTAATAGCAATGCTTGTTGTTGCCAAGAATTGTTTTCTATCTTACGTAGTACACACATGTATAGAAAAAACATATATAACATTTCATTGCAATGGAATTGGATCTCAAGACCCGATACAGGTGCTCTATTACTTGAGCCTTTCCTTAGCCCTTTTTGATCATCTATTTTTAGATTGGATCTCACGTTCAGTCTTCATCATGAGCTTCCTGAATAGCTGAGATTATAGGCATGGGATTATAGGCCACATTTTGACTCCTTTATCATTCTTGCCTTTATAAATTCACTTCATCTAATTTGAATATGCTCGGTTTTCCCAGACATGAATATATTCGTTACAATACTAACCTTTCTCTTTAAAGAATCTCTCAGATTGGGACTGGGAGGGTAGCCTAGTGGTAGAGTGCTTGCCTAGCATGCACCAAGCCTTGGATTCGATTCCTCGGTGCTACATACTCAGAAAAAGCCAAAAGTGCTATGGCTCAAGTGTCAGAGCACTAGCCTTGAGCTAGAAACAACAACAACAACAACAACAACAACAACAAACAAAAAAAACAGATTGTTATGTTGACATGTCTGATGTCCAGAAGAAGGACCTTAGCAATTTTTTTTCTTTCCAGTTGTGGGCATCAACTCAGAGCCTGGGTAGTGTCCCTAAGCCTCTTTGTGCTCAAGGTTCCCACTCTTACTTCTTGAGCCACAGTGCCAGTTTTAGAGTAATTAATTTTCTGCCCAGTCTGGCTCTAAACTATGCTAGGCAGGGTCAGCCTAGCACTTTGATTCATGAGAGCAAACAATAAAAATGTAACACAGGCTTCCTTACAAGTACCCTGTGCTAACTGATTACACCACTGGAGCGCCTGACATTTCCTTTACTTAAAACAGTTGGTTCTTTAATAGTCGAAACCTAATTATAATTTGGTGTCACAATTTTACAGGAAACAAAATGGTGGCTCACTAAGCAGCCATCCAATTTGCACTGTTTAATTCAAGGCCAAGCTCTGGATCAAGGAAGATGGTTGAAGACAGCATGGTGAACAGGGACTAAAATACCATCTTTCCCATGGCATATCTATGGAATGGACTCTCCTCTGCCATGTTTCCTTTCTTTTTGTTGGTTGTGGGGCTTGAATTCTGGGCCTGGGCGTTGTCCCTGAGCTCTCAGCTCAAAGGCTACTGCCCTGCCCCTGAGCTGCAACACCACTTCTGATTTTCTAGTGGTTAAATGGAGATAAGAGTCTCACAGATTTTAGTGCCTGGGCTGGCTTTGATCCACGATCCTCAGATCTCAGCTGAATTAGGATTATAGGCGTGAGCCACCATGCCTGGCTCTGCCATCTTTCTTTTCTAATAAACTGTCCTATACCCTTAAAAGAATAAGTAATTCTATGATAGTCAAGCAGCAATGCTTTCAAACCAAAGCCCTGTTTGGTTTGATCCCATCACTGAAAAAAATGGAAAGTTTTGAGTCCAAATGGAGTTATTTTGTTAACCTTCAATAATAAATAAAGCTAAAAGGTTATGAAGAATAGTTCTCATACATGATTCCCTGACAGTAACTATCATACAAGACTGCAAAAGTCACAGTCTTTGCCATAAAACTCTGTTAGTGGGGGCTGGCAATGTGGCTTAGTGGTAGGTAGTGTTTGCCTAGCAGGCATGAAGCCTGGGGTTGATGGCTCAGTACCACATATACAGAAAAAGCCAGAAGTGGCACTGTGGTTCATGTGGTAGTGTGCTAGCCTTGGGCAAAAAAAGCTCAGGGACAGTGCCCAGGTCCTGAGTCAAGCCTAGCAAACAATAATAATACCAATGAAACTTTTCCTTAACAACAACAAATCACTGTCTCTTCCTTCAACTACTTACATTTTACTCTGACATACTTATCATTCCGATGCTATCTGCAGATGAATGTTGTTATTCTTTTTTTGAAGAATTATTTTCTGGTTGGTGATTTGTTTCAGGACAAACACCAAGTTAGTTCTATTAGCTACCCTCCTGGGTGCTGGGGGCACAGGGTGCCTGCCCCTTACTGCTGCCCTTGCTGCCAAGTATTCCTAGTCAGTCAGCAGCCTCCAAGGCTGATGCAGTTGGGAAGAACCTTAGAGGTTTGCCCCTGAGGCATGGGCACTGCCACACAAAAGAGGCCTCTGGTTGCTGCTACTGGATATCTGCTGCCACTGCTAGCCAAGGATTACAAGACTCACTCAAGCCCTCAGAAAAATAGAGAAGCTTCTCTGGACCTGCTCATAATCCTTATCCTGGTAAAGCAGATAGGCCCCAGAGGGTTTATATGAGATTTAAAGCACTGAGAAGAAAACGAAGAGGGAACAGAAGATGTTCCCAGGTATTTCAGTGTAATAGCAGGAAATAAGAAATGTGTTTTTCATTCTGTATACAATTCCACAGAGAAAAGAGATCTGCAGCTTAAAGGCAAACATCTTTCATTTGTATACTTCAAATGAAATGATTCTGAGGCTGGATATGTTCTAAAACCCACAGGGCACGACGGTTTCCCAAAACCAAATGGGGCTGTGACTGTTTCCTCAATTCTAATTAGGAAACATAGTTTTCAAATCAAAAACTGGAACTACACATTTCTACCTAAAATAATGTAAAAGAAAGCTGAGTATTCAGAGAAGAACCCTGATGTTTGGAGTGGATTTTAATCTTGTGTCCATGAATTAACTTGTAAGCAAGCCACAATTAAATTAAGGTCAATTTTAGAATAGGTATTCAACAGCAGTAGAGTTTCAATAGAATAACATCTAGTTACATATTTGTTTTACTCAGCATGTCCCCATTGATTTGAAATGATTCTAACTCCAAAATGACCATTCATTTGCTAGAATGAAAATTGTCCTGGAAGGAGTAATGTGACCTCACAACCTCTCTTGTTGGGGTTATTTGGAGTGGGGTAATGAGACTTTTCAAGCTCACAGCTACATTCAATTAGTCTCTTTTCTTCTTTCTTCCAGTTTTAGTAAATTTTCGACAACTAAAGAGGCAACATCTCATGAGGATGAAGATGACAGTTGCCACGCAGGCGAGCAGGAAACCAGTCACATCCAGAGAGTGGTACTGGAACCAATTGAGGTTGAGGGCAGCTGGGTGAAGGTGTTTGGCTCCTTTGTGTCTCATGACAAACTCCACCCAGAAGACAGCTTGGTCCAGAGGCTTCACTGGCTGATCATGGTGAATCCTTGATAACCTCACTGCATTCTCTTTATAGCTAAAAGACAAACAGAGATAGTAATACTGAAAGCCAGTGAACTGGTTTAAACATAAGGGTCTGGAGAGTGTCATTAAATTGATTCATGTTCATTTTCAACAGAGAAATCACTGATGGAGAAGAATAATAGAAGTAATATGATTTTGTTAGTCATGTGGGAGACTGTGAATGTTAAGTGGTATTTTCTGAGGGAGAAATATTTTCCAAAGTCAAAATGGAAGACATATGGGCAAACACATTTTTTCTTTTCTTTTGCAACAGAGCAAATGTTCCTAAGTCATTTAAAGTGCTTTAATTGTTAGATTTAAATTCAGTTTTCCAAAGATGTCTTTTGAAATCTTTGAGGAGGAATTGTGTTATAGGAGTTGAAATTCTGCTACATTACAATCTTCCAGTCTTCTCTTTGACCCTCTGCTGTCTAATTACTACTTAACCTGAAAAAATGACCTTTAATACAAATATTTTATCTTTAACTGGTTGTACAAAGGGTTTTCATTTAGCAAATCAGTTTATATGTATGAGGCATCTTGATTAATGTCACTTTCCCCATCATTCTCCCCATTGCTCTCAACACATCCCCTCCCCTCAGTTCTCCTAGTTTCATAGGATATGCATCAACTATTACCGCTGCATTCCCTTCCACTGCTCTCTTTTTTTCTTTTTTTTTTTCTTTTTCTTTTTTTTTTTTGCCAGTCCTGGGCTTGAGCTCAGGGCCTGAGCACTGTCCTTGGACTTTCTCAAGGCTAGAGCTCTACCACTTGAGCCTCAGCACCACTTCCGGCTTTTTTCTATATATGTGGTACCGAGGAATCGAACCCGGGTCTTCATGCATGCTAGGCAAGCACTTTAACCACTAGGCCAAACTCCCGGCCTGCTCTCTTTTTTTCTGTTGGTAATTGTTATTATTAGGGAGTTGTAGAAAGCATTGTCATTCTATAAGTCAAGTAATGAGTCTAATGCTTCTTGGACAATGTCATCTTACTCTTTGCTTCTCTCCATTTTACTCCTCCCGTCCCAGCGCATAAGTTGCATAGATTACTTTTCACATGGTGCGGGCTATGACTGCATGTGCTCCCCCTTGCTACCTTTTTGTCCACCACAAAGACAACAGCAACAAATGTTTAATTTCCTGGACTTTTTTTTTATTGTTGTTGTTTTGTTTTTTTGCCTATATTGGGGCTTGAACTCAGGATGTGGATACTCTCCCTGAGTATTTTGCTGAATGAAGGCTAGCACTCTACCACCTGAACCACAGCACCAGTCCTGGGTTTTTCTGTTCATGTGGTATTGAAGAATTGAACCTAGGGCTTCCTGTATGGAGGGCAAGCACTCTATCCCTAAGCCACATTCCCAGCACTGGAATTTGTTTTGATAAGCAGTATTTTAGACATTAAGAGGAATTACTCTTTGTTTTCTTCCATAAGTATATCCTCTTTTAGTCTAAAAGTGTATTGGACTGTGCAGTTGGGCTTTAGATTTCATTTCTGCATGTGAGAGAGACAAATAGCATATGTCTCTAGGTTTCAGTTACTTCACTTAACGTAATTTATTCTAAGTTCATCCATTTTCATAAAAATAACTTAATATTTCTAATAGATGAGTAAAATTCCTTTCCATATATGTATCACAGTTTTTAGTTGTATTTTATTGTCAGGGTAATGTATAAGAGGGGTTACAGTTAATTTGTCAGGTAGTGGGTGCATTATTTCTTGAACACTGACACCATTTTCATGTTTTTGTCCCTCTTTCCCACCTACCCACTTCCTTTCATTTTGTTTTCCCCTTTCTCTTCCCTATTTCAAATAAACAAAGGTAGCAAAGGCCAGATACAATAACCACAGGAGATTAACCTTAAGAGGAAAAAAAGGAAAAGAAAAAACATCACATAGTACACTAAAAACAACAACTGCAAAGATAAACCTCTTGTTTTCAAATCCTAGTATTCATCTAGGATTTAGTTTCACCATTTAGTCTCTTCTTATCAGGCCACATGTACAGAGCTTTTGTGATCCTCTGCTAGGAGAGTCCTAGGTGGGTACTAATTATCCCAAATGAGCAAAACTGTGGAACCTATGTTCCTTTGAGTCTGGCTTACTTCACTTAATATGAATTTTTCCCAGTCTTTCCACTTCCTTACTAATGGAACAATGTCATTCTTTCTGATGGCAGCACAGAACTGCATTGTGTATAAATACCACATCTTCTCGATCCATTCATCCACTGGCTTGGTTCCATATCTTCACTATGGTAAATAGTGCTGCAATGAACATCATTGTGCTAGTGGATTTAGTATGTCCTTGTTTCTGGACAGTTGGGTAAATGCCAAGGAGTGGAATTGCTGGCTCATAGGGGAGCTCTATGTTTAGTCTTTTGAGGAATCGCCATTCTTCTTTCCGTAGTGGTTGAATGAGTTTACACTCCCACCAACAGTGTAGTAGTGATCCCTCCTGGCTAGATCCCCACCAGCATCTGTTGTTATTAGATTTCTTAATCACGACCATTCTAACTGGAGTGAGGTGGAATCTCAAGTTGTTTTGATTTGCATTTTTTTTTTTTTTTTTGCTGGTCCTGGGGCTTGGACTCTGGGATTGGAGGCTGTCTCTGAGTTCTTCAGCTCAAGGCTACCCCCCCTACCCCTGGTGCCACAGGGCCATTCTGGTTTTCTAATGGTTAATTAGAGATAAGAGTCTCATGGTCTTTAGTGCCCAGGCTGGCTTTGAAGCTCGATCCTCAGATCTCAGCCTCCTATGTGGCTAGGATTACAGGTGTGAGCCACCATGTCCGGCTGATTTGCATTGCTTTATAGCCAGAGATGAGGAGCATTTCTTCATGTGTCTACAGGCCATTGTTTTTTCCTCTTCAGAGAAACCTCTCTTTAAGTTTTTAGCCCACATTTTAATGAGATGATTGTTTCTTTGAAGATTTGCTTTTGAGAAATTCAACTTTTTTGAGCTGTAGGTATATATGAGGCCCTTGTCTGTTGTATGGTTAGTCAAGATCTTCTCCCACTCTGTGGGCTTTGTATTTAACTTGCTAGCTATGTACTTTGCCATATGAAAGCTCTGCAATTTAATGCAGTCCCATTTGTCCACATTTTAATTTGTTGTCTTTTTGGTCTAAGAAAGTTTTGTCCTGTACCAAGGAGTCCTAGTGTTTCACCTATGCCTTCCTGTAAAGTGTTCAGGGTATCTGTTTTACCTCAAGGTTTTTCACAAATATTGTTTATCCATTTATGTATTGTAGGGAACCTGGGCTATTTCCATTAAATAGTTCTTTTATTTTTTTTCCTGAGACTAGAACTCAAACCCAGTGTCTGGTCTGACATTTTAGCTCATTGGCTGATGCTCTACTATCTGCACCATGTATCCAAACGTTTAGTAATTCTTTTTAAATAACACATGACAGATATTCTTTTTCCCCAATCTTGGCACTTAAACTTAGGGCCTGGGTGTTGTCTCTGAACTCCTTTGGCTCAAGGATAGCTGTATTCCACTTGACCCACAGTTCTACTCCTGACTTAGAAAAACAAAAAGAAATGAAAAAGTATCTTCAACTAGTTGTACAGAGGAGTTTCCATTTAACAAAGCAGTTTATGTTTACAAACACTTCTTGCTTTTGGTAGTTATTTGGAGCTAAGAATCTCACAGACTTTTTGGTTGAGTTGATGTCAAATAGTGATCTTCAGACCTCTCAAGCAGCTAAGATTACAGGTATGAGTCACTGGTGCCCAGATTAAAGAAGTGCCTTTTTAAAAATGACTTTTGCTTTGATCACACTTGGTCACACTTTACATGAGTAAAGTTGGATAATAAGCGGGTACAATTTAGAAAGATCAAGAGTTTCAGAAATCTCAGATATTGAAATAACACAGTTTTCGAATCATTTTTCTTTTCTTTTGTCCTATCCTATTTACGAAAATGATTTTCTTTATAAATATATATTGTAAAATTTTTTTTGCAAGTTTATTTTTTTATTTATTTTTTTATTTTTATTTTTTTGCCAGTCGTGGGCTTGAGCTCAGGGCCTGAGCACTGTCCTTGGATTTTCTCAAGATTAGGGCTCTTCCACTTGAGCCTCAGCACCATTTCTGGCTTTTTTCTATGTATGTGGTACCGAGGAATCGAACCCGGGTCTTCGTGCATGCTAGGCAAGCACTCTACCACTAGGCCAATCTCCCGGCCCATATTGTAAATTTTTTTTAAAAAAAACATCATATCACTTTACTAGTAACTATTTGTGCAGCAAATCTCAGTGTCAATTTTAAAATATCAGCTTTGCAGTAAAGCACATTTCCCTAAAAAGAAGAGCTTTGCACTAAAGCATATTTCCCAGTGACAAAATCCTTTGCAAATTTCAAAAGCATATGAATAGTATTTTCCTCAAGAGAACTTTCCTGAGATACTGCCCCATTGAAAAGAATTGCCCTACTCACCTAGGGTCATTGATGACTGTCTTCAGGGCTTTGAGCAAATCTACAGTTGACAGTGTGTGGAAGTTCAGCCTCACAGCAGCTCCCTTGGTCATCATGTGAACAATGTTATCAGACTGATCGGCAAACAAAGGAATGCCCACCATAGGAATCCCATGGTAGATGGCCTCATAGACACCATTGGTCCCTCCATGAGTGATGAAAGCCTTGGTTTTTGGATGACCTAACAATGGGATAAAGGAAAGGAAATTATGAATGATAACAATTACATATAATTATGTCATGCATACAGCAAATTTAGTATTGTATTCATATGTTAATGATATATACATTATACAGTTATATGTGTTATATATTATATATGTTATTTTGTATATAATAGTATATAAAATATTATGTAATTGAATTAATTAAAATACTTAGCCTAATAGGAGAAATACTAAACAGAATGTTTACAAAGGTGAAATGTTTTCCACTAGGAGATTAGGATCATTATGAAAAATGTTCAAAATGCTTTTCTTTCTTTTTTTGCTTGTCCTGGGGCTAGAATTTAGGTCATGGCCACTGTCCTTGGATGCATTTTGTTCAAGGCTTGTGCTCTGCCATTTGAGCCACAGTGCCACTTCTGTCTTTTTCTGGGTATGGAGTACAAAGGAATTGAACCAAGGGCCACGTGCATGCCAGGTGAGAACTCTACTGCTAGGCAATACTCCTGGCCCTTAAAATTGCCTTTAAATTTCAGATCATGAAACACGTGAAGTGCGCTGACAGGTATGTGATGAAGATAATATAGAAGAAGTGGTTTGTAATAGGAGATTTGAGGAATGAAAACAAATTTGCTATGTAAGTGAAACACACACACACACACACACACACACACACACACACAATGCAGGGTATGGGTGTGCATGCCTGTAATCCTAGCTCCTCAGAAGGCTGAGATCTGAGGATTGCAGTTCAAAGCCAGCCCCAGTAGAAAAGGCCATGGGACTCTTGTCTGCAATGAACCCTCAGAAAACTAGAAGCGGTGCTATGGCTCAAGTGGTAGAGTGCAAGCCATGAGATAAAGAGCTCAGAACCAAAAGATTGAGGCATGATCCATATACTGGGTGAAAGACTCTCTGACAGTTAATCACCCCTAAAATAATAATTCTCAAAGGCGGGCCATACAGAATATTATCATGCGTAATGAAATGGCATCTTTGTTGCTGTTTTGGTTGTTGTTGTTGCTGTTACTAGGGTTTGAACTCAGGGCTTGGGTGCTATCCTTGAGGGTTTTTTTTTGCTAAGGCTAATGCTCTACAACTGGAGCCACACTTCACACTTCACTGTGGCTTGTATCTTTGTTTAATTGGAGATAAGAGTCTTATAGGCTTTTCTGCTTGGGCTAGCTTAGAACCAAGATTTTCAGATCTCAGTCTCTTGAGTAGCTAGGATTACGAGCATGAACTACCAGTGCTGGGTTAAAATGGCAATTCTTATTCTTAATCATCCTGTCAAAGTCACCTACTGGGCAGAGCTACAGTAGTTTACACCTATAATATTAGTTATTCAGAAGACTGAAATCTGAGGATCTTGGTTCAAAGGCAGCCCAGAAAATTCTTCTCTCCAGTTAACTACCAGAAAACTGGAAGTGGCTCTGTGGCTTAGGTGGTAGAGTGCTAGCCTTGAGCTGAGGAGCTCAATGATTAAACCCAGGCCCAGAGTTCATCACAACTGACACCCCTCCCCACTCTTTCCCCACCTGAAAAAAACGAATCCTACTATCAAAACTAAGTACAGCTGTCACTTATAACTCATGCCTGCAATATTAGCTATTCAGGAGGTGAGATGCAGTGGATCAAGATTAAAGTCAGAAGAGATCATAAGATTCCATCTTCAAAATAACCAGCAAAAAGTTAGGCTAGAGGCATGAGTCAAATGTTAAAGCACCGTACTGGTATAAACTCCAAGGTAGTTGAAATTTTTTTTCCATAATACATTTTTTAAACATATTTCCTATTAAATGTTTGTCCTTCTCTTTTGCTATTCTTGTGTTTTCATCATTCTCCAGAGTCTTTACCAAGAAGGTCATTCTGGGGGATCCACTTTTGCAGATGAGTGTTCGATCCTAAGGTATCTGGCTTTTTGCCATCAAATCTCCATATAACCTGTTAATACACAGAAGCTTCTTATTATTTGAGTCCAGTTTCAAGTTCTTCACATTAGAACTAAGAATAGACCAAGAAATAACCTAAGTACCCATTACATGATACATCAGGAAATAAAAAGAGTGGAATACAATAAGAACTACTAAAATAGTGCTATAAATACACTTTTACTGGGCTTATTTTCACATATATTCAGGATATAGCATTCTCTCTCTCTCTCTCTCTCTCTCTCTCTCTCTCTTTCTCTCTATCTCTCTCTCTCTCTCTTTCTCTTTTTTTGGTCATTGGGCTTGAACTCTCAGCCAAAATTATACATGTTTCCACCATACCTCTTCCTCTTCTCCTTCTTAATCTTCTTTTTCTTCCCCTTCTTCTTCTTCCTCCTCCTCTTCTTTTTCTCTTCTTCTCTTCCTCCTATTCCTCCCCCTCCCCCTCCTCTTCCTCCTCCTCTTCTGTCTTGAGACTTGAACTTAGGCCCTGAGCACTGTCTCTAACGTTCTGAACCACAGCTCTACTATTGGCTTTTTGGTGGATAAATTGGAGATAACAGTCTCAGGCTCCAGAATTTCCTGACTGGGCTGGCTTCCACACCATAGTCCTCGGATCTTAAGCTCCAGAATAGTTAGAATTCCAAGCCTGAGCCATCATCTCCTCTTCAGTCTTTTTCTGTGTATGTGTTACTGAAGAATCAAACCCAGGGCTTCAGGCATGCTAAGCAAGTACTCTGACACCAAGCCACCTTCCCAGCCTGATCTTTTTTTAAGAATAGCACCAGCAGTATGAATGAGCCTATTACAAAATTTAGGGGAGAAATGATATTGTATAATACAACCCCCAATTTTATTGCTGGCTTGTCTTTATTGGGGAGGCATAGTTATTGACGAAAATGTAACTTCATTTTGATTATAGCTTTACTGTGTAGAGTCCTTAGTACTCATGAGAGAAAGGGAGGAATTGATAGGGAAGGTTTTGGTGGTTCTGATTTTTTTTTTGCAAAGGGTAGGATATCTATATGTAGTAAAACTAGAAGCCTAGGTCACACTAAGCCCCTTAAATGTATTTTTTTTGGTACACTATGTAAATAACAATAATTATAAGCAAAATATTCTGTTACGCTAACGGATCTATCTCTTATATTTTTGTGTTGAAAATAATTTCTGTGATGTGTTAGAGAGTATCTTTTCACATAGGGTATTTTTGTAATCAGTCCCTTTCACATTGCAACAGTCTCATTAAGCAGATGTTCCCTGACTCTTTCTCTCACCTTTTGTGGGATCTGTGCTAGTGCTGATGCAATCACATTGGCCCTCTCTTCTGTCATGTTGCTGACCATTGACCCCAGAGAAAACACCACAACACCATCCTCTCCAGAGCTCTGCACAAAGTCCTCCATTTCCTGTGACGAAAAATCGACACAGTAGAAAAGAGAAACAGTAACCTAAAGATATTGTCAGGATTGGCATCAATTTTAAGGAGAACAAATCAATATTAGCAGGAATTATCAAAATAGATAATCGGCTGTTTATATAATTAAAATACATAATAGAAATTTATAATCATAAGTATTTCTGGGGTATATATTTCATCAGTTTTACCCATATTTCTCTTTATTATGCAAACCAACTCCAAAATATTTCAAAATTGAGAATCTATAGAAACCAGGCCAAAAATATTTTCACTCTCCTACAGCCTCTTGACTATTATCCTTCTTTCTGCTTTTCTGAAATCTGGGTAGGTTCATATGATTTTTTTGGACTGGCTAGGTTATTTATTATTGCAAAGATAATGAGCAGGGGGTTTCATTTACAAAAGTAAGGTAATGAGTACTTTTTTTATTTTTTAGTCATTTTGGGGGCTTGAACTTGGCCTGGGCACTGTTCCTGAGCTTCTCAGCTCAAGGCTACCGCTCTACCACTTTGAGCCACATCGCTACTTCTGACTTCTGGTGGTTAATTGGAGAAAAGAGTCTCTTTCGGGCTGGCTTTGAACTATGACCCTCAGATTTCAGCCTCCTGAGTAACTAGGATTACAGGTGTGAGCCATGGTTGGCCCAGCTACATATTTCTTCTTTGTACGTGTCCTGGGGCTTGAACTCAGGGCCTGGGCACTGTTCTTGGGCTTTTTCAAAGCTAGTTCTCTACCACTTTAGCCACAGCACACCTCTGGCTGTTTCTGTGCATGTGGTACCCAGGAATTGAACCTCAGTCTTCATGCATGCTAGGTAAGCACTCTATCATTAGGCCGCACTCCTTGCCCCTACATTTGTTTTAAAACAGTTACCTGCTCCCTGATTTTCTCCCGCTTACCCCTCTTCACTCTCTTCCGATTATTTGTCTTTTGGGGGTTTGGCTTTCTCATGGGTAGTGCTTTATCACTTGAGCAACAGTGCCACTTCTGGCTTTTCCTGTGTATGTCCTATTCAGGAATTGAATGCAGAGTTTCATGCATGCTAAAAGGACTCTCCCACTAGACCACATTCCAGGCCCCTCCTCACTTTAGTTGTATAGTTCCTTCCCAACACTGTGTCACATGAGTACCATTGTTACATTAGTTCATTCTTTGTCTTGTTTCAGTGAGTAACTTTCCCATCCACGGATCAGATAAGCATATATACAGACAAAGGGTACAGAAAACTGAAACAGAATAAAAAATAGAAATAATTGTACGCAGGACATAAAACAAATCTCTTGTTTCCAATTGCTGGAGTTCATTTTGATACACTTCATTATATGTGGTCCTATGTACTTAGTGACTGGGCTATTGTGACCCTCTGTCAAGAATATCATAGACATATTGTACTTATTACTAATGAGAGAATCAATGCAACCTATATTCCTTTGGGCCTAAGTTGCCTTACTTAGTATTATTTCCCCAGGTCTTTCTATTTCCTTTTGAATGAGGCATCATTCTTTTAGATGGCAGCATAGAACTCCATTGAGTATGTATGGATCATCTTCTTGATCCATTCATCTACTGAGGGGCATCTGGGTTAGTTCCATATCCTAGCTATGGTAAAAAAAAAAATGCTGCATGGTTGTGCTTTAGTGTGGTCTTGTTTGTGGACATTTGGTTAAATGCCCAGGAGTGGGATTGCTGGGTCATAGAGGAGTTCTGTTTTTGACTGGGTAGTTTTAGTTCATGGATTACAAACTTCTGAAAGTCTACTCATGTGTCCATAAGGTTCACACATTTTAGTTTCACGTATATACTACAATTGTGTATTTAAGATTCTGTTAATGGATGCCAAGGTTGTTTCTACTACTTTCCTTTAAGGATGAGTGCTTCATGAAGATCCATCAATAAACTCAATATACGTATTGATAAATCATCAATCTATTTTTAATTTTTTTTAGATAATTTATTAACATTGATTTTTACATCATATTTCAAATGACATGTTTAACAAACAAGTATTGAAGAATGGAATTTCTATATACAATCCTAGTTTTAATCCTATTTTGCAAGGAATTATTACCGTTTTCAGAACATGCATGTATGTATGTAAGTATGTATGTATGTATGTATGTATGTATGTATGTATGTATGTATGGTTTGTCCACCATGGATCTTGAACTCAGGCATGGGTCCTATCCTGAGATCTCTTGCTTAAGGGTAGTGCTCTAAACACTTTGAGCTACTGGCCACTTTGGTTTTCTGATGGTTAATTGGAGAAAAGAGTCTTGGACTTTCATGATCTGGCTGGCTTTGAATACTGATCCTGAGCTCTCAGTCTCCTGAGTGGCTAGGATTATATTCCTGAGTCACCAGTGCCCACTAGTTCAATATTCATAAGTGATTGTAGAATAATTTACGTATAATATATATTTTGAAATCCTTACTATTACTACTATTTTTTGGCAGTCCTGGGGCTTGGACTTACCGCCGGGGCACTGTCCTTGGACTTTCACAACACTAGCACTCTACCACTTGAGCCATAGTGCCACTTCTGGCTTTTCCTGTCTATGTGGTACTGAGAAATCAAACCCAGGGCTTTGTGCAAGCTAGGACAACATCCTATCACTATGCCATGCTAATGGCCCCAAACCCTCATTTTATAGCTAAATTATTTCAAATGTATTTTAAATAAATGAATGTTCACTTTGGTTGTGTTTCTCTGTGTAATGATACATGAGTTTGATGTTTTCTTATGGTCATACGAACAATACCTCGATTTACCGAAAGCTGAAAAGTTTTCTCTTAAATTCTGTAAGGGGAATGTGGATGCCAACATAAGAATGTATGCCAGAATTTCTATTTATCACTTTCCATGATTCTCTCTTTGAAACGAACACAATAAATGAAGGGCAGGAGTTTGACCTAGTGGTAGAGTGCACAAAGACCTGGGTTCAATTCCTCTGTACCATAAGTATAGATGGGGTTAGAAATGGTGCTGTGGCTCAAGTGCTGGAGCTCTAGCCTTGAGAAAGCCTAAGGACAGTGCTCAGACCCTTGAGTTCAAGCATCAGGACTGACAAAACAAAACAAAAACAAAAACAAAAACAAAATCATGGTGAGTGAATAATATAGAGTCATTCCTGCTGAGAATGAGTGAAAACAGAAGCAAATAAACAGGAATATATATACCTTAGGCAGAGGTTTGGCAGGTTTGCAGTGGAGTCCACCCACAAATATAAAATTTGGTAAGAGCGGGCGAGGAAATTCAATATCCCAGTAGGTTCGAATGAGCCATATATCAGCTTTCCCCATTGTCTCATATAAGGTAGTGGGTCTCCCTGAAAGGGAAAAAGTAGAACAAATGTACAGAGTACAAGAAAATTGTTAGGGGAATATAAATGTTACTTGTCTTGGTGGACCTTCAATAATATTGTGAGATATATCCAAAATTGTCTGTTTTCAAAATATTAGCATGTATGTAGCAATATGTGTATGCATACATATAAGTGTATATATGTTTAAGTATGGTCATGTATAAGTGTGCATATACAAATGCACATTTGTATATATGCACTTATAATGCATGTAGCTCATATATGTGTGTGTGTGTGCAGAGCAGGGAAGTCACCATATGAAAGACTGGTAAGGGACTGGGAATGTGGCCTAGTGCTAGAGTGCTTGGCTAGCACTCAGGAAGCCCTGGGTTTGATTCCTTGGTATCACATACACAGAAAGACCAGAGGTAGTGCTGTGGCTCAATTGGTAGAGTGAGATAGTTGAAGCCCCAGGACTGGCCAAAAAAAAGCAAAAAAGAAGAAAAGAAAGAAGAAAAGGAAGGAAGGGAGGAAGGAAGGAAAGGGGGAAGGAAGGAAGGAAGGAAGGAAGGAAGGAAGGAAGGAAGGAGGACTGATATGCGCCAACTGCATCTGTAATTCATCTAGTATTTCCCAACTGTAAACATCTGTCCCCAAAAGCCAGCGTGGATAGAAATACATATTTGTTTTCTATTAAAACTGCAAATCTACACATAGATTTGCCTGCCATTCCCTGTTAGTCATAATACTCTTGGAAACACCTTTGCTGGCTCAGCTGCCTCTACTATTCCTTTAAGGAAGTCGAACCTGTTTTGGGTTTCTAGTGACTTGAGAGTTTTGTTTTCTTTTGTTTGGGTTGTTTTTTTTCCAGTTCTGAAACTTGAACTCAGGGCCTGGGGCATGTCCTTCTATTCTTTTGCTGAAGGCTAGAACTCTAGTATTTGAGCTACAGCACTACTTCGGACTTTTTTTTACTTTTTTCTTTTCTTTTTTTTTGACAGTTCTGAGGTTTGAACTCAGAGCCTGAGCACAGTTCTTGGGCTTTCTCAAGGCTAGAGCCTACCACGTGAGTCACAGCATCACTTCAGACTTTTTCAATGTATGTGGTACCAAGGACTCCAACGTGGGTCTTCATGCATGCTAGGCAAGCACTCTACCACTGGGCCAAACTCCTGGTCCCCACTTCTGGCTCTTTCTGTTTATGTGGTACAGAGGATTTGAACCAGGGCTTCATGCATGGTTGGCAAATACTCTACTACTAAGCTACATTCCCAGGCGTGAACTGAGAGGTTTTGTGTATGGCTGTGTTTCTGTTCCCCTTATTTTCATTTCTATTGTGTTTATTACACTTAAAGAGTTCATAATTTTTAGTGCTACATAGCTGTATTTATGAATAAGGATTATGAAAGTTTTAGAATATGGACAAATTTATGTTTACTCATAATTAATATAGTAAAGAGTCATTGTTTAAAATAGTCTAAATGATTTGCAAGCCAATACTTCAACATTATTGTGTATGCGTGTGTGTGTGTGTGTGTGTGTGTGTGTGTGTGTGTGTGTGTGTGCATACGTGCACATATGTGCACACACCTTGGTATTGGGGCTGGAACTCAGGATCCTGGAATGATTCCTTAGCTGCTGTGCTCAAGGTCAGTGCTCTTCATCCATAGTTTTTGTTATTGTTATTGTTTTATTTTATTTTTTTGTGGGTCATGGAGCTTGAACTCGGTGGGGGTGCTGTCCCTGAGCTCTTCATCTCAAGACTACCACCCTACCCTTGAGCCAAAACCCACTTCCAGTTTTCTAGAGGTTAATTGGAGATCTGTCTCAGGTCGTCTTGTGGCAGGGCTGGCTTTGAACCTTGATTATCAGTAGTTAGGATTACAGGCAAGATCCACCACACCTGGCTTTTTTGGGGGGGAGGGGTAGTAAATTGGAGATAGGAGAATCTAACAGACTTTTACCTCCCCTTCTTCAGATAAAAGCTTTTTGAGAGGGTTTTCAGACATAACTCAAAAATATTGGCTACATTTTCGTTATTTAAATATGCACTTTAAACTCTGGGTGGATTCAGATAAAAACACTAAAAATCTGAAGTCTTAGGTTTACTGTATCCAGTATAAAGACAATATATCTCCTGCCTATGAATGAATTTATTAGAAAAAGTGAAAAACTTTTAATTTCTTTCTTTTTTTTTTTTTTTGGTTGTGCAGGTCCTTGGGCTTCAACTGGCTTATGCATTATGCCTGAGTATTCAGCCCAAGGCTACTTCCCTACTCTTGAGCCAAGCCCCACTTCCTGTTGTCTTGAAGTTAATTACAGATAAAGAGTCTCTGTTCTTTTTATGTCTGGGTGGCCTTGAACCTTGAGCTCAGGTATCAGCATTCAGAGTAGCTAGGATTTTAGGTGTGAGCCATCTAGCCTGGCAAAACTTTTAATTTCTAAGTGAGTAAACATTTATCTACACAAGGTGAAATAAGTCTTCAGTGGTATACAGTTAATCTTGGTCCAAGAATATATTGTCTTCAGACTATGTGTACCTTGATCAAGAAATTTAGGAAAGTTGAGAGTTATTGATTTTAAAGTCGAATTAAACTTGCAAGATTGTGTGGGGAAATCTTCAGTCAACAACTTTGGGAGGGGCTTTCTTGAAGTATCCTATTCAAAT
The DNA here is from genome assembly GCF_031878675.1 of Megascapheus bottae. NCBI lineage: Eukaryota > Metazoa > Chordata > Mammalia > Rodentia > Geomyidae > Megascapheus > Megascapheus bottae. Next base: position 21,551,864 of record NC_143521.1, on the reverse strand, counting down.
GTTTCCCATAGATTTCTGACACTTTTCTAGAAATGCTTTGTATTGGATATAAATGCTCTTGTGTATTTATACCTTACTAGAGAAAAGTTCCTTCATCAAAGAGGAATTCCTCTGAGCTGACATTCTTTCACCTTCAAAGACCAAGCAACTTTAGGACTTAGCAAGAGAAGCTTAGAAGAGAATAGAACTTACCTAGAACTTCACTGTAAAACTGGCTCCACTTCTTCTCATTAAATGTTTGGAACCAAAAGTCAAAATAAATCACATACAGCATGTTTTTCACCCGCTCTGTGAATGTCATTCGATCACTGAGGCCTGACTCTGCAACAGGCACGTAAGAGGGAGGGATAGGAAGTCCTCCTATGTGTTTCTCATATGTGTATCCAGGGAAGAAGCGGTGAGTGTACACCAAGGGGAGATTTAGTAGTTCAGCCAACAGGTCACCACATGCAGTGAAGGCATCAGCGAGGATGACATCAAACCTTGATTCTCGTAGTTTGGGCATAAGTTTCTTGTTCAAAACTACATCTTTACAGGAACTCTCAAAGTAATCAGAACCTTTCCAGGAAAGTTCTTGCAACATGGAAAAGTATGTCCAAAATGATTGCTTTGGCAGCTCATACACCCATTTTCCGAGTAATTCAAGGAAATATCTTTCTATCTCCTCACTGATGAATGGTGAAGGATAGATCTCAAAATTAATAGGAGACGGCTTGTTGGTATCAAAGGAAACAGAACTGGAAGATACAAGAACAGTCACCTCATGACCCCGCACCACAAGCTCATCCAATATTGTCTTCAAGTTGATCCAATGGCTGTATTCCATGGGCCACACCAGCACTTTCCCACATTTTGCAGAAAGAAAGTAACCACTCAGCTGTAGCAAGAGCAGAGCTGTAGCCACTCTGGAAACCATTCTGTAGCAGAGCAATGCTTCCTTCCAGACTGCATTTTCTCAGCTCTTGCTGTTTTTCAAGGAGAAATCACCAACTAGTTAAAAAATAACTTGTGCACACCAAAGTAAATACATAGACTCAGAGTACTGAGATTATCTGGAGGCCATGTGAAAAGATTAGGAAATCTCAATTTTATGAGACCCTGTGTAAGTTCATTCTTGATTGCAGGTGCTTTTCTGCAGTTCAGGTTGATAATATAGTATGACCAATGCAGCTGTGATATGTGAATGGTTTTACAACAGTTTTGAGAATGGTAGAAAGTTACTGCTTTGTAATGTACCTTAGCAGACACAAAAGCACAAATACAGTCATAAAACTCTTCCATCGGAATTTATATGTATTCATTCATGATTAAATGGATTTTCTTCTATTATTATTATAATTATTGTTATTGTTATTGTTATTATCATTTTGTGGGATTTGGTGCTTGAACTCAGCCTGGCTACTGTTCTGGTTTCTCTGTTTTTTACTTTAATGGCTTATGTCAGTTGATGGGAGTGGCTCATGCCTGTATGTTAGTGCATGCTTGCCAAGGTCTCTACTCCTAGGCCAAACTCCTAATCCATATGTCATAACTTTTAAGTGTACTTATTAATGGCAGCCATTTAAGATCTATATAGACTACCTTCTGTGTGAATTGACTCATAGAACAGCATTCCTGTTTGACTTGTTTCTAAATGTAGAATGAATAGGCAAAACAAATTGTTTCTATTTTATTAGAAATGTGTATTCTATATTATGCTCCCTGAAACGTTATTTCAGAATTGCATAAATTAGAAATACTTTGCAAGAATGAGTTTCTTGTTATAATCTGTACTTTCTAATTATCAGGGATTCTTGTGAGTAAGTTTGGTAAATTTTGTGGCAGATTATCTTTTAACAACTTTTAAACCCACCACATGTGGATATATTTTTACTTTCTCAAATACTACTTTGCCTGTAGTCTGAAAATTTTGCCTGTTTTAACATGCGGTGATCCAGTCGCTGTAGCTCACACCAGTAATCCTAGCTATTCAGGAGGCTGAGAAGTGAGAATAAAGATTCAAGGCTAGCCCAGGCACAAAAAAACCTCAAGAAAAGGGAAGTGAAGTGGGGCTTGGTTCAAGTGTAGGGAGGTAGCCTTGAGCTGAAGAGTTCAGGGACAAGGCCAAGGCCCAGGGGTAAAGTGGTAGCCTTGAGACCAAGAGCCCAGGGACAATGCCCAAGCAGAGCTCAAGCCACATCACACACACACACACACACACACACACACACACACACAGACACGTACAAAACCAACTAAAATCCAAATCAGAAAACAAACAGTGAAAGCCTTGAGGACAAACTTTGTCTTGACAGAATAAATGTAGAAAAGGACAATTCCTTCACTCTGGAATCAATCCCTTTTCTTCTTTCTTCCAGTTTTAGTAAATTTTCGACAACTAAAGAGGCAACATCTCATGAGGATGAAGATGACAGTTGCCACGCAGGCGAGCAGGAAGCCAATCACATCCAGAGAGTGGTACTGGAACAAGTTGAGGTTGAGGCCAGCTGGGTGAAGGTGTTTGGCTCCTTTGTGTCTCATGACAAACTCCACCCAGAAGACAGCTTGGTCTAGAGGCTTCACTGGCTGATCATGGTGAATCCTTGATAACCTCACTGCATTCTCTTTATAGCTAAAGAAACACAGACACCAACATTAAGAGAAAGATAATTTGCCTAAGCATATCTACTCAATGAAAACTGTTCACAAGTATATGTATATGATTGATGCAAAATTGTATCATTCACAATGAATATAATATGTTCTGTAATCTTAACTACTTAAGAGGCTGACAGTTGATGAGCACAGTTTGATACTAGCCCCAGCAGAAAAGTTTGAGATCTATCTCCAAATAACTAGAGAAAAGATGGAAGTGAAGGTGTGTCTCAGATTGGAGAGGACAGAACTTTAGTGACAAGAGTAAATGAGAAGGGCAAGACCCCGAGTTTTCAGCTCCAGTTTCAGTGTATAGGCACATGGGTTCCTACCAACCCCCAGACCCCTCACTCCCCATAGATATTGCTTTTGTTCACAAGCAAGGTGTGATTTTTCATTTGAAATTTTGATTGATAAAATTCTAACTTTGTAAAACTTATGTCAGAAGGGAAAAGTACCTTTTTCCATGAGAGGAAATGGTTGTGACAGGTTCTACATTTACCTAATGAAACAGTGGAAATGCAGGTTGAGGACAATTGTCTTGAAGCATTTAAAAAACTTTTTGAGGATTAACATGTCTCCTAACCAGTGTCATAGTTTCCATCTTTCTCATGCCCTCTCTTTTTATTTTCTACCAGTTTCCAGAATATTTTTTTCATGTATTTTTATTGTAATTAATAGAAGGATTACATAATATTCGCCAGAGAGACAGTACATTATTTCACATACATTTATATCCTTTCTCAGGTCTTGGTTCCCATTTCCCTACCCTCACTCAAGCCCCTCACAGTTTCCAGAATATTTTTAAATGATGGTCCTCAAACTGTAACATTACTGTGATCAAAATATCTATCTTTCATAACAATCAGAAAAAGAAGACAATTTTTTTCTTGGAAAGAATAATTATTAGTGTTATACTCTTTGCCAGAATTAGTCTTTGAACTCAGGTCCTGAGAACTGTCCCTGAGCATTTTTTTGCTCAAGGCTACTACTCTACTAATTGAACCACATCACTACTTTCTGCTTTTTCTGTTTATGTAGTACCAAGGAATTGAACTCAGGGTTTCATGCATGCAAGGCTAAGACTCTACCACTGCGCCACATTCCAGCGAGAATAATTTTACATGGTCAGAGCTGGCATCATTTTCACCTATAACTGGACTCTTGTCTAATCTCTGATACGATGTTTCTCTTTTCTGCTCTTTACTTCTCTCCCCTTCCCCCAATCCTGGGGCTTGAACTCAGGGTGTAGACACTATCTCTGAACTCTTTTACTCAGGTGGTAGTTCTCTACCACTTGATCCACAGCTCCTCTTGTGGCTCTTTGTTGGTTAATTGCCTTGGCTGGCTATGAACTGAGGATTATAGGCCACCACTGTCTATCTTCCTGCTATACTTACAAGCTACTGCCTAACTTTGTTTTCTTTTCTTTCTTTCCTTTTTTTTTTGTTATTCCTGGGCTTGAACTCAGGGCCTGAGCATTGTCCTTGTGCTCTTCCATACCACTTGAGCCACAGCACCACTTCCAGCTTCTTCTATGTATGTGGTATTGAGGAATAGAACCTGTGTCTTGTTGCATGCTAGCTAGGCAAGCACTCTACCACTAGGCCAAAGTCCCGGCCCTCACTAACTTCAAGATATAAGTTACTGTCTTCCTTTTCTTTAGTATTCCTCCTTCCAGTATCATTAAGCTTGATTTCATCTCATCATAGAGAACCTCATATAAATGTCAATGGTCAGGAAATAGAAAATATCAATGGTCAGGGTACTTTTCTTCTCCATCCATATCTGTATAACAACCCTAAACATGAGAAATACCATAAAGCCACATCACCTTTCCTTCCTTCCCTCCTGCCTGCTTGATTTCTGTCTCTATCTGTCTCTCTGTGTCTCTCTCTCTCTTTCTCTCTCTGTCTCTCTGTCTCTGTCTGTCTCTCTGTCTCTCTCTCTCTTTGTTTTTTCTTTCTTTTTTTCTTTTAGGTGGGTCATAGGGCTTAAACACTGCCTGGGAGTGCCAAACCCCACTTTCCATTTTCTAGAATTTAATTCGAGATATTAGTCTCAGGTCCTTTTGTGCCCAGGCTGGCTGTGAACCTTGATCCTCAGATCTCAGCCTCCTGAGTAGCTACCATTACAGGAGTGAGCCACCACACCGGCTTCATGTCACCTTTTCTATGTGATAAAAAATCATTGAAATATATTTGTATTCTATTACACTCAAATTATAATATGTTTTCTGAAATAAATAATTTTCATAAATATACATGTGTGTGTGTGCATGTGTGTGCATGTGTGTCTGTGTTTGTGTGTGTGTGTGTGTGTGTGTGTGTGTATGTGTGCTTGTCAGTCCTGGGGCTTTAACTTAGGGCCTGGGTGCTATTGCTGATATTTTGTGCTCAGGTAAGTGCTCTTCCACTTTGATCAAAACTCCCACTTCTGGGTTTCTGGTGGGTAATTGCGGATCAGAGTCTCATGGGCTTTCCTTCCTTGGGCTGTTTTTGAACTGAGCTGCTCATAGGTCAGCCTTCTGAGTCACAAGGATTACAGACATGGCTACGGGTGCCCAGCAAGGTTCTATACATTTTATCCTAAGTGTGAATCATTATTTAAGTCTGTAAAAATTGTTAATAAATGAATATTTTAAGCAAAAAACTTATTTGTAGTTTCAAAAATTTTAGGTATAACATTAAAATATCTTCACTTATGTTCCTGTCCTTCATATTTTTTATATGAGGCAAAATTTTTATTTAAAGTCACATTTAAAAAGGAGTGTCCTTTACAATAGATATATGCCTCTAACTTTTTTAGTACACTTAGGTATTATTGCACTGATTCTCCAAGTAATCTATGGTATCCTTGGCAATTACAAAATTGACTTTCTTGTTGAAAATAAAAGCAGATTTCGCAGATAGCAATGTTCAAAACTGTTTTCAAAATAAACCTCCTTCCCCAAAGGGTGAAATTCATATACATGGATGGCAAGAATTCCTTTATAATGAATCTAGTTCTATAATATATACAATATATGGAATGTATTATGAATATAATTCTACTTACGAAGGGTCATAAATAACTGCCTCCAAGGCATTGAGAAGGTCTGACTTGGTCATGGTGTGAAAGTTCACTCTAACAGCTGCTCCTTTGGCCACCATGTGAACAATGTTATCAGGCTGATCCCCAAACAGAGGAATGCCCACCATGGGGATCCCGTGGTAGATTGCCTCGTAGATGCCATTAGTTCCACCATGGGTTATGAAAGCCTTCGTTTTTGGATGACCTATGATTGGGGGTATTTCATCAAAATTAGTTATTAGAGAGCTTACAAGCCGAGGGAGAAATGAGTATTAAAAGTTTTGACAGGAGATAGTGTTCTGCAAATCATTATGGCCATGACATTGCAATGAAGTTGCTTTCAATCTTATAAGAAGCCCTTAAATCCACTGGAGAATTACAAGTAGCCTTCATAGTAGAAATATTGTGTGAGGTGAGGATTGAATGATGAAGATTGGCAAGAGCAGGAAAATGAAAGTAACAGTTTTTGAAAAGAGACAGCTTGTGCTGCTTCATAAAAAAACGATTTGGGGGTCATTGCGAGCATTTTCTGATACAGACATAATAACACCATTGATTCTGATACCAACAAAGGTGTCCCAGGAAGGAGGTGACTCTGTGGTGGTGCGGAAATAACAGAAAACACAGACTATATATCGTCAGGAATAGCGATAACACTTCTTGACTATGTTTAGGGATTAGGCTCAATGGAAAGCATGGTCTCTGGTAATATAAGAGAAGCTTTCATTTTTCATTAGTGGCTGAGATGCAACAGGTGAATAATAAGGAAGCTTTAAGAAAATGAGATGGAGAGACAATCAAAGAACTGCCCCTACAATTCTGAGAGAGGTATAATAAAGACCTCTCTATTATATTATAATATTTTAATAAAGACCTTTTTATTCTTCCCATAGAGAGCATAATTACATACACTAAAATGGGGATGTTTGTAAGTTTACTCTTTAATGTGGTATTAGAAAACATACATATTTTCATTTAAAATTTTCTCATAATAAATAATCAGTGACCTTGTTTCCTGTTGAACTATTACCTTCCCACATAGATGTTTCTCATACATTTCTCTGTTTATTTTCCAGACTCTTACCAAGTAGGTCATTCTGGGGAATCCATTTGTACAACAAAGTGTTAGATCCCAAGGTGTCTGGTTTCTTGCCATCAAATTTCCATACAACCTGTTGTTATAGAAAAAAATATATTTTTGACTGAAAAGTCAAAGTTCTTATGTAATGGATGAGACTTCCAATTAAGCAGAAACACAGATTCACACCCAGATGTATAGTGGAAAGCCTAAAATATGTGTGTGGATCATAATCTAGAAAATGGCCAAGGCAAGATGCTAGACTTTATGTTCAACTATCTAGTGGAAACTGAGTGACATTATCCAAAAAGAACTGTACTTACTTTCTGACTTATGAAATTATAACTTGGCTGTATAACACCTTAAAATAATAAAATTATATTTAAAAAGTAAAATATTGGAAGAAGACTGATGATGTGACTCGGCAGTAGAATATATGTGTCGTAAAATGCATTAGCACCATTGTAACAATTGTGACAATTTAAGCTTTTTAGCAGTACTAGGTTTGAGTTCAGAGCTTTGTGTTTGCTAGGTATGGGCTATCCAACTACAGTCAACCCAACAATTGACTTCTGTACTCAAATGTTTTAGTGTTTAGAAGGGGGCACTGATCTCTCACCTTTTGTGAAATCTGTGCTAGTGCTGATGCGATTGTATTGGCCCTCTCTTCTGTCATGTTACTGACCATTGACCCCAGAGAAAACACCACAACACCATCATCTCCAGAGCTCTGGACAAAGTCTTCCATTTCCTGTGACAAAAGTATTTTGGTCTGATTACAAAAGAGCAACAACACACACACACACACACACACACACACACACACACACACACACACACACACACACAAACACACAACCATTTTAAAAAGAGCGTTTGAAAACTCTATAGGCAATTAGGCACAGGTGACCGATAACTGAAATCCTAGCTACACAGGAGGCTGAGATCTGAGGATTGCGGTTTGATGCAAGACTGGGCAACAAAGTCCATAAGACTCTTATTTCCAATTAGCCACTCCTAATCTGGAATTGGAGCTGTGGCACAAAGTGGTAGAGTGCTACCCTTCAGTACAAAAGGTCAGGAACAGCTCGCAGGCCCTGTGTTCAAGCCAGGATAGGTCCTATGTACTAAGTGACTGGGCTATTGTGATCCTCTGCCAAGAATATCATAGACATATCTTACTTATTACAAATGAGAGAATCAGTGCAACCTTTGTGCCTGAGTTGCCTTACTTAGTATTATTTTCCCAGGTCTTTCTATTTCCTTTTGAATGAGGCATCATTCTTTTAGGTGGCAGCATAGAACTCCATTGAGTATGTATGGGTCATCTTCTTGATCCATTCATCTACTGAGGGGCATCTGGGTTAGTTCCATATCTTAGCTATGGTAAAAAAAATATGCTGCAATGAACATGGTTGTGCTTTAGTGTGGTCTTGTTTGTGGACATTTGGTTAAATGCCCAGGAGTGGGATTGCTGGGTCATAGAGGAGTTCTGTTTTGACTGGGTAGTTTTAGTTCGTGGATTACAAACTTCTGAAAGTCTACTCATGTGTCCATAAGGTTCACACATTTTAGTTTCACGTATATACTACATATTGTGTATTTATGACTCTGTTAATTGATGCCAAGGGTTTTTTCTACCACTTTCCTTTAAGGATGAGTGCTTCATGAAGATCCTTCAATAAACTCAATCTACCTATTGATAAATCATCAATCTAATTTTAAATTTTTTCTTAAATAATTTATTAACATTGATTTTTACATCATATTTCAAATGACATGTTTAACAAACAAGTATTGAAGAAGGGAACCTCTATATACAGTCCTATTTTTAATTTTGCAAGGAATCATTACCATTTTAAGAACTGCTTTATTTATGTATGCATGTATTTATGTATGTATGGTTTTTCCACCATGGATCTTGAACTCAGGCATGGGTCCTATCCTGAGCTCTCTTGCTTAAGGGTAGTGCTCTAAACACTTTGAGCTACTGGCCACTTTTGGTTTTCTGATGGTTAACTGGAGAAAAGAGTCTTGGACTTTCATGATCTGGCTGGCTTTGAACACTGATCCTGAGATCTCAGTCTCCTGAGTGGCTAGGATTATATTCCTGAGTCACCAGTGCCCCACTAGTTCAATATTCATAAGTGATTGTAGAATAATGTACACATAATATATATTTTGAAATCCTTACTATTACTACTATTTTTTGACAGTCCTGGGGCTTGAACTTACCGCCGGGGCACCGTCCTTGGACTTTCACAACACTAGCACTCTACCACTTGAGCCATAGTGCCACTTCTGGCTTTTCCTGTCTATGTGGTACTGAGAAATCAAACCCAGGGCTTTGTGCAAGCTAGGACAACATCCTATCACTATGCCATGCTAATGGCCCCAAACCCTCATTTTATAGCTAAATTATTTCAAATGTATTTTAAATAAATGAATGTTCACTTTGGTTGTGTTTCTCTGTGTAATGATACATGAGTTTGATGTTTTCTTATGGTCATACGAACAATACCTCGATTTACCGAAAGCTGAAAAGTTTTCTCTTAAATTCTGTAAGGGGAATGTGGATGCCAACATAAGAATGTATGCCAGAATTTCTATTTATCACTTTCCATGTTTCTCTCTTTGAAACAAACACAATAAATGAAGGGCAGGAGTTTGACCTAGTGGTAGAGTGCACAAAGACCTGGGTTCAATTCCTCTGTACCATAAATATAGATGGGGTTAGAAATGGTGCTGTGGCTCAAGTGCTGGAGCTCTAGCCTTGAGAAAGCCTAAGGACAGTGCTCAGACCCTTGAGTTCAAGCATCAGGACTGACAAAACAAAACAAAAACAAAAACAAAATCATGGTGAGTGAATCATATAGAGTCATTCCTGCTGAGAATGAGTGAAAACAGAAGCAAATAAACAGGAATATATATACCTTAGGCAGAGGTTTGGCAGGTTTGCAGTGGAGTCCACCCACAAATATAAAATTTGGTAAGAGCGGGCGAGGAAATTCAATATCCCAGTAGGTTCGAATGAGCCATATATCAGCTTTCCCCATTGTCTCATATAAGGTAGTGGGTCTCCCTGAAAGGGAAAAAGTAGAACAAATGTACAGAGTACAAGAAAATTGTTAGGTGAATATAAATGTTACTTGTCTTGGTGGACCTTCAATAATATTGTGAGATATATCCAAAATTGTCTGTTTTCAAAATATTAGCATGTATGTAGCGATATGTGTATGCATACATATAAGTGTATATATGTTTAAGTATGGTCATGTATATAAGTGTGCATATACAAATGCACATTTGAATATATGCACTTATAATGCATGTAGCTCATATATGTGTGTGTGTGTGTGCAGAGCAGGGAAGTCACCATATGAAAGACTGGTAAGGGACTGGGAATGTGGCCTAGTGCTAGAGTGCTTGGCTAGCATGCAGGAAGCCCTGGGTTTGATTCCTTGGTATCACATACACAGAAAGACCAGAGGTAGTGCTGTGGCTCAATTGGTAGAGTGAGATAGTTGAAGCCCCAGGACTGGCCAAAAAAAAGCAAAAAAGAAGAAAAGAAAGAAGAAAAGGAAGGAAGGGAGGGAGGAAGGAAGGAAGGAAGGAAGGAAGGAAGGAAGGTGGACTGATGTGCGCCAACTGCATCTGTAATTCATCTAGTATTTCCCAACTGTAAACATCTGTCCCCAAAAGCCAGCGTGGATAGAAATACATATTTGTTTTCTATTAAAACTGCAAATCTACACATAGATTTGCCTACCATTCCCTGTTAGTCATAATACTCTTGGAAACACCTTTGCTGGCTCAGCTGCCTCTACTATTCCTTTAAGAAAGTTGAACCTGTTTTGGGTTTTTAGTGCTTTTTTTTTCCAGTTCTGGAACTTGAACTGAGGGCCTGGGGCATGTCCTTGTATTCTTTTGCTGAAGGCTAGAAGCCTAGTATTTAAGCTACAGCACTACTTCGGACTTTTTTTTACTTTTTTCTTTTTTTTTTTTTTGACAGTTCTGAGGTTTGAACTCAGAGCCTGAGCACAGTTCTTGGGCTTTCTCAAGGCTAGAGCCTACCACATGAGTCACAGCATCTTCAGACTTTTTCAATGTATGTGGTACCAAGGACTCCAACGTGGGTCTTCATGCATGCTAGGCAAGCACTCTACCACTGGGCCAAACTCCTGGTCCCCACTTCTGGCTCTTTCTGTTTATGTGGTACAGAGGATTTGAACCAGGGCTTCATGCATGGTTGGCAACCACTCTACCACTAAGCTACATTCCCAGGCGTGAACTGAGAGGTTTTGTGTATGGCTGTGTTTCTGTTCCCCTTATTTTCATTTCTATTGTGTTTATTACACTTAAAGAGTTCATAATTTTTAGTGCTACATAGCTGTATTTATGAATAAGGATTATGAAAGTTTTAGAATATGGACAAATTTATGTTTACTCATAATTAATATAGTAAAGAGTCATTGTTTAAAATAGTCTAAATGATTTGCAAGCCAATACTTCAACATTATTGTGTATGCGTGTGTGTGTGTGTGTGTGTGTGTGTGCGCATACGTGCACATGTGTGCACACACCTTGGTATTGGGGCTGGAACTCAGGGTCCTGGCATGATTCCTGAGCTGCTGTGCTCAAGGTCAGTGCTCTTCATCCATAGTTTTTGTTATTGTTATTGTTTTATTTTATTTTTTTGTGGGTCATGGGTCTTGAACTCGGTGGGGGTGCTGTCCCTGAGCTCTTCAGCACAAGGCTACCACACTACCCCTGAGTCAACACCCACTTCCAGTTTTCTAGAGGTTAATTGGAGATCTGTCTCAGGTCGTCTTGTGGCAGGGCTGGCTTTGAACCTTGATCATCAGTAGTTAGGATTACAGGCAAGATTCACCACACCTGGCTTTTTTTGGGGGGGAGGGGTAGTAAATTGGAGATAGGAGAATCTAACAGACTTTTACCTCCCCTTCTTCAGATAAAAGCTTTTTGAGAGGGTTTTCAGACATAACTCAAAAATATTGGCTACATTTTGGTTATTTAAATATGCATTTTAAACTCTGGGTGGATTCAGATAAAAACACTAAAAATCTGAAGTCTTAGGTTTACTGTATCCAGTATAAAGACAATATATCTCCTGCCTATGAATGAATTTATTAGAAAAAGTGAAAAACTTTTAATTTCTTTCTTTTTTTTTTTTTGGTTGTGGGGGTCCTCGGGCTTGAACTGGCTTATGCATTATGCCTGAGTATTCAGCCCAAGGCTACTGCCCTACTCTTGAGCCAAGCCCCACTTCCCATTGTCTTCAAGTTAATTAGAGATAAAGAGTCTCTGTTCCTTTTATGTCTGAGTGGCCTTGAACCTTGAGCTCAGGTATCAGCATTCAGAGTAGCTAGGATTTTAGTTGTGAGCCACCTAGCCTGGCAAAACTTTTAATTTCTAAGTGAGTAAACATTTATCTACACAAGGTGAAACAAGTCTTCAGTGGTATACAGTTAATTTTGGTCCAAGAATATATTGTCTTCAGACTGTGTGTACCTTGATCAAGAAATTTAGGAAAGTTGAGAGTTATTGATTTTAAAGTCCAATTAAACTTGCAAGATTGTGTGTGGAAATCTTCAGTCAGCAACTTTGGGAGGGGCTTTCTTGAAGTATCCTATTCAAATGTTTCCCATAGATTTCTGACACTTTTCTAGAATTGCTTTGCATTGGATACAAATGCTCTTGTATATTTAAACCTTACTAGAGAAAAATTCCTTCATCAAAGAGAAATTCCTCTGAGCTGACATTCTTTCACCTTCAAAGACCAAGCAACTTTAGGACTTAGCAAGAGAAGCTTAGAAGAGAATAGAACTTACCTAGAACTTCACTGTAAAACTGGCTCCACTTCTTCTCATTAAATGTTTGGAACCAAAAGTCAAAATAAATCACATACAGCATGTTTTTCACCCGCTCTGTGAATGTCATTCGATCACTGAGTTCTGACTGCGCAACAGGCACGTAAGAGGGAGGGATGGGAAGTCCTCCTATGTGTTTCTCATATGTGTATCCAGGGAAGAAGCGGTGAGTGTACACCAAGGGGAGATTTAGTAGTTCAGCCAACAGGTCACCACAGGGACTGAAGGCATCGGCGAGGATGACATCAAACCTTGATTCTCGTAGTTTTGGCATAAGTTTCTTGTTCAATACTACATCTTTACAAATACTTTCAAAGTAATCAGAATCTTCCCACAAAAGTTCTTGCAACATGGAAAAGTATGTCCAAAATGATTGCTTTGGCAGCTCATAGATCAACTTTCTAAGCGATTCAAGGAAATATCTTTCTATCTCCTCACTGATGAATGGTGAAGGATAGATCTCAAAATTAATAGGAGACGGCTTGTTGGTATCAAAGGAAACAGAACTGGAAGATACAAGAACAGTCACCTCATGACCCCGCACCACAAGCTCATCCAATATTGTCTTCAAGTTGATCCAATGGCTGTATTCCATGGGCCACACCAGCACTTTCCCACATTTTGCAGAAAGAAAGTAACCACTCAGCTGTAGCAAGAGCAGAGCTGTAGCCACTCTGGAAACCATTCTGTAGCAGAGCAATGCTTCCTTCCAGACTGCATTTTCTCAGCTCTTGCTGTTTTTCAAGGAGAAATCACCAACTAGTTAAAAAATAACTTGTGCACACCAAAGTAAATACATAGACTCAGAGTACTGAGATTATCTGGAGGCCATGTGAAAAGATTAGGAAATCTCAATTTTATGAGACCCTGTGTAAGTTCATTCTTGATTGCAGGTGCTTTTCTGCAGTTCAGGTTGATAATATAGTATGACCAATGCAGCTGTGATATGTGAATGGTTTTACAACAGTTTTGAGAATGGTAGAAAGTTACTGCTTTGTAATGTACCTTAGCAGACACAAAAGCACAAATACAGTCATAAAACTCTTCCATCGGAATTTATATGTATTCATTCATGATTAAATGGATTTTCTTCTATTATTATTATAATTATTATTATTGTTATTGTTATTATCATTTTGTGGGACTTGGTGCTTGAACTCAGCCTGGCTACCGTCCTGGTTTCTCTGTTTTTTACTTTAATGGCTTATGTCAGTTGATGGGAGTGGCTCATGCCTGTATGTTAGTGCATGCTTGCCAAGCTCTCTCTACTCGTAGGCCAAACTCCTAATCCATATGTCATAACTTTTAAGTGTACTTATTAATGGCAGCCATTTAAGTTCAATATAGACTATTTTCTGCTTTAACTGACTCATAGAACAGTATTCTTGCTTGACTTGCTTCTAAATGTAGAATGAATAGGCAAAACAAATTGTTTCTATTTTATTAGAAATGTGTATTCTATATTGTGCCCCCTGAAAAGTTATTTCAGAATTGCATAAATTAGAAATACTTTGCAAGAATGAGTTTCTTGTTATAATCTGTACTTTCTAATTATCAGGGATTCTTGTGAGTAAGTTTGGTAAATTTTGTGGCAGATTATCTTTTAACAACTTTCAACCCCACCACATGTGGATATATTTTTACTTTCTCAAATACTACTTTGCCTTTAGTCTGAAAATTTTGCCTGTTTTAACATGCAGTGATCCAGTCACTGTAGCTCACACCAGTAATCCTAGCTACTCAGGAGGCTAAAACCTGAGAATTAAGGTTCAAGGCTAGCCCAGGCACAAAAGAACCTCAAGAAAAGGGAAGTGAAGTGGGGCTTGGCTAAAGTGTGGGGAGGTAGCCTTGAGCCTAAGATCTCAGGAATAATGCCCAGGCCCAGGGATAGGGAGGTTGTCTTGAGGGACAAGGCCCAGGCCCAGAGGGAAGGTGGTAGCCTTGAGCCGAAGAGCACAGGGACAATGCCCAGACGAAGAGCACGGGGACAATGCCCAGGCGGCGTTCAAGGCACATCATTCACACACACACACACACACACACACACAGAAACACATCAAAACCAAAACCAAAAAGCAAGCAGTGAAAGCCTTGAGGACAAACTTTGGCTTGACAGACTAAATGTAGAAAATGACAACTCCTTCATTGTGGAATCATTCCCTTTTGTCTTTCTTCCAGTTTTAGTAAATTTTTGACAACAAAAGAGGCAACATCTCATGAGGATGAAGATGACAGTTGCCACGCAGGCGAGCAGGAAACCAGTCACATCCAGAGAGTGGTACTGGAACAAGTTGAGGTTGAGGGCAGCTGGGTGAAGGTGTTTGGCTCCTTTGTGTCTCATGACAAACTCCACCCTGAAGACAGTTTGGTCCAAAGGCTTCACTGGCTGATCATGGTGAGTCCTTGATAAACTCATTGCATTCTCTTTATAGCTAAAGAAACACAGACACCAACATTAAGAGAAAGATAATTTGCCTAAGCATATCTACTCAATGAAAACTGTTCACAAGTATATGTATATGATTGATGCAAAATTGTATCATTCCCAATGAATATAATATGTTCTGTAATCTTAACTACTTAAGAGGCTGATAGCTGATGAGCACATTTCTGCCAAATGTTTGTGAGATCTATTTCCAAATAACTAGAGAAAAGATGGAAATGAAGGACAGAGTTTTAGTGACAAGATTAGGTGAGAAGGAGGGCAAGACCCTGAGTTTCCAGCTCCAGTTTCAGTGCATGCGTACATGTGTTCTTTCCAACATCCATGCCCCTCACTCCCCATAGATATTGCTTTTGTTCACAAGCAAGGTGTGATTTTTTCATTTAAAATTTTCCCAGAAGGGAAAAGTATATTTTTCCATGAGAGGAAATGGTTGTGACAGGTTTTACATTTACCTAATGAAACAGTGGAAATGCAGGTTGAGGACAATTGTCTTGAAGCATTTAAAAAACTTTTTGAGGATTAAATTGTCTCCTAATCAGTGTCATATTTCCATCTTTCTCATGCCTTCTCTTTTTATTTTCTACCAGTTTCCAGAATATTTTTTTCATATATTTTTTATTGTAATTAATAGAAGGATTACATTATATTCGCCAGATAGGCGGTACATTACTTCACATACATTGATACCCTTTCTTATGTCTTGCTCCCCATTTCCCTATCCCCACCACAGCCCCTCACTGTTTCCAGAATATTTTTAAATGATGGTCCTCAAACTGTAACATTACTGTGATCAAAATATCTATCTTTCATGACAACCAGAAAAAGAAGACAATTCTTTTCTTGGAAAGAATAAGTTTTATTTTCATACCTTTGCCAGAATTGGGCTTTGAACTCAGGACCTGGGAACTGTCCCTGAGCTTTTTTTGTTCAAGGCTACCACTCTACTAATTGAACTACTGTACTACTTCCTGCTTTTTCTGTTTAGTACCAAGGAATTGAACTCAGGGTTTCATGCATGCAAGGCTAAGACTCTACCACTGCGCCACATTCCAGCGAGAATAATTTTACATGGTCAGAGCTGGCATCATTTTCACCTATAACTGGACTCTTGTCTAATCTCTGATCTGATGTTTCTCTTTTCTGCTCTTTACTTCTCTCCCCTTCCCCCAATCCTGGGGCTTGAACTCAGGGTGTAGACACTATCTCTGAACTCTTTTACTCAGGTGGTAGTTCTCTACCACTTGATCCACAGCTCCTCTTGTGGCTCTTTGTTGGTTAATTGCCTTGGCTGGCTATGAACTGAGGATTATAGGCCACCACTGTCTATCTTCCTGCTATACTTACAAGCTACTGCCTAACTTTGTTTTCTTTTCTTTCTTTCCTTTTTTTTTTGTTATTCCTGGGCTTGAACTCAGGGCCTGAGCATTGTCCTTGTGCTCTTCCATACCACTTGAGCCACAGCACCACTTCCAGCTTCTTCTATGTATGTGGTATTGAGGAATAGAACCTGTGTCTTGTTGCATGCTAGCTAGGCAAGCACTCTACCACTAGGCCAAAGTCCCGGCCCTCACTAACTTCAAGATATAAGTTACTGTCTTCCTTTTCTTTAGTATTCCTCCTTCCAGTATCATTAAGCTTGATTTCATCTCATCATAGAGAACTTCATATAAATGTCAATGGTCAGGAAATAGAAAATATCAATGGTCAGGGTACTTTTCTTCTCCATCCATATCTGTATAACAACCCTAAACATGAGAAATACCATAAAGCCACATCACCTTTCCTTCCTTCCCTCCTGCCTGCTTGATTTCTGTCTCTCTCTCTGTCTCTCTGTCTCTCTCTCTCTTTCTCTCTCTCTGTCTTTCTGTCTCTGTCTGTCTCTCTGTCTCTCTCTCTCTCTTTGTTTTTTCTTTCTTTTTTTCTTTTAGGTGGGTCATAGGGCTTAAACACTGCCTGGGAGAGCCAAGCCCCACTCCCCATTTTCTAGAATTTAATTCGAGATATGAGTCTCAGGTCCTTTTGTGCCCAGGCTGGCTGTGAACCTTGATCCTCAGATCTCAGCCTCCTGAGTAGCTACCATTACAGGAGTGAGCCACCACACCGGCTTCATGTCACCTTTTCTATGTGATAAAAAATCATTGAAATATATTTGTATTCTATTACACTCAAATTATAATATGTTTTCTGAAATAAATAATTTTCATATATATACATGTGTGTGTGTGCATGTGTGTGCATGTGTGTCTGTGTTTGTGTGTGTGTGTGTGTGTGTGTGTGTATGTGTGCTTGTCAGTCCTGGGGCTTTAACTTAGGGCCTGGGTGCTATTGCTGATATTTTGTGCTCAGGTAAGTGCTCTTCCACTTTGATCAAAACTCCCACTTCTGGGTTTCTGGTGGGTAATTGCGGATCAGAGTCTCATGGGCTTTCCTTCCTTGGGCTGTTTTTGAACTGAGCTGCTCATAGGTCAGCCTTCTGAGTCACAAGGATTACAGACATGGCCACGGGTGCCCAGCAAGGTTCTATACATTTTATCCTAAGTGTGAATCATTATTTAAGTCTGTAAAAATTGTTAATAAATGAATATTTTAAGCAAAAAACTTATTTGTAGTTTCAAAAATTTTAGGTATAACATTAAAATATCTTCACTTATGTTCCTGTCCTTCATATTTTTTATATGAGGCAAAATTTTTATTTAAAGTCACATTTAAAAAGGAGTGTCCTTTACAATAGATATATGCCTCTAACTTTTTTAGTACACTTAGGTATTATTGCACTGATTCTCCAAGTAATCTATGGTATCCTTGGCAATTACAAAATTGACTTTCTTGTTGAAAATAAAAGCAGATTTCGCAGATAGCAATGTTCAAAACTGTTTTCAAAATAAACCTCCTTCCCCAAAGGGTGAAATTCATATACATGGATGGCAAGAATTCCTTTATAATGAATCTAGTTCTATAATATATACAATATATGGAATGTATTATGAATATAATTCTACTTACGAAGGGTCATAAATAACTGCCTCCAAGGCATTGAGAAGGTCTGACTTGGTCATGGTGTGAAAGTTCACTCTAACAGCTGCTCCTTTGGCCACCATGTGAACAATGTTATCAGGCTGATCCCCAAACAGAGGAATGCCCACCATGGGGATCCCGTGGTAGATTGCCTCGTAGATGCCATTAGTTCCACCATGGGTTATGAAAGCCTTCGTTTTTGGATGACCTATGATTGGGGGTATTTCATCAAAATTAGTTATTAGAGATCTTACAAGCCAAGGGAGAAATGAGTATTAGAAGTTTTGACAGGAGATAGTGTTCTGTAAATCATTATGGCCATGACATTGCATTGAAATTGCTTTGAATCTTATAAGAAGCCCTTAAATCCACTGGAGAATTACAAGTAGCCTTCATAGTAGAAATATTGTGTGAGGTGAGAGTTGAATGATGTAAAGAAAATTGGCATGAGCAGGAAAATGAAAGTAACAGTTTTTGAAAAGAGGCAGCTTGTGCTGCTTCTTAAAAAAACGATTGGGAACAGTGCAGGAGGAATTTCAATACCAGACTTTATAGTGTATTACAGAATCAAAAGAGCTTGGTACTGGCACAAGAATAGGCCTGAAGACCAGTGGAATAGAACAGAAGACACAGATATTAAACCACAGACCTATAGCCACCTAATTTTTGACAAGGGAGCCAAAAAAATAGAATGGAAGAAAGACAGCCTCTTCAACAAGTGGGGCTTGCAGAACTGGTTAAGCACAGGCAGAAAACTAAAGTTGGATACTTCTTTGTCACCTTGCACTAGAATTAACTCCAAATGGATCAAAGACCTCGAGGTAAAAGCTAACTCACTAAAAACTTTACAAGAAGGAATAGGAGATACACTAGGCCTCTTTGCACAGGCCAAACTTTCTTAATAAGACCAAGAATCCCAACAAGTCAGAGAAAGGCTGGATAAGTGGGACTGCATTAAACTGCAGAGCTTTTGTATAGCAAATGATATAGCTAGTAAATTAATTAGGAAGCTTGGAGAATGTGAGAAGATCTTCACTAACCATATAATGGACAAAGTTTTCATGTCTAAAAGTATATCAACAGCTCAAAAAATTGAGTCACCCCAAAATTAATCTCCAAGAAACAACCATCCCATTAAAAAATGGGCCAAAGACTAAAAGTCTTCTTTGAAGAAGAAATAAAAAGTGCCTATAAACAGATGAAGAAATGCTAGACATCTCTGGTCATAAAAAAAATGCAAATCAAAACAACTCTAAGCTTCCACCTCACTCCAGTTAGAATGGTCAGGATCAAGAAAATGATTAACAACAAATGCTGGAGGGGATGTGGCCAGGAGGGATCACTAGTACATTGTTGGTGGGAGTGCAAATGCATTCAACCACTATAGAAAGCAATATGGCAGTCCCTCAAAAGACTAAGCATAGAGCTTCCCTATGACCCAGCAATTCCACTACTTGGCATTTACCCAATCATCCAGAAACAAGGACATACTAAATTCACTAGCACAATGATGTTCATTGCAGCACTATTTACCATAGCAAAGATATGGAACCAACCTAGATGTCCCTCAGTTGATGAGTGGATCAACAAGACGTGGTATTTGTACACAATCAAATTCTATGCTGCTGTCAGAAAGAATGACATTGCCCCATTTGTAAGGAAATGGAAAGACTTAGAAAAATTCATGTTAAGCCGGACTCAAAGGAACATAGGCTCAATGGTTTCCCTCATTTGTCATAATCAGTAGAAACCTTGGGCTCTCCTAGCAGAGATTTGCAATAGAGCAAAACCTAGATACATAAGGCCCTACAGTATGACAGTAATGAAAGGACCTCTGGAATATAGATATAAAAGCCATATAATGAGTGATTGTTGTCCTTAATGTACTATGTTATCTCTCATCTCTTTTGCTGTCCATTGGTTATCTCATATTGTTACAGTATTTCACTTTGTTATCCGATATATGGGATATATTTGTATTTGGTTATTTGAAATTGGATAGGGAAAAGGGGAAAACAAGATGAGGAGTGGGGGTGGGGTTGAGGGAAATGGCGACCAAGACATGAGAAAGGGTATCAATGTATGTGAAGTAATGCACCTTCTATCTAGCGAATATAATGTAACCCTTCTATTAATTACAATAAAAATATATGAAAACAACAACAACAACAACAAAACCAAAATGATTTGGGGGTCATTGTGAGCATTTTCTGATACAGACATAATAACACCATTGATTCTGATACCAACAAAGGTGTCCCAGGAAGGAGGTGACACTGTGGTGGTGCAGAAATAACAGAAAACACAGACTATATGTCATCAGGAATAGCGATGACACTTCTTGACTATGTTTAGGGATTAGGTTCAATGGAAAGCACGGTCTCTGGTAATATAAGAGAAGCTATCATTTTTCATTAGTGGCTGAGATGCAACAGGTGAATAATAAGGAAGCTTTAAGAAAATGAGATAGAGAGACAATCAAAGAACTGCCCCTACAATTCTGGGAGAGATCATAATAAGGACCTCTGTATTAGAGTATAATATTATAATAAAGACCTTTCTATTCTTTCCATAGAGAGCATAATTACATACAAAAATGAGGATGTTTGTAAGTTTACTCTTTTACTTAGTATCAGAAAATATATACATTTTCATTTAAAATTTTCTCATAATAAATAATCAGTGACCTTGTTTCCTGTTGAACTATTACCTTCCCACCTAGATGTTTCTCATACATTTCTCTGTTTATTTTCTAGACTCTTACCAAGTAGGTCATTCTGGGGAATCCATTTGTACAACAAAATGTTAGATCCCAAGGTGTCTGGTTTCTTGCCATCAAATTTCCATGCAACCTGTTGTTATAGAAAAAAATATATTTTTGACTGAAAAGTCAAAGTTCTTATGTAATGGATGAGACTTCCAATTAAGCAGAAACACAGATTCACACCCAGATGTATAGTGGAAAGCCTAAAATATGTGTGTGGATCATAATCTAGAAAATGGCCAAGGCAAGATGCTAGACTTTATGTTCAACTATCTAGTGGAAACTGAGTGACATTATCCAAAAAGAACTGTACTTACTTTCTGACTTATGAAATTATAACTTGGCTGTATAACACCCTAAAATAATAAAATTATATTTAAAAAGTAAAATATTGGAAGAAGACTGATGATGTGACTCGGCAGTAGAATATATGTGTCGTAAAATGCATTAGCACCATTGTAACAATTGTGACAATTTAAGCTTTTTAGCAGTACTAGGTTTGAGTTCAGAGCTTTGTGTTTGCTAGGTATGGGCTATCCAACTACAGTCAACCCAACAATTGACTTCTGTACTCAAATGTTTTAGTGTTTAGAAGGGGGCACTGATCTCTCACCTTTTGTGAAATCTGTGCTAGTGCTGATGCGATTGTATTGGCCCTCTCTTCTGTCATGTTACTGACCATTGACCCCAGAGAATACACCACAACACCATCATCTCCAGAGCTCTAGACAAAGTCTTCCATTTCCTGTGACAAAAGTATTTTGGTCTGATTACAAAAGAGCAACAACACACACACACACACACACAATCATTTTAAAAAGAGCATTTGAAAACTCTATAGGCAATTAGGCACAGGTGACTGATAACTGAAATCCTAGCTACACAGGAGGCTGAGATCTGAGGATTGCGGTTTGATGCAAGACTGGGCAACAAAGTCCATAAGACTCTTATTTCCAATTACCCACTCCCAATCTTGTTTGAAGCTGTGGCACAAAGTGGTAGAGTGCTAACCTTTAGTTCAAAAGGTCAGGAACACCTCCCATATCCTATGACAAGCCAGAATAGGCATAAAAAAAAAAACCTAGAAGAAAACCTCTAAAGGCATAAAAATCAAATATTACCAGAATTATTAGAGTAATGGGATTTTAAACATTGACTCTATTGTCCATATTAGTACGAATATAAATCATAAATATATTCTTATGCATATCTATATAAATATGTATAAATGTTTTTATGTCCTTGTGTCTGGAAGGAAAGTAAAGTTTCATACAGTGATAAAGGGCAATGAATGTAGAAATTAATTTTCCTAGAGTTTTAACTAATAATTTATTGGTTGTTAATGTCATTCTTTGAGTTGGAGACTAGTATTAGTTTTTAACTTGGCTTCAGTTCTAATTATTAGAACCACACAAAATGATTCCAGACATGATATCTAAAGAATTATTTTATTTTGGAGCTATTAATGTCTTACTTCAGTTATTACAACCATTGAGGATAAAGTGATTGACATGTATTACATTTATATTTTCAATGCTTTGGAATCCTATATTTTTCATTTGATAATTTGGGAGAATTTCCAAATTATAACGACACGATAGTGTCTTTTAATAACTGGAGATGACAATCTTAGCTACTCCACAGGGTAAGGTCTGAAGATCCTGGTTCAGTGCTCAAATCCTTTTTCAAAGCCAGGATGAGCAACATAATTTTTGAGATTCTGAATTCTAGATAAAAAGCAAGAAGCTGGAAGTGGAGATGTGGCTCAAATGGTAGAATCCCAGCTTTGATTTTTTTTTTTGATCCAACCAGACATTCTCCACCTCACTGCAGTTAGAATTGCCAGGACCAAGAAAACTAATAACAGATGCTGGAGGGGATGTGGCCAGGAGGGATCACTAGTACATTGTTGGTGGGAGTGCAAACTGATTCAACCACTGTGGAAAGCAGTATGGCAGTTCCTCAAAAGACTAAACATAGAGTTCCCCTATGACCCAGCAATTCAACTACTTGGCATTTACCCAATTGTCCAGAAACAAGGGCAAACTATATCCACTAGCACAATGATGTTCATTGCAGCACTATTTACCATAGCAAAAATATGGAACCAACCTTGATGACCCTCAGTTGATGAGTGGATCAACAAGATGTGGTATTTATACACAATGGAATTCTATGCTGCTGTCAGAAAGAATGACATTGCCCCATTTGTAAGGAAATGGAAAGACTTAGAAAAAATCATATTAAGTGAAGTAAGCCAGACTCAAAGGAACATAGGCCCAATAGTCTCCCTCATTTGTCATAATCAGAAGAAACCTCAGGCTCTCCTAGCAGAGATTTACAGTAGAACAAAATCTAGAGATATTAGGCCAAATAGTACCACACTAAATGTAAGGAACTCCAGGATAAGGAAACAAAAGCCACATAATGAGTGATTGTTGTCCTTAATGTACTGTTATCTCTCATCTCTTTTGCCACCCCCTTGGTTATCTCATATTGTTACAATTTTCTACCTTGTTATCTGATATATTTTATATATGCTTAATTGGTTATTTGTAATTGGACAGGGAAGGGGGGAAAATCAAGATAAGCGGGCCAAGGGTGGGAGGGAAATGCGGACCAAGATCTGAGAAAGGGTATCAATGTTTGTGAAGTTATGCACCTTTTATCTGGTGAATATATTGTAACCCTCTATTAATCACAATAAAAATATGAAAAAAAAGAATACCAGCTTTGAACAAAAGAGTCCATCAAGGGCACAAGGACCAGAGTTCAAGCTCTAGTATGCCTCCCCCCCCCCCCCACAGAATCAATGACATTTAAAAAATGGAACTGGATTTTTTTATGCAATATTCTTATTAATATTGTTCTTTTCCATAACAGCCCCCTTTTCATGATATTAGAATTATACAGATTTATGTAAAGGCATTTCTTGGCTTATTTACATGTGATATTTTTGTCCCTAAACCATGTTATAAAATGAATATTCAAATCAAATGAGTTCTAATGGGCTTAGGGAACTTTCAACCACTGCCTCACTATGTTCCATGGAAATCTTTTACTCACTAGTGGGGCTGGGCCCTGATCTTGATTGATTGATTTTTTTGGTTGGTCGTGGAGCTTGGGCGCTGTCCCTGAGCTCTTCAGCTTAAGGCTACATCCCTACCCCTGGGCCTTGAGGTCTTTGGCACCCTTGAGCCATACTACCACTTCAGCTTTTCTAGTGGTTAATTGGAGATAAGAGTCTCAAAATCTTTAATGCCCAGAATGGCTTTGAACTGTGATCCTCAGATCT
Source organism: Megascapheus bottae (assembly GCF_031878675.1). Taxonomy (NCBI): domain Eukaryota; kingdom Metazoa; phylum Chordata; class Mammalia; order Rodentia; family Geomyidae; genus Megascapheus; species Megascapheus bottae. The sequence goes on along the minus strand of NC_143521.1, from coordinate 21,527,669 downwards.
CAGCCTCCTCAATAGCTAGGATTACAGTCATGAGCTACCATACCCAGCATTTGGACCAGTCTTTTATATGTTTCTAGTGGAGAACTTGTCTACCTATGAAGTCATTCATTCCCATGGTAAGAAGCTCCTGAGAAGACTTGGAATGTTTGAGACATATCTGATGTAATTTTCACTCAAAATCAATTTAAAAGATTATGTCATCATTAGCTAGTAAACTAATCAGGAAGCCTACAGAGTGGGAGAAGATCTTCACCAACCAAACAACGGACAAAGGCCTTATATCTAAAATATATCAACAACTCAAAAAATTGAATCACTCCAAAACTAACCTCCAAAGTAACAACCATCCCATTAAAAAATGGGCCAAAGACTTAAAGAGAGTCTTCTCTGAAGAAGAAACAAAAATGGCCTATAGACACACGAAGAAATGCTCAACATCTCTGGTCATAAAAGAATGCAAATCAAAACAACTCTAAGCTTCCACCTCACTCCAGCTAGAATGGCCAGGATCAGGAAAACGAATGACAACAGATGCTGGAGGGGATGTGGCCAGGAGGGATCACTACTACACTGTTGGTGGGAGTGCAAACTCGTTCAACCACTATGGAAAGCAGTGTGGCAGTGCCTCAAAAGGCTAAACATAGAACTCCCCTATGACCCAGCAATTCCACTACTTGGCATTTACCCAACCACCCAGAAACAAGGACATACTAAACCCACTAGCACAACAATGTTCATTGCAGCACTATTCACCATAGCAAAGATATGGAACCAACCTAGATGTCCTTCAGTTGATGAGTGGATCAACAAGTTGTGGTATTTGTACACAATGGAATTCTATGCTGCTGTCAGAAAGAATGACATTGCCCCATTTGTTAGGAAATGGAAAGACCTAGAAAAAATCATATTAAGTGAAGTAAGCCAGACTCAAAGGAACTTAGGCTCAATGGTTTCCCTCATTCGTCATAATCAGTAGAAACCTTGGGCTCTACTAGCAGAGATTTGCAATAGAGCAAAATCTTGATACATAAGGATATATAATGTGAAGCTAATTGAAAGGACCTCCAGGATAGTGAAACAAAAGCCATATAATGAATGATTGTTGTCCTTAATGTACTATGTTGTCTCTCATCTCCTTTGCTGTCCCTTGGTTATCTCATATTGGTATAGTATCTCACTTTGTTATCTGATATATTGAAGTTATTTGTATTTGGATATTTGAAATTTGATAGGGAAGGGGGGAAAACCAAAACGGGTGGGGGGTGTGTGGGGGGGAGGGAAACGGGTACCAAGACATGTGAAAGGGTATCAATGTATGTGAATTAATGCACCTTCTATCTGGCAAATATCATGTAACCCTTTTACTAATTACAATATAAAAAAGATTATGTCATCATAACTAAGAATAATTGTACATATCTCAAATTCAGTAATATATCATAAATTCAGTCAACCATAAAAGAATGATAGAAGAGGCTAAAGGTTCTACATATTTTGTCAATTTGTAAACTCATTTTTTTTCTCTCATTCCATTTTATTATTTTCTCCCTATGTGTAAAAAGAGAGACCATCATGGTCTAGTTAATCTTATCTCTTTGCCTAAAACAAATAATCAGAAAAAACAAAACCAAAAGATTTAAAAGCATAAAGTAGAATGGATGGGAATATATCTTGATTAAAACTATTCCACTATTCCCAGAATTTTAATGCATCCAGATATTTGTATGGCTTTGATGACTAGTTGCATTTTGTACCTTATGTTCCTGCTTAACTCTCTACTCCTATTTTGTAAGAAAACATTTTTTTGTCAATTAATTGGTGTCATGGACTGCTCATTTGTTAAGTGCAATATTCTTTCATAAGCCAAATCTTAAAAAATGCTTGTAAGAAAACAGAAAAGTATTAATAAATATAGTAGAAAAATTATATAAAACTTTATCTTATATTTTCTCATAATTCATGTAGGGTTTCCTTGGTTCAGAAGTATAGACATCCATCCTGTTCCTTATTTATTTAACCAAATGTACATATGTGACATGTAGCAATTTTCAATATTTGTACATTCTTCTTCCTAGAAATGTAGTGATATTATATTTTTTATTATTTTGCATCTCATTATGAACTTAAACTAAGGATATATGGTTTATTATGTTTAACAAAACAATTTTACAAAGTCATTTTTATTGAAACAAATTTAATAAAATCCTGTTAATGAAATAATATATAGAGAATGATATGGTTTTGATTCCTTACTTTTTTTTCAAGTGAATGCAGTGTAATACAAATAAGTGCACTTTATCAAAGATGTATTGGCAATGTCACATTCTTTATCAAGTCAGCGTAATTGTAAAGAATATTTCTTCATAGTTGACATCACCAGTGTCAACTATATGTGATGGGAAGAAACATGGAGATGACACTCAGTTCTAAGTCTAAGAGGTAGAGGCCTTTCAAAGGCTTCACATGTACAGTCTCTAACAAAAGAAACTTATTCATGCCAAGAATGATTTTCCACACTAGGATCCATGGACTTTTATCTGCAACAGGATGGATCTTTGGTTTTGCACTTCTTTAAAATTTTAATATCCCTGTGTAAGAATTTCCACACAATTTGCAGAAAAAATGTTTTTTTTCCTGAATGAATTTGAAACTATTCATTGTGTTTTCCTTAGGAAATAATTTTTTTGCCTACAAATGTCATGAATGCATAGTTTACCTGTATGTTTTTGAGAAAAAATGGTAATAGCACTAGAGACAGCACATGTTTTTTCACAAGTGTTGTCTAAAGTGTCTAATAGTCTTCCTAACATGTTAGATCAGTTTGCTAGTTTGGACAAATTTCTCTTTATGTCTATAACAAACATATGGCTTCTCTCTACTATACTGTCTTACATAGATTTCTGGGTTACTAGATGATACAAACTGAAAATTACACGCATCATTTTTCTAGGAGTTTTCTTTATCAGGCTGCATATGACTATGTAAAATCAACTCAAACTTCTGACCAAACTCTTTATCATCTGATTCACATTTCCATGGAATAGTTATGTGTATCATATGATCAAATGTTTTATTTAAAAAATTACTATTGCCTGGCCCAGATGGCTCATGCTTGTTATTCTAACTACCCAGGAGGCTGAGATGTGGCTCAAAGCAAGCTTGGAAACCAAAGTCCATGAGATTCTGATCTCCAGTGAACCACCAGAAAACCAGAAGTAGCACTGTGGCTCAAAGTGGTAGAGCACTAGCTTTGAGCAAAAGAGCTCAGGGACAGTGTCTAGGCCCAGAGTTCAAGACCCATAAGCATCACAACCAAAAGAAAAAGAAAAGAAAAAGAGTAAAGAAAAGAAAAGAAAAAGAGGAGTTGGAAGTTTGGTCTAGTGGTAAAATGCTTGCCTAGCATGCACAAAATCCCAGGTTCAGATCCAGGGTACCACACACATAGAAAAAGCCAGAAGTGGTGCTGTGGCTCAAATAGTTGAGCCCTAGCCTTGAGGAAGCCCAAAGACAGTGCTTAGGCCCTCCCTAAGTTCAAGCCTCAGGATTGGCAAAAAAAGAAAAGAAAAGGAAAGAAAAGAAAAAAAGACTATTTTAAGTATTTACCTTACCATTTAAAGATATTGGTAGGTTAATTGGATAACAAAATGTAGGAATTTATAAGAAGAAAGTTATGTTAAAAAATAGATAATTACAAATAAAAACTGAGCCTAAAAAAAGAGGTAAATGACACTGGGTATCAGTGGCTCATGTCTATAATCCTAGCTACATCGAAGCTAGCCTGAGCAGAAATGTCCTCGTGAAACACTTATCTCCAATTAACCACTCAAAAGCAGGAAGTGATGCTGTGGCTCAAAGTGCTATCCCTGAACACAAAGAGGTTCAGATACAGTGCGCAGGCCCTGAGTTAAAGCCCCACAACCAAAAGAAAAAGAGGCAGATGATGCTAGTTCCAAGTTTGAGCCAGAAAATTGTTATGAGTTTGGATCAATGGATCATCTGCTTCTTTATTGATCCTCTTCCTGCTAAACTTAATTTAGAGTTGGAATTGCCCTTGTATTTCTGCATTTGTTCATTGTCTTCCTTTCAGCTTATTCCTTCACTTAATCTGGCATACTGTTCAGGTCCTACTCATTGATCAAGAATTTTCTGTGACCTCTGATAGAGATTTCCTTGACATGTTTTCTGTGGCACCTTTAATGGAATATTTATCACTTATTATATTCTCTAAGTAGAATGAAATTTGTGTTGTTCAGAGACTATGTCTCAGCCTATCCTACATTTACCTCTGATACATTATTATTATTTGATAAATATTCTTTCAATGAATGACTCTTTCTTTTGTATGAACTGTATAAAGAAGCCTCGGAATTAACTGACTATATTCTCAAAGAATCCCAGACACCTTTCTCTTTTGCCTTCACATAGAGAGCTGTGATGGTGTAGAGTGTCTGAATCCACTATCAGTAGGAAACCAATTGATTTCTCTCAATGATGGAGACACTCAGCCATTGTCATTTACAACAAATATTCAGAGCAAAGCAATATAGCTAACAGGAGCAGATTTACCTTAGGCAGAGGTTTGGCAAGTTTGCAGTGGAGTCCTCCCACAAATTTAAAATTTGGTAAGAGTGGGTGAGAGAATTCAATATCCCAGTAGGTTTGAATGAGCCGTATATCAGCTTTCCCCATTGTCTCATATAATGTGGTAGGTCTTCCTGAACAAAGCAAAGAAAATGAAAGGATGGGTAATAAGTTTATTGTATCTGTCCTGCAGTATGTGACTTTCCTGAAATGAATTGGGATAATGCAGGCAAAATATTTACTGTCTTTTGCCAAAAGAAATACACCTACATTTACAACAATATTATATAATACATATCATATTTTCTCAAAACCAGAAAAGTACAAAATAAAAATTGAGAATTTTTTTAACTCCCAGAATTTATCCTACTGTACTTTCAGAGACAACTTTCCCCAGGGAAACTCAGATGAGTTTCTAAAGTTTAATGAGCATTTTCTATGATTTGTCATTCTCCAATGAAGTGCTACAACTTTTGTATCTATAAATTTCTGCTGATAGGTGCAGAAGTTAGAGGATAGTAGGACATTAATACTAATAATTAATTATATGTGTGTGTGTGTGTGAAAACCACAATTGGAAATCATAAATTCTTAAAATATAGATTTGTATTCACTCTTAGTTTTAGCTCCTATCTTTGGTTATGGAAAGATACCTTTTATAGTAAAATCTAATAGTGCAATGAAAGTACAGTAAAACGCATTTGTAACTTCCCTGAGAAACAGTCAGTAGTTTAGTAACTAGTGTCATTATTTCCTGAAATATTTGGAACAAGTGATGAACACAGGGCACTCACTAGCTCCATAGAATTCGCTTTCCATATGACTTTTGAGATGAATCTGACATCTTCATTTTTCATTTCATAATATTTCCATCTTTTGATTTGTTTTTGCCAGCCCGGGGGTCAAGCCTCAGGGCCTGAGCACTGTCCTTGAACTTTCTCAATGCTAAAATTCTACCACTTAAGCCACAGCACCACTTCTGACTTTTTCTGTGTATGTGGTACCAAGGAATTGAACCCAGAGCTTCGTGCATGTTAGGCAAACACTCCACCACTTGGCCGTACCCCTGCCCCCCATCTTCTTGTTTTATATTACATACATAGCTTACTTTCAAAGGGATTTGATGATGAGGATTAAGCAGTAAAAAGATATAGCTTACCTAGAACTTCACTGCAAAACTGATCCCATCTCTCCACAGTGAATACTTCAAAACAAAAGTCAGAATAAAACAGAGAAACCACGTTTTTCACCCTTTCCATGAATGTCAATTACTTCAGATCAATTACTTCAGACATGACTAAAGGCACATAGGAAGGAGGTACTGGAAGCCCCTGCTGTACCTCTCATATGTGTAGCCAGGAAAGAAGGGGAGCGTGTACACAAAAGGAAGCCTTAGTAGCTCAGCTAGCAGCTCTCCACAGCAAGCAAAGGCATCTGCAAGAATGATATCAAACTCTGACTTTTGTAGTTTTGTTATAACTTCCTTGTTCAAAACCAATTATTCCATGGTATCAGTTGTTCCATGGTATCAGTTCCATGGTATCAGTTGTTCCATGGTATCAGAATAAGTCCTGAAGAGGCCTTGCAAATTTGAATAATATGTCCAAAATGGGTCTTGTGAAAGTTCATATATAAGATCTTCCAACTCATTCTTACTCAAAAATGTAGTGTAAATCTCAAATTTAATAGTAGGTGATTAGTTGGGATCAACAAAAATCGAAGCAGATGGGAGAAGGACTGTCACCTCATGGCCTCGCTGCACAAGTTCATACAGAATTATCTTGACATTGATCCAGTGGCTGTATTCCATGGGTGTTACCAGCACTTTCCCACAACGTCTAGAGCTAAAGTAACATATGCATGATACCATTAGAAGAAAAGAAAGCCATTTCATAGACATCTTGGTAGAATGCAGTGCTTCTTTTACACTGATGTCTTCTCTATGTCTTTTGTGTAAGAATGACTCAAACATGAAGTTAAAATGTAACCCGTGTATTTCAAATTGAATAAATAATATTATTTGCTGGATCATATGTGCCTCAGGTAAACAAACTCAGGGTTATAAAAGGTTATTTTTTTAAAGCTAATGTTTATTGAGAATTTTATTCATGTGTTAACCAACCATTTTATTTATTTTTTATCTATTGAGATTTGAAGACTTCTTTGTCATTAGCAGGAGAATTACATAGAAAATTATCATCAAGGCAATAGATGGTATCATCAACATTGTTAATCAATCTAACACTTACAAAAAAATATACCAATATCAGCAGAAAGCATTTTCTGATGTATATACACAAAGCATTCAATGAGATTTTACAACACAAAATAAATCTTAGCAAATTTAACATTAAAAATCATTTTACTGACTTCTAGAGACCTCAGAAGAATAAAAATGGGATGCTAAAGACAATTTTATGCTGAAGACAATTTTGATAACTTGGATGAAATGGATTTATTTCTGGTGAAATTCCAAATTATTAAGGCTTACAGAAAACTTAAATTCCTCTATTTATTAATTATATAAATTGAATTTGTAGTTAGAAGCTCAACAAAAGAAAATACAGGAATAATTCAGGTGTAGATGGATTTTTTTTCATATATTTTTATTGTAATTAATAGAAGGGTTACATGATATTTGCCAGATAGATGGTGCATTAATTCCCATACATTGATACCCTTTCACATGTCTTGGGTGGTCCCCATTTCCCTCCCCCCAACCCCTCCCCTCATCTTGTTTTCTCCCCTTCCCTATCCAAATTTCAAATAACCAAATACAAATATATCTGATATATCAGGTAACAAAGTGAGATATTGTAACAATATGAGATAACCAAGGGACAGCAAAAGAGATGAGAGATAACATAGTACCTTAAGAACAATAATCATTCGTTATATGGCTTATGTTTCTATATCCTAGAGATCCTTTCATTTAGCGTCATACTATATAGCCTTTTGTTAGATGGATTTTTTTATTGGTACTTTCCAGTTCTACCATTTGTGTGTGTGTGTTGGTCCTGGAACTTGAATTCAGAGTATGGGCACTGTCCTTGAGATATTTTGTCCATATCTAGCATTCCATAAAAGGTTAGTTTTTTTAAATGTGTTTGTTTATTTTTATCATCGAGGTGATGTACACAGAGGTTACAGTTATATAAGTCAGATAAAGAGTACATTTCATTTTTTTCCCCTTTGCTTTGTAAAGTGGTATCATTCAGCCTTGATCTTGCATGACTTGAGAGTGGTGCTAAGGGCAGGGTTCAATCCAAAAGTTCTATGCCTCTGTCTTCTTTGTATAGAACTACAGGTCACATAATAAGATGCTTGAGTAAATATTTCTTGGATGTCATGATTCAAATTTAATTTAAAATTTTTGATTGCATATTCATATTCACCAGAATAGACAATTTAATTTTTTTTTTGGTTCATCATAAGGCTTGAACTTGGGGCCTGGATGGTGTCCCTGAGCTCTTTTGCTCAGTGCTAGTGCACTAGCACTTTGAGCCACAGTGCCACTTCTGGTTTTCTGGTAGTTAATTGGAGATAAGAGCCGCATGGACTTTGCAGCCTGGGCTGGCTTCAGACTGCCACCCTCAGATCTCAGCCTTCCTATAGTTAGGATAATACGCATGAGCCACTGGTGTCAGGCTGCAACAACTTTTATTAAACCAAATTAGTTCCATTTACTCAAATCATGTGATTATAAGAAAATTTTGTATTTGTATATTTCTTTCACTTCCTTCTTTCTTCCCTTCTTCCTTCCCTCTCTTTCTCCTTTCCTTTCTTCTTTTTGCCAGTCCTTGGGCTTGAATTCAGAATCTGGGTGATGACCCTAAACTTTCTTGATCAAGGCTGGTACTGTACCCCTTTGAGCCACAGCTCTATTTCTGGCTTTTTGGTAGTTAATTGGAGATAAAGGTCTTACTGATTTTCCTGCCTGAGCTGGCTTTGAATCTTGATCTGCAGATCTCAACCTCCTGAGTAGTGAAGATTACCCGTATGAACCACCAGCATCCTGCTCTACATTTCTTTTGTTAATTTGTGAATTTTCATTCACTGTAAATGCACTTAAATACTAATTCATTCTGAGATTTTATTTATTTGTAATACCATCTAGAACTGAAATATATCATATCTATGCCTATCTATCTACCTACCTACCTACCTACTTACATACACCTATCTATAGTTTTCTTGATCGCAAGTGTGTATCTCATCACATACTGAGTCTAAGTTGTAAAAACGAAATGTCTAAACACTGTGAAATATGCCATTATTATGGAAAATCATCTCATTCCATTTAAAGCATGACTGGTAATTAGAAAAGCAGTGTGATACTAAAAATACATAGACTCAGTTGGCTGTGGTGGGAAACCAACCCTATGGGGGCTCCAGTCAGCATCTGAAACAATGTCCGTGCTGGTTTCCATAATGGATGACTAATTACATTCATTCAGTAGGCTATATGAATCTTTCTTACTCTACATCCATATCAGCATTTCTTATGTCAGTCTTTTTGATTATACTCATTATCATTGGGGCAAAATAGCCTCTCTCTCTGTATTCTTTTATGTTTTATTTCGTTTATGTTGAATAATGTTGAATATTTATCCAGATACTGTTGATCATTATGATATCTTCCTTTTTAAATATAACTAATCCTAGATATTTATGATTTACTTATTATTTTACTTCAGTTTTTTTCTTATTTGTTGTTTATTAGCATTTGTTTCTTGTACAGACTTCCTTAACACAGCCGTATTACCTTACCATGTTCAATGTCCAGATTTACTCTTTTTTATTGATCTTCTTATTGAACTTTTAAATTGATTTTTATTGATCTCCTTCCATTTTTCCCAGAATCCCAACAGGTTTTATTCTATTCTATGCATAAAACCTTTCACCTTATATTCGCCTTTTCACTCAGTCCACTCTCTTTCCTTTCACAAATAAGCCTTGTTATACAATTTATTTTCCTGTCATTCACTTATTGGTAGTATATATTAATACTTCAAATGAGTTTCAAAATGCATGGTACTCATATACATACTATATTGCATTAATAAAATTAACTCTATTTCCCCATCATTCCTTTACCTTTTATACATATTATTAGTAAGTTTCAAAATATTGTTTTGATACACAAATACTATGTATTTTGATATTCTTTATTCTCTCATGGTTTTCCTCACAAATAATTCAACAATTACAAGTGTATTCTCTTTATACAATATTGGGACTTACTAATTAAGGTGTGTGTGTATGTGTGTGTGTAAGTATGTGTGTTTAATGTTGGCATCATAGCAATAAACTTTTCTTTTAGCAATACCATTTGTTTCTCTAGATTCTTACAGGCTATGTTCTCATTTCCATTGTATTTTAGAAATTTTTGAATTTCTTCCTATTTGGTCAATAGTCTTCCAATTATCATTTGTTGATTCTTTTGGACTGTTTTCAATGTTTTCTGTGGTCTGGTGTTGAGTTCTAGTTTCTTTCTTTTATCGTTTGATAGAATGCAGATATATATATATATATGTATTTTTAAAATACTCACATCTTTTATTTACATTGTATAAAATCTTCAGTAAAAAATTCACATCATGAAAGCAGAGTAGAAATATTATCATGATTGACAAAAAATGTGAAATATACTGTTTCATGATTTCTCACAAGAAAATCTCTAATTTGGTTTGTCTAAGCACATCAACTATCTTCCCCCATTCACTTTTTGAGGAATATACTTGTTCTGAGCGGATTCTAGAAGGGTTGTGAACACAGCTGTGCATCTGCACCCTCCACATCCTTCAAAAAAGCAGCCTACTTGTTGATCCTTTTAACTGTCTTGAGACCGATTATCTTCAATGATAATTGTTCTTCTAGGAAAGGATTCTGTTTCCACAAATATATATTGGAATTCATATTTGCCACTCTCTGGGTTCTCTTTCACTTCCACGTGCACTGTTCCTTGCTTCCCTAGCTCAGAACCCTCAATGTAGAACTTCAAACGCATGTGTCTCAGCCCATCTTTAACATATTCAATAAAACTGACATGCTGGACATTTCCCCGTAGCCTCTCAAGGGCTTACCGAACACATTGACCACCTCAGGATGTATTCTGCATTTTTCTAGAGCTTCCCCATATATCTTATTAGGACTGGATGAAGAAAAAAGTTCTTTGAAAATCGCGTATAACAAGCTACCTGTGATGCTGATTCCAATCAGAATTCCACAGAATCTCTCCCAGCTTCTTTCACTTTCTGGGCAGGTGACACGGCGGAATCCTGTCTCTCACTTCTGAGCACCGGCCCCTGCTTGCCGCCACCTTCCTTAGCTTTCCCGGGCCCCTGTGCCTGCGACCAGATGGTTTTCCGGGCCAGTGTGAGGACACCCTTTGGCCGCACAGTTCTCCCGGGCTCCGGCGGAGCCAGGCCCAGTCCAGCACATAGTGTGGCCACAGCAGTCGCCCTGCGGACTCGGCCTTCTCCGCAGCCCGCAGTACCTTAGGGATCATGTTTCCAGAAAAGTCCAATGTCAGCACTCCGTGCCACACACAGCCAGACGCCAGCCCAGATCCACACACTCACATGGCAAGGCTTGGCGGGAGGGAACTAAAACCAAAGGGAACCTCTGATCGCCATCACCTCTCCCATTTCCCTTGTGACTATGCTGGCATTCACACCATCCCCGCCATATCTCCGCAAGGCACCCTGATATATATATATATATATATATATTTTTTTTTTTTTTTTAATATTTGGTAATGCTTACTTTATGTACTACAAATGTTTGGGGCAGGATTCCATTTTCTGCTCTGAAGATATGCAGCCTCTGGTGAAGTAGTCACAGATGATTATCAAGTCCACTTGGTCTATAGTATCACTTAATTTGAGGTTTGTTTTTGGTATCTTTTGGTCAGGTGATAAAGGGGCATTCCAGTTTCCCATTTTGATTGTTTTGAGATCGTGCTTTTTAATTAGCACAGTATCCTTATATGTTAACAATTGTATGTCATCTAGATGGATTCTTATTAATATGAGTGGCCTTCTTTATCTCATCTGGCATTTTTAACTAAATAGTTAAATATACATTTTCCTCCAAAGTAGTAAAATTACACCTATAAATTCAGAAATAGGATGTACATTTTCATTCAAACTTCATCTAGCCAGTGTACTAGTCTTATAGTTTAGTTCCCAGACTTCAGTAAGCTATTCCACTGACCTTTAATCCTTTAAGTAAACTCAGTTATTCAAGAGTATGACTGAATTCTTGGAATTGCTTAATATAAACGCTATTGCTAATATTAGTAGATTGAGAATATCAATTTAGTAAAACAAAAACATGTACTTGAATTTTAGAGGTGGAAAACTATTAAAAGAGAATTGAACTTACTCTTTACTTCATAACTTAATTCCATGACTTGCTCACCTTTAATGTAAGGAAGTTCAATATTTGTACAAATGAAATCCAGAAAACTCCCAATTCTCAAATCTATCATGATAGAGAAAGTGGCATATAAGTATTGCCACTCATTAAATATTTGGCAAAAAATCCTATAGTTTCAAAACAACACACTAAGTATGACTGTGTCCACGACTTAGCAGAACCTTACAATAAGTGGCTTATGTGGTCATTAAACAAGTGTGGAAATGTATGTAATATAGACATTAGTTTTCATAAAAATTTCTAATAGCTCTGTAGTTGGTAAAAAGATTGGTATAGCGTGTAAGGAACACAATCTACAGCTTAGGAAAAATAATCTGGGAGATCTGAAATTTTCCCTGAGAGATAATCACACTTGACCCAAAGACACTTGAATTTGACTTGTGGTGAATACTCCCACACATAAAAAAAATGGCAACAGATAGTCTTTATTTTTTGCATTGTAAGATTAGAATGCAAGCATAGAGCAGTTAGAAGAATGATGAAGATGATGATGACGATGATGATGATGATGGTGATTATTTTGCCAGTCTTGGGCTTGAGCTCAGGGTCTGAGCACTGTCCTTGGACTTTCTCAAGGCTAGAGGTCTGCCATTGAGCCTCAGCACCACTTCCAGCTTTTTTATATGTATGTGGTACCAAGGAATTGAACCCTGGTCTTTGTGCATGCTAAGCAAGCGCTCTACCACTAGGCCAAACTCCTGGCCCCAGTTAGATTATTTTTGAAATTTTGTTTCCCCAACCCCATTGGCCCCCTTCTCCTCCCCTGCTCCGTCCTCCCTTCCCTCTCTTCCTTCCTTCCTTCCTTCCTTCCTTCCTTCCTTCCTTCCTTCCTTCCTTCCTTCCTTCCTTCCTTTCTTCCTTCCTTCACTCCTCCCTTCCTTCCCTCCTCCCTTCCTTCTTCATTTTTGTTCTGGTCCTGCGGCTTGAACTCAGCCTGGGCACTATCCCTGAATATTTTGCTCATAAGCCACATCTCCACTGACAGGTCCTTTAGTAGTTAATTGGAGGTAAGAGTGTAACAGAATTTTCTGCTCAGTCTGGCTTAGAATTGCTATGCTCAGATCTCAGCCTCCTGACTAGCTAGGATTACAGGCATGAGCCACTGGCACCCAGCTGAAGTTTTTTGCTAATTAAATCTCATACACTTGGGCCGGGAGTTTGGCCTAGTGGTTAAAGTGCTTGCCTAGCATGCACGAAGACCTGGGTTCAATTTCTTGGTACCACATACATACAAAAAAACCGAAAGTGGTGCTGAGGCTCAAGTGGTAGAGATCTAGCCTTGAGAAAAATCCAAGGACAGTGCTCAGGCCCTGAGCTTAAGCCCAGGACTGGCAAAAAAAAAAAAAATCTCATACACTTATTTCCAGTGTAACTATCATTTTCCAGAGACCATTTCCCTATGGACTCTCCAGTCATACCAAGAAGATATATCATTCTGGATTCACTTGTAAAATCTTGTGATGGGTCCTGTGATATCTGAATTCTGGCCATCAAATGTCCATGTAACATTTTTAGAAAATGAAAACTTACTATTGTCTGATTCAAGTTTTATTTATAGCACGTTAGAATTCTAAAGGGTTCAGAAATTGCATAGTTAAATGCTCATCTGCTGGGCACCAGTGAGGTGACTCACGGTTGTAATCCCAGCTACTCAGGAGACTGAGATCTGTAGACTGCGGTTCAAAGCCATGGTTCAAAGCCAGCCCTGGGCATGAAAATCCGTAAGACTCTTATCTCCAGTTAACCATCAGAAAACCGGAAGTAGTGCTGTGGCTCAAGTGGTAGAGCGCTAGCCTTGAGCTGAAGAGCTCTGGGACAGTGCCGAGGCCCAGAGTTTGGTTCACAACCATGATAGTTCACAACAATTGATATCTAAGGTAAGGGAACTTTTGCCAGACATGGGGCTTGAACTCTGGGCCATAGCACTGTCCCTGAGCTTCTTTTACTGTATCCCTTGAGTCACAGTGCCACACTTCCTTCCCTCTGTTTATGTGGTACTGAGGAAGCGAACCCAGAGCTTCATGCCTGCTAGATAAGCACTCTACCATTAAACTACATTCTCGGTCCCATAAGTGGCCTTTTCAATAGCAAATCGAAATATTTCAGAAATTATGGTCAGTTAATAACTCTCTTGCAATACTCATAAAAATTCTAATGTGTGGGTCTACACAATTATGTTATTTTACATGTCTATACTTTCCTGTTCTACTTAGTTTTGAAATTAACTGTTAATTTTTTGTGAGAGGGAAGTAGAGAGATTTACTTGGGACTTCTTTTCTCCCAAATTACTTCATTAAGATTTGGTTCTTATAACCCACATTTTCTACTAACCAAGGAAGGTTCACTTAAAGGATTCTATCCTGTCCTTTAAGGATTCTGTCTCCATATTTTCCTGTAGGAATATATCAGACTGTCTACTTTTCCTTTCCTCTCTATGTTTTTTTCTTCACTGATTTTCTAAATAAACCAAAGCCCATTTGGCTGATAGGGCAGGATATTTGGACTCAGCCTTTATGGGACCTCGTCTTTTCTTAAAATAATAACACAAGCAGCACCAAGTATAAGCCTATTCCATCACATAGAAATGAAGTCAGATAACATGTAAAAAATGACAATGCCAACTTTTCAATACCCTCTTGTCAGTATTCTGTGAGTGGAAATGATCATTAAACGTTGATAATCTTTGTGGTATGTACAATATCTTCACTAAATTTGCAGTGAAAAGTAAGCAATGACAGGGAAAACTTTGGTGATTTTTATTTTATTGTAATATCATTAAATTTGTATTATCAAGTAGTTGTACAGATGTAATATCATTTTAATAGTAATCTCACACTTCTCAAAAAAACAAATTCTTTCTGAACATACAAAGTTTTTGTAACACTTACAAACCAGAAATACCTTTTGTATTATCTTTCCATCTTCTGTGTATACCTTTGCTTTTCAATTATCTGAAATAGTTTATGGTTTTTGTAATAGTTTACTTTTCACACAGGAAGTTTCTAAACTCAGGCTGATTGAAAACTTGAAGTACTCATTGTGATCTTCATCTCACTGTGACACTTCATCTCACCTTTATAGAACCTGTGGATAGTGACTTTTGTGATCATTTATTATGTCAATATCTTTACTACCTTGAAGCAGTTGTGCACAGTTGTCATTCAACAAAGCAGTTTATGAGTACAATGAAGTGATTAATATTGGCACCCTTTAATATTGGCACCCATCCCTACCAATCCATTTATTCTGTTGATGGTTTGTATATATTTGTATTTACTGTGCCACATACATATATTCACACATTTATGAGCACATATATAAACATACATTCATATATAATATAAATTTTTGGCAGTTCTTGCAATTTTCACTCTCTCATGCTTACATACCTTGTTGGTCCTCTACCATGTGAGCCACACCTCAAACCTGACTTTTGGTTTGTTCATGAACTTTTCTGCACAGGGTGACTTTTAGTAATTATTTCCCAGTTTTCACCTCTGAAATACCTAGGATTATAGGCTTAAGTCACCAGCACACAGCTTTAAAATGTTTCTTCTTGCATTTTTATTGCTATTATTAATTCATTGTACAAATAGGTCACAATTCCATAAGTCAGGTAATGAGTATGATGCTTTTTGGTCAATGGTTCACTTTTTACATAGGAGCATATGTAGTTTATTTGAAGTTTCATAATGTTTTCTAATATAAAATGGGTAATAGCCTTTTTCAGCATATATTGCATGATATGATGAAAATTAATTAGAGCTTATGTAATGGAGTTTAAAATATCTACAATGCACCAAATTAGTTCTTTCTTAAAATTATATTTTGTTATTGGGGTGACATATGGAGAGGTTGCAGTTATATTCGTCAGGTAGTGGGTACTTCCAGAACATTGATACCCCTTCCTATGTTTTTCTCCCACTTTCCCTCCCCCAACTCTGTGGGGTTTTACTTTCTCATAATACCTCATGCTTCCTAAATTATCATTTTGTAAAATAAATTCATATCTAACTATTGAGAATGTTTCCTGGGAGCTTGCCTGGTTGATTTCACACAAAAGAGGACAACCAGTATCTTTGCATTGGACCTTCGTGATTGTGAAGTTCTTCTTTAAATGTGGGCTTGGTGATATAGTTGTGGTTTTATTTACCCATTTCCTATGCAAATTATTCAATTCAAATATGATTTCAAGCATTGCAAATCATAGTGAGTTATAGTGTTACTAAACTTGAAGGAAATGATTATTTTTTTCCATGTAAGGAACAAGAATATTAAACTTGCATGTATGAAGTTTGAGATTTAGAACAAATGTCATCATTCGATTAGACCACACACTTACTGAGTTTTACAGTATAGTGGGGAAGGAGCTGCTACTGTGTCTTGTCTTATAAAATGTGGGTATTGATGTGTATGTGTCAATTGGAGTGAGGAAAAGTAACAATTGAGCCCATGTATCTACTCTCAGAAGCTCAGGTAAGAATGAGAACAACCTACTTGAATTCCATTAAGAATGATTTTATTTGGGACTGGGAGAAACATCTTGTCAGGTGCTTTAGAAAAGGAAGGATACCGAGGATGGAGACACATGGAAAAGCAAAGTGAGCACTAGTGGGTGAATCATATGTGCACAAACCTCACAACAGAACATGGTAGAATGAATAAAAAGTAGGATGTTCTGCACAAACATGGAGTTAAAGCAGGGTAAATATTTGATATTGTGAATAGCTTTTCAATGATCTCATATAAAAGTTGGGAACTGAGTCTGAGTCTGATGGCTCATGACAATAATACTAGTTACTGAAGAAGGTGAGATCTCAGATCATGGTTCAAAGCTAGTAAATGAGATTCTTTTTCATTTTTTAATTTTTTATTGTAATTAATAGAAGAGTTATATTTTATTCACCAGATAGAAAGTGCATTCCTTAATAAACGTTGATACCACTTCTCATGTTTTTGTCCCCATTTCCATCTCCTGACCCCCTCCCCTCATCTTGTTTTCCCCCTTCCCTATCCTATTTCAAACAAAGAAATAAACATATATACAATATACCAGATAACAAGGTAAGATACTGTAACAATATGAGAATAACCAAGGAGATTCTTATGTATAATTAACCACTAAAAGTCAAAAGTGGAGCTGTGGCCCAAGTGGTAGAGCACTAGCTTTGACATAAAAGCTATGGGACAGCTTCCAGGCCCCAATTAATGGCACAAAAAGCAAAAACTAACTTGGAAAATTCAGTGTACTTACAGTATTTTATGAGGACCCACTTAGGATTTTCACCTACAAATTTTACAATAAGTATATTTGGACTAATTTTTGCTTTCCTAGCATTTCTCAGTTGGACTAAAATATTCAGGTCTTAAACAGAAAGTGAATAATTGCAAACAACATTTGAGGTTGCAAAGTAAGTTGTCATAATACGTCTAGAAAGGAAAACTTTTTGCTGGCATTAACAGGACTTCCAGCTTTAGGACTAGACACAATTACTCCCTTTTCTTCTTTCTTCCACTTTTTGTAAACTTCCGGTAACAAAAGAGACAACATCTTGTGAAGATGAAGATGACAGTTGTCACGCAGGCGAGCAGGAAGCCAATCACATCCAGAGAGTGGTACTGGAACCAGTTGAGGTCGTGGGCAGCCGGGCGAAGGTGTTTGGCTCCTTTGTGTCTCATGACAAACTCCACCCAGAAGACAGCTCGGTCCAGAGGCTTCACTGGTTGATCGTGGTGAATTCTTGACAACCTCATTACATTCTGTTTATAGCTAAAAGACAAACACAGAAGCAATTGTCTAAACATATTAAGCCAAGGAAACTTTTTAAAAGTGCCATGCAGGGGCCAGGAGTTTGGCCTAGTGGTAGAGTGCTTTCCTAGCATGCACAAAGACCCAGATTCTATTCCTCAGTCCCACATACATAGAAAAAAGTCAGAAGTGGTGCTGTGGCTCAAGTGGTAGAGCTCTGGTCTTGAGAAAGCCCAAGGACAGTACTCATGCCCTGAGCTGAAGCCCAGGACTGGCAAAAAAAAAAGTGCCATGCAAATAGTTTCAATTAAATCTTATGGCTATACCACCCTAGTATGCTATTTTTGCTAGCCAATTTGCTATGTTTCTTAATTGGTTATTCTGACGAATATTTGCACAGTGAAATAAAATGTCATGAAGGAAAGTTATTGTTCTTTTTTTTCATGAGAGGAAATGATAGGGAGAGAGTCTACATCCAGGAAATGTAAGTAGAAATTCAACTGGAAATCTCTTGCTTTCAAGTTTTTTTTTTTTTTTTGTTTTTTCCACCAGTTCTAGAGCTTGAACTCAGTACCTGGGCACTGTCTTTGAGTTGCCTCAAGGCTAGCACTCTACCACTTAAGTGACAGCACCACTTCCAGCTTTTTCTGTGTATGTAGTACTGAGGAATAGAACCCAGGGTTTCGTGCATGCTGGGCAAGTACTCTACCAGTAGGCCACACTCTTGGTGCTTGTTTTCAAGTTTTCGAAGGGGAATCATGTTCTAGTGAGTGAAATGCCTTCTATCAATGCTCTCTTTCCATGATTTTGTCCTTTCTTTTCTACCTAGGCTCAAGAATATTTTAACAGGACTACTCAAATTATATTACTTTCTCAAGGTACCTATTTCTTCTTAGGAAAAAAACCCCAGCACCTCTAGTCACACACAGTGAGACCAAAGTCTCCTTTGGAATGCAGAGGAACTCTTAGGAACACAAAAGAGGTGCAATGTCTATGAGCATCATGATCATGTAAAATGAAATGAACTCCAGGAAATGAAAACAGGAGGTTTAGTCTTTCCTTTGCTGTCGTCTTTCTTTTCCTTTGGTTTTGTTTGTTTCTTGAGAGGGTTTTAGGGGAATAGAGCAAACAAGTGCAGCAGTGCTACGCTACTCACTAGACACTGTGTTGAAAATGAACTCATAACTTGTGGGTGAGCAAGAGAAGGAAAAACTGGGAAAGAGTGACAGAAGGGGTGATATTTCCCCAAAAGAAATGTACTCATTATCTGATTTATATACCTGCAAACCATCTGTACCCTCCTCTATAGCAGCAATAAGAATTAAAAATACATTAAAAGAGTGAGCACAGTGGCTCATGCCTGTAATCCTAGCTACTTAGAGGGCTGAGATCTGAGGATCAAGTTTCAAAGCCAGCCAGTATACTAAAGAAGGTGAGACTCTTCTCTCCAGGTATCACTAGGAAACGGGAAGTGGGGCTGTGGCTCAAGGGGGAGGGTGGTACCCTTGAGCTGAAGAGCTCAGGAACAGTGCCCAGGCCCAGAGTTCAAGCTCCATGACCCACCAAACAAACAAACAAACAAACAAATAAAAACAAAACTGAGCAAGGATTCCCAAGAGATGGATTCCCAAGAGATAAGAATGTAGCAAAATGGAAAACAATAATTTACCTTAGATATGTCTGCACTCTCACATTGTTAATGTGTCTGTTCAAACATCAAATAATGATTTTTAATTAAAAAAAGGAAAATAAGACACCCAACAACTTTCATCTTGAATCAGATGAATACAAATAGCCAAAAATGCTTGTTTTCTCTTGTCACTCTGCCTATTCATTCATTTATTTATTTATTTTTGTGGATCATGGGACTTGAACTCGGCCTGGGCGCTGCCCCTGAGCTCTTCAGCTCAAGGCTACTGCCCTACTCTTGAACCAAGCCCCACTTCCCATTTTTCTAGAGGTTAATTGGAGATAAGAGTCTCAGGTCCTTTTGTGCCTGGGCTGGCTTTGAGCCTTGATCCTCAGATGTCAGCCTCGTAAGTAGCTAAGATTATAGGTATGACTCACCACGCCTGGCTATGTTCATTTTTTTTTTTTTTTGGTCAGTCTTGGGGCTTGAAATCAGCAGGGCCTGCGCACTGTTCTTGAGCTTTCTCAAATCTGGCACTCTACCACTTGAGCCACAGCACCACTTCAACTTTTTCTGTGTATGTGTTACTGAGGAATGTAACCCAGAGCTTCATGCATGCTATGTAAGCACTCTACCAGTAGGCCATGCTCTTGACCTTTCATCATTCTTTTCCTATGCTATATTTTGAGAATTGTGATCTTATTCATCTCTGTTATAAAGAAATGCAAATCAAAACAACTTTGAGATTTCACCTCACTCCAGTTAGAATGACCATTATCAGGAAATCTAATAACGACAGATACTGGAGGGACATACTAAATCCACTAGCACAATGATGTTCATTGCAGCATTGTTTACCATAGCAAAGATATGGAACCAACCCAGATGCCCCTCAATGAATGGATCGAGAAGATGTGATATTTATACAAAATGGAATTCTATGCTGCCATCAGAAAGAATGACATCACTCCAACCATAAGGAAATGGAAAGACCTGGAAAAATCATATTAAGTGAAGTAAGCCAGACCCAAAGAAACATAGGCTCCATGTTTTCCCTCATTTGTAATAATTAGTACACATCTGGAACTCTCCTAGCAGAGGATTACAATACATCAAAACCTAGATATAAAGCCAGAGGTGGCTCACGCCTGTAATCCTAGCTATTCAGGAGGCTGAAATCTGAGGATTAAGGTTCAAAGCCAGCCCGGGGAATACAAAACCTAGAGACTCTTATCTCCAATTAATCACTAGAAAACGGAAAGTAGGATAGTAGCCTTGAGCTGAAAAACTCAGGGATAGCACCCAGGCCCAGGGGTAGGGTGGTGGCCTTGAACTGAAGAGACCAGGGACAGCATCCAGACCAGAGTTCAAGCCCCATGACCCCCCCCACTCCCCTCCCCCCAAAAAACCCTAGGTACATAATGTCATATAGGATGAGACTAAATGAAAGGAACTCTAGGATATGTAAACAAAAGCTTTATCTTGTGTGATTGTTGTTCTTAATGTACTGTTATTTTTCTTCTCTTTTCTTGCCCTTGTGGTTAAGCTCATATTGTTACTGTATCTGACTTTATTACCCGGTATATTGTATATACATTTATTTTTTTATTTAAAATAAGAAGGGGAAGGGAGGAAATTAGATGATTGGGAGGGAAATAGGGACAAAAACTTGAGAAGGGGTATCAATGTGTGAGAAGTAATGCCTACTACCTGGCAAATGTAACTATAACCCCTCTATACATTATCCTGATAATCAAAAACAAGAAAAGAAAAATAAAAGAATTATGATCATTTTAAAAATAGCTAGATAGGCGGCCAAGAGTTTGGCCTAGTGGTAGAGTGCTCGCCTAGCATGCACGAATGTTGGGGACCGACTGTGGGGTCAATGACCTTGGACCTGACCTTGGACCTACACAACTGTATACACAAGGAAGTAACTCTGATCAGGATAACTTTAAGCAATGTCAATCAGTTCTTATCAGGATAACTTTAAGCAAAGTCAATCAGTTCTTATCAGGATAACTTTAAGCAATGTTAATCCTTTCTCATTTATCCTATATGTGACTTGTTTACTATTTTGTATGAATGTAGCCGCTGGCAACTCCCTAGTTTGAAGAAGAGTATTTAAGGTCGGAACTTAAAATAAACGAGACAGAGTCTTAGGCGGCAGTCTGGAGCTCACAGCCTTCTTGGACTGCTGACTTGGGCTGTAGTCCTCCCGAACTCCATCTGTTTGTCTCTCTTCTATTTTTTCCTAGTCCTTGCCCCTATTTCAGGAATCCCAATCTGCGAACCCTGATTTGCTGCCGGCTGGCCCCGGCACACGAAGACCTAGGTTTGATTCCTTGGTACTACATACATAGAAAAAGCCAGAAGTGGTGCTGTAGCTCAAGTAGTAGAGCTCAAGCCCTGAGAAAACCCAAGCACAGTGCGCAGGCCCTGAGCCCAAGCCCAGGACTGGCAAAAAAAATAATAGCTAGCTAGGGATGTGTCCAAGGACAGTGCCCAGGCCCTGAGTTCAAGCCCAAGACTGGCAAAAAAAGCGCGCTAGTTCTAACCCATACTAAAAGCTAAAAAGCTAGATATAATTGATACAGATTCTTCAGATAAAGGAAATGGTCTAGTTGGATGCCAGTGGTTTACTCTTGTTATCTTAGTTATTTAGGAGATTGAGATCTGAGGTCTTTGGTTCAAAGCCAGCCTGGGCAGGAAATTCTGTGAGACAGTTCTCTCCAATTAAGCATCATAAGGATTTGTGGCTCAAGTGGTTGCTTGCTTCAGCCCAGGGTTCAAGCCCAGGACTAGGACATACACATACATACAGGCACACAAACACATGTATACACAGACACACACATAGATACATTAGTTAAATTTTTTTCCAATAAAATTCTCCTACAAATAGAAAGGAAACACATTCAGTGACCATAAGAATTCTTCTATAATGTGATCTATTGAAAAAGTAGTCATACTCACGCAGGGTCATCAATGACTGTCTTCAAGGCATCGAGAAGATCTTTACTTGATAACGTAATAAAGTTCAATCCTACAGCTGCTCCCTTGGCTTTCATTTGATCAATGTTATGAGGTTGATCGGCAAACAAAGGAATGCCCACCATTGGGACCCCGTGGTAGATGGCCTCGTAGACACCATTGGTTCCACCGTGTGTGATAAAGGCCTTGGTTTTGGGATGACCTATAATTGGATAAATTTTCACAAAATAATCCATTTAAAATTTCAGGAATGAGATGAGAAAAATGCAATCAAATGGTTTAAAAGGGCTACTTTTGCCTAGATAGTAAATAGTGCAGCCATAGAGCTCCACTGAATTTGTATAACTCAGAGCAACAGCCCTCTAGGTCTATGGGAGAGATAATGGAGGTCTATGTAAGGTAATGCCTCACAGAGGTAATATGTGATTTCACACTTGAAATGAAACAGGATTGACAAAAGGAGAACAAAAGCATAACAGGCACAATATTAAAAATTGAGGTAATGAGTTGAATTCGTTCTCACAAAAAATAATGAAGTTAATGAGGTTGATATGTAGGGCAACATGAAGTATGATGTGTGTCAGGCTAGAGTCACAAGGAATATAGGCCATAGTTCATAGATAAATGTATTACCACTTTATGAGAAAGTTTGTTGGTTTAGTTCCATGGATTATACAGAACCTCCAGTAATACTAGAGAGAATGTCATTGACCTTCAAAATCCTTCTGCAGTAGGGAAATGAGGAAAATATCTGAAATGCACAATGGAGAAACAATCCACAAAGTGACTGAAAGATACCTGAAGTAATTGTATCTTATTTAAAGACACTTTGATTCTGCCCAGAAAGAAGTGAGTGTGTACACTAAAGAGACAATTTTGCAACTGATATAGTCACTTGAATATTAGAAAAAATATGAAGACAAGTTAGGTGTTCTTTTTGAGATTGGAAATAATAAATATTCAATTCACTGGCTATTTTTTGTATTTTCACTGTTTATTCCCTTGAATTTTACCAAGAAGGTCGTTCTGGGGGAGCCACTTGTACAGACGAGTGTTGGATCCCAACGTATCTGGTTTCTTGCCCTCGTATCTCCATAGAACCTGTTAGGTAGTGAAAATAATATTTATTATCTCAAATGTCAACTTATAGCTTGATTGAATTCTGCAGGTTTGAATTGTAAGTCAAGCATTTCCCACATGAACAGATAAGGAATCCTGATAGGATATTTTAAAGTTAGGCATATTACCAAAGGTCTGAAGGAAACATTTCTCATACTTTATCATCAATTAACTGAAATTGAGTTACAATATTCATAGAAAATAATTAAGAAAAATGTGTTAAAGAGAAATTCAAGCATCCATGAAATTTTAAGTAAGTTATGGTTCTAACACAAAGCTGTACTAAATTAGAAACAATTGTCCATACATTCATTTTACATTGTGTGTTTTTTCTTTTTTTTAATTAAAAAAAATGGGTGATCTTTGGGATTGACTCTGGGGCTTGGGTACAATCCCTGGGCTCTTTTTGTTCAAGGTTAGCTCTCTACCACTTAAGTCACAGCACCACTTCTGGCTTTTTCTGTGATTAATTGGAGATAAGAGCCTCATGGAAGTTCCTGTCCAGGCTGGTTTCAAACCATGATCTTCAGATCTCAGTCTCCTGAGTAAAGAGGATTACAGGTGTGAGCCACCAATACCTGATTTGTGAATTTATGTTAACTGTCATTTAAAACTATTACTTTACTACATTTCTTCTTGGGTTGTTCCTTAAGTTATGCATTATAATTTGCTTTTTTCTAAATGCAAAAAAGCAGACTCATTCATTCTAACACAGAAGCAAGTATAACTTGTTTTAGATGACAAACACTATCCACCAAGAAATTTGGAAAGGTAATTTTCAACCCTAATTTAGAATTTATAGCTAGGCTTTGATTTGTGTTTCCTTTTTGCTGGTATTGTGGTTTAAGTCAGAGCCTTCAGCAGGTTCAGGTTGCTTGTTAAGATGATGCTCTATTATTTCAGTTCTACCTCAGGCCCAATAATATGGTTAATTTGGAAATAAGAGTCTCAAGGACTATTCTTGCCAGTCTGGCTTTAAATCAGTATCCTCTCAGATTTTAGCTGTTGAAAAATAAGGAAATTGTGATGATAAATTTTATTCATTTGTCACCACTTGAGGATAATATTGAGTCTTGAAAAGTACAAAATTTGATAATTTTAAGAAAGTCCTATAGATCAAAACCTGCTTCTAAAAGATAAGACACTGAATTTCAATCCAACAAGCAATTCATATACTGGAAAATTAACTAATAAGGAGTATACTCTGTACAAATGGTTAAAAAAAGAAAAGAAAACCCTTCTATTATTTACAATAAAAATATATGAAATAAAGAAAACCTTTATGTTTGTGGAAAAATTAGGGGAAGGACTATATCAGACAGGGAACTAAAAGGTAATATATAGCACAAATAACACAAATATATAAAACTATTTTACATGTTGTCATATCTGTGTTGCAGTTTTCTGAATTCTTTCCTATGCTACAATTGCACCTTCCTGGTTCTGTTTTACAATATTCTTTCCCTCCTCAAATAGAAGGAAACTAGTCTGATGTGCTGGAAGAAGAATTTGTCATATATATTACAATGCACAGGGTCCACATCAAGGACAAAAGCCATCTCTGCCCTTTTTCTTATAGTTTCTTGCTGTAGACATTGGCAGGGTTTTTTCCACCAGGAAGGATATTCTGTCTTTGCTGTTGTTGTTGTTGGTGGTGGTCATGAGGCCTCAATTCTGGGTTGGGGTGCTATCCCTGAGCTCTTTAGTTCAAGGCTAGCACGCTATACTTGAGCCACAGCACCACTTTTGGTTTTCAAGTTGTTAACTGGAGTCTCAGAGACTTTTGTGCCAGAGCTGGCTTTGAACCTTGACCCTCAGATCTCAGTCCCCTGAGCAGCTAGAATTATAGGTCTGAGCTACCAGCATCCTGCAAGGTGTTTTGCTTTTCTCTGATATGCTTTGCCAAGAAGGCACCTGGAAATGGTGTTACTTGAATTCTGGTCTACTTTTAGTAGTTTCTTGAACATTTCACTCAATTTCTTTTTTTTTATGTTCAAGTAGACATTTATTTTTTTTTATTTTTTATATATATTTTTTATTGTAATTAATAAAAGGGTTACATGATATTTGCCAGATAGAACGTGCATTAATTCACATATATTGATACCCTTTCACATGTCTTGGTCCCCATTACCCTTCCCTCCCCCCCGTCTTGGTTTTCCCCCCTTCCCTATCCAATTTCAAATAACCAAATACAAATAAATCCAATATATCAGATAACAAAGTGAGATACTGTAACAATATGAGATAACCAAGGGACAGCAAAAGAGATGAGAGATAACATAGTACATTAAGGACAACAATCATTCATTATATGGCTTTTGTTTCAATATCCTGGAGATCTTTTCAATTAGCTTCATACTATATGGCCTTATGTATCAAGGTTTTGCTCTATTGCAGATCTCTACTAGTAGAGCCCAAGGTTTCTACTGATTATGACAAATGAGGGAAACCATTGAGCCTAAGTTCCTTTGAGTCTGACTTACTTCACTTAATATGATTTTTTCTAAGACTTTCCATTTCCTAACAAATGGGGCGATGTCATTTTCTCTGACAGCAGCATAGAATTCCATTGTGTACAAATACCACATCTTGTTGATCCACTCATCAACTGAGGGACATCTAGGTTGGTTCCATATTTTTGCTATGGTGAATAATGCTGCAATGAACATTGTTGTGGTAGTGGATTTAGTATGCCCTAGTTTCTGGATGGTTGGGCAAATACTAAGTAGTGGAATTGCTAGGTCATAGGGGATCTCTATGTTTAGCCTTTTGAGGCACTGCCATACTGCTTTCCATAGTGGTTGAATGAGTTTGTACTCCCACCAACAGTGTAGTAGTGATCCCTCCTGGCCACATCCCCTTCAGCATCTGTTGTTATTAGTTTTCCTGATCCTGGCCATTCTAACTGGAGTGAGGTGGAATCTTAGAGTTGTTTTGATTTACATTTCTTTTATGACCAGAGATGTTGAGCATTTCTTCATGTGTCTATAGGCCATTTTTGTTTCTTCTTCAGAGAAGACTCTCTTTAAGTCTTTGGCCCATCTTTTAATGGGATGGTTGTTTCTTTGGAGATTACTTTTGGAGTGATTCAATTTTTTGAGCTGTTGATATATTTTAGATATGAGGCCTTTGTCCGTTGTTTGGTTGGTGAAGATCTTCTCCCACTCTGTAGGCTTCCTAATTAATTTACTAGCTATGTCCTTTGCCATACAAAAGTTCTGCAGTTTAATGCAGTCCCACTTATCCAGCCTTTCTCTGATTTGTTGGGATTTTTGGTCCTTATTAAGAAAGTTTCAACTTGTGCCAAGGAGGCCTAGTGTATCTCCTATTCCTTCTTGTAAAGTTTTCAGAGTGTCAGCTTTTACCTTGAGGTCTTTGATCCATTTGGAGTTAATTCTAGTGCAGGGTGACAAAGAAGGATCCAACTTTAGTTTTCTTCCTGTGCTTAACCAGTTCTGCCAGCACCACTTGTTGAAGAGGCTGTCTTTCTTCCATTCTATTTTTTTGGCTCCCTTGTCAAAGATTAGGTGGCTATAAGTCTGTGGTTTAATATCTGGGTCCTCAGTTCTATTCTATTGGTTTTCAGGCCTGTTCTTGTGCCAGTACCAAGCTGTTTTGAATTTCTATAGGCTAAAATGAGGGCAAGTAAAAAAGAGCTTAGCTTATCTTAAAAGATGAAATTGCATGAAGACACTCAACTTCTTTTCAATTTGCATAATATTATTTTCTGACTCACTTTCTAATTTACATTTGATTGGTTACTGATAACATGCTATATATACATATGTGTATATCAGTACATACACATATAGATCATATATATCAAGAATTTTGCATGCTAGGCAAGTACTCTACCACTAGGCTACACTCTTGGTCCCCATTCCTTTTTTTTTTTTTGCTAGGCCTGGGATGGACTCAGGGCCTGAGCACTGTCCTTGGGTTCTTTTTTTTTTCTCAAGGTTAGCGCTCTACCACTTGAGCCTCAGCACCATTTCTGGCTTTTTTCTATGTATGTGGTACCAAGGAATGAACCCGGGTCTTTGTGAATGCTAGGCAAGCACTCTACCACTAGGCCAAACTCCCAGCCCTTGGCCCTTATATCTTTAAAAGTGATTTCTAAGATGAATTTAGATATTGTAATTTTTTCTGGTTATTGCTGTTTTGTGTGTTTTTTTTGGGTGGGGGGCAGGCTATCCCTGCATTTGAACTCATTGTATTTACCAGACAAGTACACTACCATTTCAATCATATTTCCAGCCAACAATTTACTTTTGGTACAAGAAGTTTCTGGACTTAAACTTTTTTCGGAGTTTAATAACGCACTATGCTGGTGTCCACCAAAAAGGACTTTAATCTCACCTTTTGTGGGATCTGTGCCAGTGCTGATGCAATCACATTGGCCCTCTCTTCTGTCATGTTACTGACCATTGACCCCAGAGAAAACACCACAATACCATCGTCTCCAGAGCTCTGCACAAAGTCCTCCATTTCCTGCGGCGAAAGATTTTCCCTCAGAAAAGAACAACGCAGTAAGCATACTAGAAAAGACTCATACAAACCTGAGGGAAATTCAAGTATTATTAGGAATTAATAGAGTAATGACTATTTTTGATTACTCAATAGCTCATATTTTTATTGTGAAGATGATGTACAGAGGTGTTACAAGTACATAAGTAGGGTAATAAGTACACTTACTTCCTTTTGTTTTTTGCCTGTTCTGGGGCTAGAATTCAGGACTTGAGCATTTTCCATGGACTTTCTCAAGTCTAGCACTCTACCACTTCAGCCACAGCACCACTTCATGCATGCTAGGCCAGCACTCTACCACTAGGCCTAACTCCTGTCCAGAGTATGTTTCTTTTTGAACAATGTTACCTCCTCCCTCATTTTCTCCTACTTCCTCCTTCACTCTCCTCCCCTCACCCTCAAGTTGTAAAGTTCATTTCCAACATAATGTCTACTAACAGTTACTGTTGCATTGGCTCATCCTTTGTCTCACCATTTCTGTGATTTCTCTTCCCCAAATCAGATCAACTTATATACAAGATAATGGGTATGGATACAAAATTAAAAAAAAAACAACAAAACAGTGACATCAGAAAATAAGCAAAAGGGAGAAAAGAAGGAAAGAAAAGAGAAATAACTGCCAACAGTACAATTAAAAAACAAAATAAAACCAAAAACTTCTTCCTTCCATTTCTTGGAGGTCATTTCAATAAGCATCATTTTATATGGTCATATCCAGATTACTTATTAAGCCATTGAAACCCTCTGCTAAGAACATTTTATACATATTCTAGTTATTGCAAATGAGGGAAACCATGTAGTTTATGTTTCTTTGGGTCTATCTTTCTTAGCTTAATGTAATTTTTTCCAAATATTTCCATTTCCTTAAGAATGGGCAATGATATTATTTCTGGTGGAGGCACAAGATTCCATTGTGGCTATATACCACATTTTCTTGATCCATTCATCTACTGAGATATATCATGATTGATTTTATATCTTAGCTATGGTAAATAATCCTGCAATGAACACGATTGTGCTGGTAGGTTTAGTATGTCCTTGTTTCTGGATATTTGGGTAGCTGCCCAGGAGTCGGATTTCTGGGTCATAGTGGAACTGTATGTGTACTCTTTCGAGGAATTTCCATACTGCTTTCCAGAGTGGTTGAACCAGTTCACATTCCTACCAACAGTGTAGTAGTGATCCCTTTTAGGTACATCCCCAGAAGTACCTGTTTTTCTTTTTCTTGATATTGGCCACTCTACCTAAGGTGAGGAGTAATCTCAATGTTTTTATTTGCATTTCTCTTAAGGCCAGAGATATTGAACATTTCTTTATGCATTAATCAGCCATTCTTCTTCTTACAGAAGAATCTCTTTAAGTCTTTAGTCTACTGATTTATGGGGTTATGTTTCTTTGAAGGCTTGTTTTTGGGGGGGTTAAATTTTTTGAGCTCCAGAAATATTTTAGGTATGAAGCCCTTGTCTGATACATAGCCAGTAAAAGATGTTCTCCTAATCTGTGGGCAATCTATTTAGCTAGCTAGCTATGGCCTTTGATATGCAAAACTGTTCAGTATGATGCAATCTCATTTACCCAGTCTTTCTTTGATTTGTTGTTGTATTCAGTTTTATACATATGCATTGCCAGTTCAACCAGCACCATTTGTTGAGGAGGTTGTCTGTCTTCCATCCTGTGATTTTGGCTCCCTTATCAAAAATTAGGTAGCCATATGTTTGTAGGCTCATTTCTGGGTCATCTATTCCATTTGTCCTCAGGCCTATTCTTTTTTTTTATATCAGTAAGGATGGCTTTTATTAAAATGATACAGATAACAAGTACTAGCAAGTGAAATGGAGGGAAGAGAACTCTTGGTGAAGATTCAAATGCCTTTAGGGAAAACAGTATGGAGATTTCTCAAACATTAAAAAGATTAAAAACAGAGTTATCATATGAATCAACAATTCTACCCTCGAGTTTAGTCAGCATATAGCAGACATGTCAGGCCTATTCTTGTGTCAGTATCAAGCTGTTTTTATTACTATAGCTTTGTTTGAAGCTTGCCATTGTTCTTCCTGCTAAGGATCATTTTTGATGTTAAGGGTTGATTATTCCATATGAATTTTTGGATTGCTTCTTCTATACCATTGAAGAATTTTGTTGGGTTTTGATGGGTATTGCATTGACTTTGTAGATAGCTTTGAGCAATCCAGGAACATGGGAGGTTTTTTCCATTTCTAAGTCTGCTTTAATTTCTTTTTTCAGTTTTTTTTAAAATTTTCATCACAGTGATCTTTCACATCTTAGGCTAATTCCTAGATAGTTTATGTTTATTTTTTTTGAGTCTATTACAAAAGGAGTTGCTTTTTTTATTTCAGCCTCACTCTTCTCACTGTTGGCATATAAAAAAGTTTAAATAGCTCATTTTATTTGAAAGGAAACAAATAATATAAATGGAGCTATATTACCATTGTTTTGAAGTACCAGAATTATCATGTGGGGCCTTGACTCATGCTTGACTTGCTTATTCCTCTTGCATGTTAACTCCACTGGCATGTTAACTTGGACATTATTCATATGTTAGGATCATAATGGAAATGATACTACACAAAAATGCTTGCTTTCTGCTCATTTCTTAAAAAAGTAGAATGCCAATTTAAACTACCAGATCTTGTGTGCCACTTTATAAAATATGTTATTTGCTGATCAAACTCTTTAGTAATTAAAATTAAAAGGCTATTTTCAGAAACCAGTGGCAAGAACATACATGTCTATAGTACATATGCAGCATGTATTTTCTCTGCATCTCTTCTCTCAGGCTGCTATTGTTCTGAAACCCAAATTACCATGGGAATATCAATGAAGCATTCTGTGTGATTAGTATTTGGAAGAAATACCACTCTGCTAAGGAAAATAATCCGTCACATTTTAAGGTGCAATATCCTTGGATCTCAAGTAAGGCATAATTTAAACGCTAAAGTAAAAGCAAGGAAACAATGAGTTATCAGAAAATACTGTACATGTCATTTTATAATTTGTTAAAGATTACATTTTAAACTAACAAGCCTGTGAAAAGTTATAATAAAATGTTAGTAATTTTTTTGGAGTTTGAGTAAAAGTCACATATTCTTTTTTACATGAATCTGCAGAATATTTGTTTCTCAGACTTCCCTTGAGAATACATCATTCATCACTTAGACGACTAGTTCCAATTAAAAATGGAATCCTTGCTAAAGTATGAGGCCCAACGAATTAGGAAATTATTAACATTTGTCATAGAAGGGAATGCCATGCCAGCTCTGGGTCTGCTAAAATCATTGATAGATTCTTTTCAGTAATATTGTGACTTTCTTCTCTCTGTGAGCTCAAACATAATTTGAATTCTTCAGCACAGAAATATTCAGTGTAACAGAAAATGCTAAATAAGAAACTTAAGTTGAGGGCCGGGAGTTTGGCCTAGTGGTTAAAGTGCTTGCCTAGCATGCATGAAGACCTGGGTTCGATTCCTTGGTACCACATACATACAAAAAAAAAAAAGCTGGAAGTGGTGCTGAGGCTCAAGTGGTAGAGCTCTAGCCTTGAGAAAGTCCAAGGACAGTGCTCAGGCCCTGAGCTCAAGCCCAGGACTGGCAAAAAAAAAAAAAAAAAAAAAGAAACTTAAGTTGACTCTTTTGAAACATTCCTTCCACTGTAAAAGGTATGGGTAAACACCGTACACAGTAAATTTTAGTCATTAATCAGACAATTTGCAACACAAACAAAAGCATCCATAATTACATATCTCTCTAAATAATTCTACAGTTGTGTGTTAGTTATTATTTTCTACATAACCCAACATGAGATTGGACTAGTAACAGATGAGTCGACATAATCTCTATGAACTTTCTGTTCTACTTTCCATCACTTGCTGCCTTCATTCTTGCCATTAGCTGTTTTCCATTTTAATCATCTTCTGCTCCTGCAATCTAACATGGTAAATATATTTTGAGGTATTCTTAAAAAAATTTCTCATGTCTTTTCATGCTTAACATCTTTGTGTGTATTACCAGAATTTGAACTCACATTTGTGCTTCACTCTACCACTGGAGACTGCTTCCATACTAGACACTTTCTTTTTTTGATGGTGGTCCTGGTGTTTGAAATCAAGGCCAGGGGCACCATCTCTGAGCTTTTCTGTTCAAGGCTAGTGCTCTAGCACTTGAGTCACACTTCCATTTCTGTCCTTTGGGTGGTTAATTGGCTGTAAGAGTCACACAGACTTTCCTGCATAGGCTGGCTTTGAACTACAACCTCACATTTCAGTCTCCTGAGTAACTAGGATTAGAGGTATGCCACCACTGCCTGACTTACATCAATAAATGTTTCAAACTTATAATAGTACTCTGGCTCCTCCTTATCTCTTTAGAATCTTCTGCATTTTTTTTTTTTGTTGTTGTTGTTGGTCATAGGGTTTGAATGCAAGGCCTGGGCACTATCCTAGAGCTCTTTTGTTAAAGGTTAATACTGTCCTGCTTCGACCCACAGCACCACTTCTGGTTTTTGAGTGATTAATTGGAAATAGGAGTCTCACAGGGACTTTTCTGCCCAAGGTGGTTTTCTACCATGATCCTCATATCTCTGCCTCCTGAGTACTAGGATTACAAGGATGAGCCACCAGTGCCTGGTTCATTTATTTCTTCCTGCTAATCTAAGCTTGGAGTTCCTCAGAATTATCTTTATGATTCTGTTTTCTTTCTCCCGCCTGATCCTTTCACCTATTTTGGCACATCAATTAGTTAAGATCTCAATTTATGAACAAGTCTAAGATGTTGTCTTAATGTCTCCTTTACCTTTCCTTAATATTGATGTATTTCCTTAAAGTAACACTTCCATATAATTACTTTATACTTTATAAAGTTCTTAAATGAAGTGAATGGGTGTATATACATAAAGTTCTTAAATGAAGTAGGAGTTGTTGAGTCATGTCTCCATTTTTACTCAACATATTCAGCATTTACTTTAACATGTTGTAGCCACTTTATAAATATTCTTTGAATGAATGATTTATTCTTTCTTAAAAATTCCATAAAGAGAGCTTACATTTACAGATCACAGCCTCAAAGGAATCTAGTTGCCCTACTTTCTTGGTGGCAATGAAACAAAGCTGTGATAGGATAAAAATGCAAGTCTATATGCAACAGGATATTTTATCACAATTCTTATCTCTTTCATTTGTAGAGAGACCTCGAATAAGGAAGGGAGAGTCATTTCCAACAGATATGCAGTGCACACCAGTAAGGTAGATGGGAACAGGTTTACCTTAGGCAGAGGTTTGGCAGGTTTGCAGTGGAATCCTCCAATAAATTCAAAATTTGGTAAGAGTGGGCGAGGGAATTCAATATCCCAGTAGGTTCTAATGAGCCATATATCAGCTTTACTCATTGCTTCAAATATTGTAGTGGGTCTCTCTGAATACAAAACAAAATATAACAGGCAAGTTAATGGGGAAATTTATGGTATGTGATTTCCTGAATTTATTTGGAATAATGTAAGCAAGATGTACATTTTGTTTTGATTAAAGATAAATGTATACATATATTATATTATGTAAATGGTATTATCTCAAAGCTATGAAAGTAGCAAATATTAATTTAAAACCATTTATTTATTTGTTATTTATTATTGTAATTAATAGAAGGGTTATAATTATATTCGCCAGATAGAAGGTACATTACTTCACACACACTGATATCCCTTCTCAAGTTTTTGTTCCCATCTCTCTCCCCCTACCCCCTCCCTTCATCTTATTTTCCCCCCTCCCCTTTCCTATTTCAAATAAACAAATAATCTTACATACAATATACCAGATAACAAGGCAAGATACTGTAACAATATGGGAATAGCCAAGGGACAACAAAAGAGATGAGAAATAACAGTATATTAAGAACAACAATCGCACATTACATGGCTCTCTCTTGTTTCCATATCCTGGAGGTCCTTTTATTTAGCCTCATCCTATATGGTCTTATGTGTCTAGGTTTTGAGCTACGGTAATCCTTTGCTAGGAGAGTCCAAGATTTGTACTAATTCTTATAAATGAGGGAAACCATTGAGCCTATGTTCCTTTGAGTCTGACTTACTTCACTCAATATTATTTTTTTCAAGTCTTTTCATTTCTTTACAAATGGGGTATGTTGTTTGTTCTGATGGCAGCATAGAATTCCCTTGTGTATAAGTACTACATCTTCTTGATCCAGTCATCTACTGAGGGGCATCTAGGTTGGTTCCATATCTTTGCTATGGTAAATAGTGCTACAATGAACATCATAAAACCATTTTTATCACTAGACTCATTTAATACTACTACTACAGTATCAGATACAGCTTTCCTAGAATAATTTGCTGTAGTTTTTACCGGTTAGCCAGGCATTTTCTTGTGTTGAGTTTTCCAAGCAAACCTGTGAGCTTTCAAATTATACAACTAAATTCCTAGTGACTTCATTCCTACTAAGTGATGGATAAGATTAACTGCCTACACACACACACACACACACACACACACACACGCACACACATGCACGCACGCAAACACATATGCAAAAATCTGTATACATACACTACACACATATACACACAAACATATAAGCTTGAAAGTCATAGTTTAGATATTGAAAAAATAATTGCAAAGGATTTCTCTTATATACAAATATTTTGATGGATGGTATGACATTTACTGAAAATTTTCATTACAGTTCTTTAACATGAAAGAAAGGTAAGTATGCAAGCAATTTCTCTGAGAAAGAGAATAATGGCTTTTTTTTTTTTTTTGCCAGTCCTGGGCTTGAGCTCAGGGCCTGAGCATTGTCCTTGGACTTTCTCAAGGCTAGCGCTCTACCACTTGAGCCTCAGCACCACTTCTGGCTTTTTTTTCTATGTATGTGGTACCAAGGAATCGAACCCGGGTCTTCATGCATGCTAGGCAAGCACTTTAACCACTAGGCCAAACTCCCGGCCCATGGTTTTGTTTTTTAAGTTGAATATACCCTATAGTATTTTGAACAGGGACAGCCACAGGATTCTAACTGGCCCTTCCGAAATGAATGAGTCATTTTCCATTTTTTCTTTTTTTTTTTTTCTTTTTTTTTTTTTTGCCAGTCCTGGGCTTGAGCTCAGGGTCTGAGCACTGTCCTTGGACTTTCTCAAGGCTAGCACTCTACCACTTGAGCCTCAGCACCATTTCCGGTTTTTGTCTATGTATGTGGTACCAAGGAATCGAACCCGGGTCTTTGTGCATGCTAGGCAAGCACTTTAACCACTAGGCCAAACTCCCGGCCCCTCATTTTCCATTCTTATATCATCACATTCTATCCATCTTCTGATTTTATTACACTTCTCCTTTTATTTTTTTTATTTTTTATTTTTTTTCGTTTCACACCGTCTTTTAATCGGCTTCGTAAAGCCAAAGAAACTGTGTACAAGAATTCCTTAGCCACTGCAAATACAACATCGCACTTCTCCTTTTATTACACAAACTCAGACAATGGGACAGAAAAGTTTGGATTTCAAAGTAACTGTTAACAATGTCACTTACCTAGGACTTCACTATAAAACTGATTCCACTTCTTCTCATTAAATATTTCTACTCCAAAGTCAAAAAACATCACAAGCACCATATTTTTAACCCTCTCCATGAATGTCATTCGATCAGTGAGTCCTGATATAGGAACAGGAACGTAGGAAGGAGGGACTGGAATCCCTCCACAGTACTTCTCATATGTGTAGCCAGGAAAGAAGTGAAGAGTGTACATGAAAGGAATTTTCAGTAGCTCAGCCAGCAGCTCTCCACAGGGAACCACAGGGTCTGCTAGGAGGACATCAAATTTTGACTCTTGTAGCTTTGCCATAAGTTTTTTGTTGAATACTACATCTTTGCAGAGCATTTCATGCACATCCGAAAAATGCATGAATGTGTTTTGCATTTCTGAATAGGCTTTCCAAAATGAATATTTTGGAAGTTCATATGTCCATTCATTGATCCAATATTTGAAAACATTTTCGAAGTCACTTTTATCCAAAGATGTGAAATAACCCTCAAATTTAATAGTAGATGATTCGCCAGAATTCACATGAATGGAAGCAGATGATGCTAAGACAGTTACCTCATGACCTCTCTGCACAAGCTCTTCCAGGATTATTTTGACATTGATCCAATGGCTGTATTCCATGGGCAACATCAGCAGTTTCCCACAGTTTCCAGGAGTGAGAAAGCACATTAGTTGTACCAGAAGAACAACTGAAGTCCATTTCAAACACATCCTGGGGGAATGGGATTTTATTTTTTTCTGCTGCTTTTTCTTATTCTTCTCTGGATTTTAAACTTCAAACAAGAAGTTATAGTACAGCACTGCAGTTCAAGGTACATACATAGTATGAATAATCTACCAAAGAGTAAACAGAACTTTGTGACTTCAAGACTGCAAAAGTTGATGCAATATCCCTTTTATATTTATTTGTGCAATGATCTGAGACTGAAGTACCGTGCATTTATATGTTAAATGGGTTAAGTATTATTTTACTTTGCCTGCTACTTTAGGATGCAGTTAAAGGACAAGAAAGATATTATTAGAACTCATTTTTGATTACCTATCATTACAGTTTTACTAAGATTATATTAAATGCAGCTTATCTGAAGAATTATTTAAATTTATATTTTATATTTCATTGCACTGATTATAAGACGTATAAAGAAGAATTACACACAATTAAAATTACTTTACCTCTCTAATTCTATGTTCCATTATAGCTCGTCCTAAACATTGCCAGCATTTCTGAATCTTTCTCTACATGTTATTTGGAAAGCAGTGGGTAAAAGGATATGTTGGGTGTACTGGTATTTTGTTAGTTCATTTTTAATGTGAAGCAAACCTCACTGTATGAATATGTCCTGATTTGTGTGCATAATCATGTATATTTATATCACTTCCAATTTCTCATTATTAGTAGCAAAACAAAAGTCATTTATATGCTTTAGTATGGATTCACGATTCCATTTCTTGAAAGTAATTATTTAGAATATGTACACCACTGGGAAGGTACAGTTTTAACTTTGTACGAAACTACCTAACAGTTTTTGAGAGTGATTGTAATATTTTGCATTCCTACCAGAAATGTGTGAGTTCTAGTTTTCCACACCCCATTAACACTTGTGCTGGCAATTGTTTTAACTTTCCATTACAGTTTGTATAATTAGTGTCTTTAGGCTTTTACTTAGGTTTTCTTTATGACAAACAACTAAAAATTTTAAATTTCATTTTATTAACTTATTGAATATATATCTTTGGTTATCTATAATGTATTCAAGGATTTTCCTCATTTAAAACACTGGGATCTTCGTCTCATTATACATAACATAACAACAGAATTAATGATTAATATAAAAACAATGATATAGGGAATAAAAGCACATTAATCATTTTCAAGTGTGTTAGTGCTTTTTACCTTTTTTTTCCCTACTCCCTTCTTCCTGGCCTTATACTCCACATGCAAGCCCACTGTAAAACTCAGGATCTACTTGGAGAGTTAGGGCAAAGGAAGTCATTGTTACCTGACCTCATCAAAAGAATGGTTTGAAGTTGTTCCATGCTGCTTTGCATGCCAATAGTTCAATTCTTTCTATACATGAGAATAATTGTACCATATGATCATTTCATATCCGTTCTCTTGATTGACATTTGTCCAGTTTGAGTCTTCTATATCTAAGTGGCGATATCTAACTGGCTAGGAGTTTTCTATATCTAAATATTTTAGCATGAATCTTTCCCCCTAACTTTATGTTTTACATATTTTCCAGTTTCATAAGTTTGACGGACAAGCCTGCAGATATTTAGAGAACATGATGACTTGCTGATAGACATATACATTGGAAATAAAAAAGACTGAGTATCTATCCAAAAAAAGGATATGCTGGTACTGGAATTTAGAATTTGAGTCCTCTTTACAATCCAACACTTACTTCCTCAATAAAGCTTTACTTTATTGAGCTTTTTCTTATCACTGTTACTTATCCAGAAATTCTTCATCTGTGACTGGAGTCAAGGACTCTGAGTGAGGAAATCCATCCCCCGCCTTTGTAGAGGGAAACTTCACAAATCCTCACCCGCATCACTGACACTATCACCAGTCCAGTCTCCCCCAAATGACACTGAAACTTCCTGTTAATGTCAATGACAAGCTTCCAAAAGAATAGTGTGAGCGGGTGCATAAAGCTCACAGCACTGACCTCAGACCTAGGGCCTTGTGCAAGTCTTGATGTGGGCTTTGGGTGGTCTCGGAGGTGAAAGAGCTCAAGATTCCTGAAATCGCAAACAAGAAACTGAAGGAGACCAGGCACGCGGAGGAAAGGATTTCTACCAGCAAAAGTGAAACCCCCAGTATGCAGGGAAGCTGGTGGCTGCTGCGCATGCACATTACACCTCCGAGGACTGTGGGCGGGGCCTAGGGACAGGGCCCCTCCAATCCCTTCAATTTAAGAATATGAGGGCAGCCCTCTTGGACACAGCCTTCAATAGGAGATAAAGCTGGGCACACTGGGGTTTCCTGCATCCGGTTAAAACCAATCTGCGGGTTTTGTGTTCCAGAAAAGAAGCAGTATCCCCAAGGAGGAGTGAGGAGCAGCATGGAAGGAGGGGAGGAGCTTGGGCTGGGACAGACTGCTGCTTTCCCTGGCTTAGAGCTTCCATTCCCTGGTTCCATTCACTGTGGAGAGTTCATCACTGAGATAAGATCTCAGTTTTGTAGGCTGTCCAGCAAGGAGATAGGAAGAGATGATCTTTTATGGATTAAGAAATAAGGATCAACAAATTAAAAAGAATCGTTAAGAATGCTTATCTTCTATTTATTTAAAAAGTAGATATGAAGTGAAAATATCTTAGACCTTAATAGTTCATAAGAATACCATTCTATTTGCTGACGGAACTCTTTCATGGATGTAAATGACAAGCGAAGTTTTTTGTTTGTTTTTAACTACAAAAGAGGTAGTTTTTTGTTTTGGGTTTTTTTTTTTTTGTCGGTTATGGGACTTGAACTCTGGGCCTGGGTGCTGTCCCTGAGCTCTTCAGCTTAAGGCTACCACCCTACACCAGAGCCAAGCCCGGCTTCCCCGTTTTCTAGAGGTTAATTGGAGAAAGAGTCTTAGGTCCTTTCATGCTTGGCTGGCTTTGAACCTTGATCCTCAGATCTCAGCCTCCTGAGCAGCTAGGATCACAGGTGTGAGCCACCACGCCTGGCTCAAAAGAGTTTTTTGTTTTGTTCTGTGGGCTGGTTCTTGGGCTTGAGCTCAAGGCCTTGACAATCTCTTGTTAAGTTCAACCAACAAAAGACCACTACATGGTTCAGGCAGAAAGTTGTTTATTGGGGGAAGGAGGGAGAACATACTGCTGCCTGCACAAGATAAAGGCCTGTAGGGGGTGGAAAGGATGCAAGGGAAGGGAACGGGGACCAGGGGCCAAGGACAAAGGAAATGCTGCTGAGAGTCAGGGCAATAACATGTGGGGGGGGGCAGTGAATGATATATAGACAGAGGTGAGGAAATGTGCCAACAGGGAACACTCATAGCCTGAGGGGGTGGGCTCCCACTGTCCCCAGTTGCTTCAGTTAGCTGGAATAAGAATGATGGGCTGGGCAGTACAATAAGGCAAGAAGCAAGCATAAAGGGGATCCAAATAGGGAAAGAGGAAGTAAAACTTTCCCTCTTTGCAGATGACATGATCCTGTATTTAAAGAATCCTATAGACTCTACTCCCAAGTGCCTTGAGCTGATTCAAAACTTTGGAAGGGTAGCAGGGTATAAAATTAACCCTCAAAAATCAACTGCCTTCCTCTATGCTAACAGTGAGAGGAATGAGGCAACAATCAGGAAAGCAACTCCTTTTGCAATAGCTTCAAAGAAAATAAAGTACCTAGGAGTTACCTTAACTAAGAATGTAAAGGACCTTTTTGATGAAAACTTTAAAAACCTGAAAAAGGAAATTAAAGCAGAACTAAGGAAATGGAAAAAGCTCCCATGCTCCTGGATTGGAAGAATCAACATTGTGAAAATGACAATCTTGCCAAGGGCTATCTACAAATTCAATGCAATACCCATCAATATCTCAATGTCATTCTTTAAAGAAATAGAAGAGGCAATCCAAAATTTCATATGGAATAATAAAAGACCCTGCAGAGCAAAAACAATTCTTAGCAGAAAGAAGAGCACAGGAGGAATTTCAATACCAAACTTCAGACTCTATTGCAAAGCTATAATTCTCAAAACAGCTTGGTACTGGCACAAGAACAGGCCTGAAGACCAATGGAATAGAACTGAAGACACAGATATTAAACCACAGACCTATGGCCACCTAATCTTTGACAAGGGAGCCAAAAAAATAGAATGGAAGAAAGACAGCCTCTTCAACAAGTGGTGCTGGCAGAACTGGTTAAGCACAGGCAGAAAACTAAAGTTGGATCCTTCTTTGTCACACTGTACTAGAATTAACTCCAAATGGATCAAAGACCTGGAGGTAAAAGCCGACACTCTGAAAACTTTACAAGAAGGAATAGGAGATACACTAGGCCTCCTTGGCACAGGTTGAAACTTTCTTAATAAGGACCAAGAATCACAACAAATCAGAGAAAGGCTGGATAAGTGGGACTGCATTAAACTGCAGGGCTTTTGTAAGGCAAAGGACATAGCTAGTAAATTAATAAGGAAGCCTACAGAATGGGAGAAGATCTTCACCAACCATACAACAGACAAAGGCCTCATGTCTAAAATATATCAACAACTCAAAAAATTGAATCACTCCAAAAATAATCTCCAAAGAAACAACCATCCCATTAAAAGATGGGCCAAAGACTTAAAGAGAGTCTTCTCTGAAGAAGAAATAAGAATGGCCTATAGACACATGAAGAAATGCTCAACATCTCTGGTCATGAAAGAAATGCAAATCAAAACAACTCTAAGATTCCACCTCACTCCAGTTAGAATGGCCAGGATCAAGAAAACGAATAACAACAGATGCTGGAGGGGATGTGGCCAGGAGGGATCACTACTACACTGTTGGTGGGAGTACAAACTCGTTCAACCACTATGGAAAGCAGTATGGCAGTTCCTCAAAAGATTAAACATAGAACTCCCCTATGACCCAGCAATTCCACTACTTGGCATTTACCCAATTGTCCAGAAACAAGGACATACTAAATCCACTAGCACAACAATGTTCATTGCAGCACTATTTACCATAGCAAAGATATGGAACCAACCCAGATGTCCCTCAGTTGATGAGTGGATCAACAAGATGTGGTATTTGTACACAATGGAATTCTATGCTGCTGTCAGAAAGAATGACATTGCCCCATTTGTTAGGAAATGGAAAGACTTAGAAAAAATCATATTAAGTGAAGTAAGCCAGACTCAAAGGAACTTAGGCTCAATGTTTTCCCTCATTTATCATAATCAGTAGAAACCTTGGGCTCTCCTAGCAGAGATTTGCAATAGATCAAAACCTTGATACAAAAGGCCATATAGTAGGACGCTAAATGAAAGGATCTCTAGGATATAGAAACAAAAGCCATATAATGAGTGATTGTTGTCCCAAATGTACTATGTTATCTCTCATCTCTTTTGCTGTCCCTTGGTTATCTCATATTGTTACAGTATCTCACTTTGTTATCTGATATATCAGATATATTTGTATCGGGTTATTTGAAATTGGATAGGGAAGGGGGGAAAACAAGATGAGGGGAAGGGGTGGGGGGGAGGGAAATGGGACCAAGACATGTGAAAGGGTATCAATGTATGGGAATTAATGCACCATCGATGTGGCAAATATCATGTAACCCTTCTATTAATTACAATAAAAATATATGAAAAAAAAAGAATGATGGGCTGGGGCTTTTAAGGAAGGGGCTATGTGTGAATCCTAGAAGAATTATTTTTTCTTGTCTTAACACCCAAGATCTTTTATTTTTGTTTGTTTTCACTCAAGACTAGTATTCTTCCACTTGAGCCATAACTTCCATTTCAGCTTTTGTATGGTTAACTGGAGACAACCAGTTCTTTTCTGGCTTTGAACTGTGGTCTCAGCCTTTTAAGCAGCCAGCATTACAGACATGAACTACCCAGTAACAAGCTATTAGGATCAGTTTTTAGGCTTCGAAGATCAGTATTGTTATGGAAGTAATGAAAATTAGATCAACAGCACACAATGAGATTTAGAAAAATAACAATCCTTCCAATGAAAAAATCCTAAGCACAAACAGATAACTTCTTGTTGGGAGCATTTCACAGGGAAAAAATGTTAGCATGATAAATAGAATAAACGATATATGATGAATATATTGTGGAATGCTAAATGAACATGATATAAAAATAGTGTTATAATAATAAGAGAAGAATAGAGTAATTGAGTGAAATACAGTAGTGAAATGAAACTAAAATATATGTATATATATCGCCAATGCAAACTTGTACCTAAGGCTTGTGGACATGAGAGATAAAAATGATGTAAGGACACTTGTGACTGTAACCATAGGAGCCTGGCTTACAAGATGAAGTATCATAGGAGCAAATTAGAGCAAGCAACCAGCACATCCCTGGGCACCATTGACCGAAGGGTGTAATCAATCCAGACAAAGCAAGGACCAAGACATAACCAATCGAAATCCAGCATGAGAAGTTTGGGCCAGAAAGGAGCACTCCAAGAGTCAGTATAAACCAAGGACCTAGAATGAAGGACGCCATTTCTGTCGGCCTTAACCAAGACTGCAGTTCAGTTCCAGGATCTTTGGCCTGCAGAAGCTGCTCCTTGCTAGAGAAGACTGAGGAGGACCGAGACTCATTGTACGCCCCGGAGGTCACACCACAGCAGTACTGGGAGCTGTTTCTAACATCTGATGGGCAGGTCCTCTTCCACTTCGGGACTAAGAGATGTCAGAGAGGTGAGTCCAGCAGTTGCTGGATAGGCAGATTAGGATTAGGCAAGTTAGGACTAGAAGATAGGAACTAGAATATAGTGTCAACCCTACTAAGCTATGTTA
This sequence comes from Megascapheus bottae, assembly GCF_031878675.1. Lineage (NCBI taxonomy): Eukaryota > Metazoa > Chordata > Mammalia > Rodentia > Geomyidae > Megascapheus > Megascapheus bottae. The sequence goes on along the minus strand of NC_143521.1, from coordinate 21,484,590 downwards.
AATCAATAAACTATGTTGCATCATATTATCTGCCCATTGGTGAATTACTTGGCCTGCTCACGACACTTCTGAATTTTACAACATTTCTATTGCACTGAACTGCATTGAACTTGGGCAGCAGTAGGGATTAAACCCTATGTTCATGCCTTCTTTCCTTATTATTAGGTATAGTCCCCCAATATTAGGGTCCGTGATCAAAGGAATGAATCTGACACAAAAGCTGAAGTTAAAGTTTTATTCCACCCATAGCATCAAGAATCATACTGACTGGTCACTGCTGCCTAAGGTGTGAGTGAGAGAGTGACTCCACCTAATCTACTTTTTTTTTCATATATTTTTTATTGTAATTAATAGAAGGGTTACATTATGTTCGTCAGATAGAAGGTGCATTACTTCACATACATTAATACCCTTTCTCATGTCTTGGTCCCCATTTCCCTCCCCCCACCCCCACCCCTCATCTTGTCCCCCCCCCCCCGTTCCCTATCCAATTTCAAATAACCCGATACAAATATATCTGATATATCAGATAACAAAGTGAGATACTGTAACAATATGAGATAACCAAGGGACAGCAAAAGAGATGAGAGATAACATAGTACATTTGGGACAACAATCACTCATTATATGGCTTTTGTTTCTATGTACTAGAGATCCTTTCATTTAGCATCCTACTATATGGCCTTTTGTATCAAGGTTTTGCTCTATTGCAAATCTCTGCTAGGAGAGCCCAAGGTTTCTACTGATTATGATAAATGAGGGAAAACATTGAGCCTAAGTTCCTTTGAGTCTGGCTTACTTCACTTAATATGATTTTTTCTAAGTCTTTCCATTTCCTAACAAATGGGGCAATGTCATTCTTTCTGACAGCAGCATAGAATTCCATTGTGTACAAATACCACATCTTGTTGATCCACTCATCAACTGAGGGACATCTGGGTTGGTTCCATATCTTTGCTATGGTAAATAGTGCTGCAATGAACATTGTTGTGCTAGTGGATTTAGTATGTCCTTGTTTCTGGACAATTGGGTAAATACCAAGTAGTGGAATTGCTGGGTCATAGGGGAGTTCTATGTTTAATCTTTTGAGGAACTGCCATACTGCTTTCCATAGTGGTTGAACGAGTTTGTACTCCCACCAACAGTGTAGTAGTGATCCCTCCTGGCCACGTCCCCTCCAGCATCTGTTGTTATTCGTTTTCTTGATCCTGGCCATTCTAACTGGAGTGAGGTGGAATCTTAGAGTTGTTTTGATTTGCATTTCTTTCATGACCAGAGATGTTGAGCATTTCTTCATGTGTCTATAGGCCATTCTTATTTCTTCTTCAGAGAAGACTCTCTTTAAGTCTTTGGCCCATCTTTTAATGGGATGGTTGTTTCTTTGGAGATTACTTTTGGAATGATTCAAGTTTTTGAGCTGTTGATATATTTCAGATATGAGGCCTTTGTCCATTGTATGGTTAGTGAAGATCTTCTCCCATTCTGTAGGCTTCCTAATTAATTTACTTTCTATGTCTCACAGGCTACTTTTATAGGCCACCAACCATGTGGCTGGGCTTGGCCATATACAGGTGGCCAATGGAATCTCAACATACTTGAGTGACAGCTGGGATGACCACTGACACCTTTGCTATTTGAGGTGACCTATCATCTAGGTGGGCTTCTGGCACACTGCTCTGATGACAAAAGGAAAGGGGAAGAGGCTTCTCTTACCCTGGCAGACAAAGGGGGTTGGGTGGGAGAGGAGCTCTGGTAACTCCACCTGGTCAGGCTATTCCAGTCATTTCAGCTCTGTTATCAGGGAATTTACAGTCCCCAGTTTGATGTTCAGTAAGTCAAGTACTCCTTTGTCATGAGGACAGGAAATGCCTGTAGGGGAGGGAAGAGAGGTCTAAAAGAGGTCTCTGTTTTAGGGGGAAATCTAGAGAGGCGTCCTTTCACTTACAATATGATTTCTTATGAATTCCTTATAATAATTTCACACAGTTTTTGTTTTCTAGTTCCTTACCCAAATAGAATTTACAATTTGTGTTCAGAATCTGTGTCTGCTTCCTTTCTCAGCATTGCTGCCATTTGCCTCTGGTATATTGTAGTCACTTAGGAAACAATCTGCACAAATCATTTATTTTTCCTTTTAACTTCAACAATGAAGGCTGGATTTAACTGACCACATTCTCCAGATTCCAGTTATCCTACCCTTGTAGTCTTGACCATGATGAAACACAGATAATTGCAGTGGTATTGGAATACAGAAGTCCACAACCAACAGGACACTTGATCCTTTCCCTCACATCTATTTTGCTGCTGCAGAACCCTGAGTGAGGAATGCAAAACCATTTCTAAAGAAGAGCAGAAAGTAGGAGAGGCATAGGGAGGGGCAATGGAGGGGGAGGAGAGGAAGAGGGACCAGTCAGCCAATAGGGACAGGTTTACTTCAGGCAGTGGTTTGGCAGGTTTGCAGTGGAGTCCTCCACAAATTCAAAATTTGGTAACAGGGGGCGAGGAAAGTCGAGATCCCAATACGTTCTAATGAACCATATGTCAGCTTTGGCCATGAGCTCAAACATTGTAGTGGCTCTTCCTGAATGGAGAAAAGCATATAGTAGGAAGGTCATGAAGAAATTTGTGCAGAAAGAAAGCATGGACTTGCTGAACTACCTTGGAAGCATGTAGGCAAGACATTTAGATGCTGGGTTTGGATAAAGGAGGTTCATTTTTAAGGACCTGTGTGGTATTCTGTATCTAAAATACATTCTCTCAAAGGTATGAAAGTAATAAATATAAATTTAGAAATATTTTAACCTGAGCATGGTGGGTCAAGCTGAGATCTGGGAATGAAGATTCAAAGCCAGCCAAGGAACAAAAAGACTTAAGACTTACCTCCAATTAACCTCTAGAAAGTGGGAAGTGGGGCTTGGCTCAAGGATAGCGTGGTACCCTTGAGCTGAATAGCTCAGGGACAGTGGCCAGGCCAGAATTCAAGCCCCATGGCCCCCCCCACCAAAAAAGAAACATTTTGGTCTCCAGAATCAATTAATAATATCACCACATACTTTAAAAAAGCCATCTCAGGAGGTTGTTACAGTTTAATATGAATTTTACTGATCCTTGATTTTCCAGGAGAACAATGGGTTTTGGAAGTATAACTGAATTCCTACTGATGCTACTGAATTTGGTCCATATTAAGAGGCTGATAATATTACTCTCCTGCTCTCTAGCAAGAAAGAAAGAGACTGGTGGAGAGAAAGACACACAACCAAAGAGACAGAGACAGAGAAAGAAAGAGACAGTCGATCAAGTATTTTGTGTGGCATAGACATTATTTTCATGATTGTGACAGACCATGCCTAGAATTATAGGTAAATGCTTTCTTTGTGAGAAAACTAAGCTACAAAAGACGAAATAATTTCCTTAGTGCTACATAGATTTGATGATAAATGAACTATAATCTCTTAATGTACATTGCTGTAGTCAGTATGATATTTAATAATATATATGATTAGTGCTCTTTTGTTTTTGTGCTGTTCCTGAAGCTTGAACTCAGGATTGTATTTGGGGCCGCAAGTTCAAGTTCCGGGACTGGCAAAAAAAAACAAAACAAAAACCCAACAACAAAAAACAATATTGTTTCAGCTTCTGTAACCTCATGCCTGGCTTGTACCTGTAGGAAAGAACCATTAGTTTCCTCCCATGGACAAATAGGGCTTTCTGCCTTCAACAGGGCCATGAGACCAGAGTAGACACTGCATTTTCTGAACACCCGGACTGTACAGTGTAGTCCTGCCCAATAATAAAACCTTCCTTTGGGCAAATTCTGTGTCTGGTGAGAGGCTCAGTTTTCCTTCCAGGCTTCAAACCATGATTCTCAGATGTCACCTTCCAGAGTAGCTAGGATTATAGGCATAAGCTATCAGCATCCAGCCCTAATGATTGTTCTCAGTTGCTGTTTAGAGATTAGTGTATCTCTTGCACTCCAAAGTACAATCTGATCATGTATTTGGCAGGGAGACAAATAAAACTCAGAAGACCCTGCTATTTGAAGGTCTTAATTTTTATTTTTATGAGTGAAACATTCCATGTCTACTGAATTCATTGCCTTTATAAATCAGTTATGTATTATATTTTGGAGTAGTGTGGAAATAAGTGGCAATTAGGAGGTTTTAATGACAAGTCTCTTTCCCATAGAAATGTAGATCAAATAATTACCTGGTTGAAACAGTTTTCCTTAGCTGTCACAATTTATGTTTTGTTTGTTTGTTTTTAAACATAGGAGTATAGTGGGAATGGCATACATGCAAAAGAGGCCTGGAGGTAAGGTGATTTGGGTTTACAACTGCTCTTTCAGTAATCTAATCCTGCCAGATGTAATTTATATTGAAAAATACATATGAATCCTTCAAAAGGCCAAGTTCCCTCTACATGGTTCCAATACCTGTCACCACTGTTCAAATAAGGGGAGAAACCTTAATATGACTTTGGAAGGGGACAAGACCTTTTGAGGAATAGTCAACCCAAGATAACATCATACAAATAATTTAAATTTAAACAGATACTTTATTCATTATATATTCATGAATACAGACATTGCATTGCATCTTGACCCATGCTAAGAGAGGGATTACATGCAGGTTATTTGGAGAATTATTTTATTTTATGCATTATATTTCATTTGAATGATTATGAGAACTCTGAAATATTCAGTTATGATTACTATTACTTATATTTACTTATGATGGCTATCATTCTAAGCTTAATTATTACTATTACTAATACTTTATGTATTATTATATATTATTACTATATGTTTACTTTGTTACTATAACTTTACATTTCTTTCTGTTAGCTCTCTATTCATTTGTAGCTTATTTTAATGTTGGTCAGAATTCCCCCATTTCTCTTAAATTTCTACTTAATGGCAGGAAGTTAAGAAGTGCTGACTTTTTCTGGTTTATGATGTTAGAATTTAGTATTTCAGTGAAATAGACAAGAGAGTCCTATTTGTAATCCAGATGTTTACATGTATAGTTACTCATTTAGATGATTCTGTTTCTTAGATCCTTGAACAAGACATTTTTGATACCAATTTAATGGTATATAACTGTATGCAACTGGCTCAGAGGGAGCCTCATTATTTCTTATCTTCCCATGTCTTAGAGTGTTGGGGGCTGACTGTGGGGTCAGAGACCTTGGAGCTGCACAATTGAGTACACAAGGAAGTAAGCTGTTATCATGATTTTGGGCTATGTCAATCGCTTCTCATTTAACCCATTTGGGACTTGATCACTTCTCATTTAACCCATTTGGGATTTGTTTGCTTCTCATTTAACCCATTTGGGACTTAATCGCTGTTTTGTACGAATGTAACCTCTGGCTTTGTCCTGGTTTTAAGAAGGGTATTTAAGGTTGGAACTTGAAATAAACTAGGCTACAGTCTTAAGCTCACGACCCTAAGCTATTGTCTTAAGCTCTCCTTAAGCTAGAGCTTAAGGGCTGTAGTCCTCCCAACACCATCTCTTTTGTCTTCTTCTTCTTTTCCCAGTCTTCACCCCCAAGGTCAGGAATCCCGGTTTGCTGCCGGCTGCCTCCGGTATTAGAGGTGATTCTTACTACAATATGAAAAGCCTTACCTTTTTACCAGTATAGATCTGGTCAAGTACATGATTAAATCACATCACTCTATATAAAGCCACTGGAAAAAGTATGTTTGCTTGGAATTGTTGGAGAATTATTCTCATTCAGGGTTCTAACTCATACCAGTTTCAATGTTTAATTACTAGTTGTATAATAATTATCCATAATACTCAATTATGCCTCCCACTAGATCTTAATCAGTTGCCAGTTATGACAAAATAAACAAGATAATCCATTTGTGAGGAGGAAAGGTGTTTTTTGAAGTTCTCTGCACAGTCATGTGGCTTGGTTCTGGTGACCCGGATGATTCTATTGTGCATCATGATTCTATTCTTTGATACTGCAGTAAGGCAGTATCTCATACTGGTAATGTATGCCATAGCAGGTCCCTCACTTAAGGCTGCTTACCCAAAGGAACATAGCCTGAAGAAGACAGGTTTCCAATATCATTCGCAAGGCCACTTTTCTTGTAATGTAACTGCTTTGCTCTGTGCCTCTTACTATAAATTATGCTACCAACTAATAATGCTCTAAAGTCAGTGAGTGGGCTTTCAGCTCACAGGTGATTGGGAGAGCATGTAAGATGCAAACTATAGTACTCTTCCCACTAAAGAGAAATTTGGGAAGACAAAGTGTCTGGCATTTTGTACAATAGATGCAACAATAAATTATCAATGCGATTAATGTCACAGGTGGTATTCATGATTGGTTATTCTTCTCCTGTGAAATCCTGACCAAATTTTGGACATTAAAAGTATACTTCATAAGGTTAATCAGTGCTGTGAAATTTATATTTGAAAGAATTCTGTAAAAAAATTACAGGGATAAAAATTCCAAACAATGACCACAGAGATTATATGTTACTGCCTAGAAAAATTCTTCAAAATAGGATCTAATCTGATGTTTGTTTATAGGAAGAATACTGCATTGTCGCCATGACTCCTGTAACACTGTGACTTTTGGCGCTGTAGTATGAGCCTAGGAACCAATAGTATCACTGTGGAAAGTAACTAGTGATCAGTGTTTGGTTTCATTGCCTCAATAACACAAACTACTCCTCTGTTGATGTTCAGTTGATAAGTCTCTGTGGAGTAGAGTAATAGAACCTCTATCCACATAGTTGTCAGTGTGCATATATTTTTTCTCCTTTTGCTGAATCCTTAGGAATATAAAAACAAACAGTATGAGGAAAAAATGAAGTTAAAGGAGGTTATTTTCAAAACATATTCATATTACAAGGGGGATTTTAATGGTCCAATGTCCACACAAAACTTGGCAAACTAAAGTAAGCTCAGAAAATTTTGTAGGCATTCACTTCTGACCTTGTGCTACACATTTCAAAATTTGACTCCAGCACGTAATCTGTTCAAGTTTGTCTAGAAAAGAATCTAATCAGTTACAATGCTTCTTGCTCGTGAAATTAACATCACTCCCAGTTTCAACTCTGGTACAACTAGTGTATTTTCTTCTTTCTCCCACTTTTAGTAAATTTTCGACAACAAAAGAGACAACATCTCATGAAGATGATGATGACAGCTGTCACGCAGGCGAGCAGGAAGCCAATCACATCCAGAGAGTGGTACTGGAACCAGTTGAGGTCGAGGGCAGCAGGGCGAAGGTGTTTGGCTCCTTTGTGTCTCATGACAAACTCCACCCAGAAGACAGCTCGGTCCAGAGGTTTCACTGGCTGATCATGGTGAATCCTTGATAACCTCATTACATTCTCTTTATAGCTAAAAGACAAACACAGAAACATCTACATTAAAGGAATTTAACTTCCCTGACTATAGTAAGCCTAACAAAGTTTATTAAAGTGCCACATAAATAATCCAAGTTAAATCAAATGGGCATACTACCCTGATGTTCTCTTTTTCTTTCCTCACATACAGTATTTATTTTTGCAAATGAATGCTGTAATTGAGAAATATTTGTTTGAGAAGTTGTGAAGTTTTTAAAGGTCTATCTTGTCCTAGGAGGTGAAGCAACTTCTGACACGTCTCTCATTCTAGTCTTCTCTTCTGATTTTTAAAAATGTTTTTAATGTTAAACCTCAGAGCTAAAATCAGTTTTTACACAAAAACTCAAAAGAGATTACATTGCTCACAGTATTTCCTATTCAAAAAATCTAATTAGGGGACAAAAACAGGAGAAGGGGTACCAATGTTTGAGAAGTTATGCACCTGCTATCTGATGAATGTAACTGTAATCCCTCTATACCTTACCTGAAAATAAAATACAACAGAAAAAGAAACAAAGAAGTAATGGACTCACTACCTGATTCATGTAGCTGTAATGCCTTTGTACATAACCCCAACAATAAAAAACAATAAAAAATAAAAAGAGAAAGGTACCCACTTCCTGATGAATGTAACTGTAATGCCTCTGTATATGACCCCAACAATAAATTAAAAATAAAAACAACTGTCTTCTTCAACTGGATAACTTGAAAATTGAAAAGCTGTCAATTTTCTCTTGTCACTTAACCTCTGCTCATTCCAGGTAGTCAATAGTTTTCTATTCGACATTTAATTTTCTCTCTCTTTTTCCTTACAATTCTTCCCTTCTGTATCATAAAGCTTGCTTTTATCTTGTTACTGAGGGTGTAGCTTTAAGGTCAACAGTCAGAGTTATTTTAGTTATCTTGTTAGCACAGCAGCCCTAAACACATAAAATGAGTGTAAGGCCATGTCACATGGTTTATTAGAAGAAAATTATGTGAATTATGTCATATAAAACTTTTATAAAACATGGCTTGAGTAATAGGGGCTTACATAAGAAACTAAAGCTCAAACCCTAAAATTAAAATGTTCAGTTACTTGAGCTAGCCTTTCCATTTGTGCTGTGCTATGATTGGCTTTTGCAAATGAGCCGACTGTGACTCAAGTGGTAGAGCACCTGGAAAGTAAGTGCACTGTTGTCAGTTCAAAGTTCTGGAAACCTAATAAATTTCAGGACGGTGAAAATTGACTATATATATATGTGTGTGTGTGTGTGTGTGTGTGTGTGTGTGTGTGTGTGTGTGTGTATGTGTATTCATTCTTAATAATAGATCATATATTTGAAAATTTTAAAGAAGTTACTTTTAGGATATCTGTATTATATATAATTAATTAGGTCTGTATTTATAATGATAATAAAATGAGTTCTTTTGGTAAATGATTATTTGCTTGAAGCCAGGTTTTGGTGACTCACAGTTACAGCCTTAGCTACTCAAGAGTCTGAGATCCCAAGACTTTGGTTCAAAACCAGCCAGGAAAGACCTAGATAATCTTTCCTCAATTAACAACCAAAATGCCATATGTGTGTCCACTGGTAGCTCAGGTGGTAGAGTCATAGTAAAAATGGTCAGAGACATTGCATAGACCCTGTGTTCAACCCTCAGGAAAAGAAAAAAAAAGAAGCAAAAGATAAAGAAAAAAGAATAGAAGCAATGAAAAGATGGTTAGAAAGAGACATTTAAGATATACGATAATTTCTTTTATTTTCAAGTTCATCATTTTTCTCTGAAGATTAAGTCATAGTTTGAAAATAAAGTCACTACAAGCAGTTACATACCTTCAGCATTATTTATGTATGTGGACTGATTTCACCAATTGTTTACCCAATTAATCTGTGAAATCAAGTGCAACTCTGAAATTTCTTTCTAGTTGAAAATAAAAACATATTAGAAACCTGGCACTGGGGGCTCATGCCTGTTATTGTAGCTATTCAGGAGGCTAAGATCTGAGGATCATTGCTTCAAACCAATCTGGGAAGGAAAGTCCCTAAGTCTCTTTTTTTATTTTATATTTTTTATCGTAATTAATAAAAGGGTTACATGATATTTGCCAGATAGAAGGTGCATTAATTCACATATATTGATACCCTTTCACATGTCTTGGTCCCTATTACCCTCCTCTCCCCGCCCCCATCTTGGTTTTCCCCCTTTCCCTATCCAATTTCAAATAACAAAATGCAAATAAATCCAATATATCAGATAACAAAGTGGGATACTGTAACAATATGAGATAACCAAGGGGCAGCAAAAGAGATGAGAGATAACATAGTACATTAAGGACAACAATCATTCATTATATGGCTTTTGTTTCAATATCCTGGAAGTCTTTTCAATTAACTTCATACTATATGGCCTTATGTATCAAGATTTTGCTGTATTGCAGATCTCTGCTAGTAGAGCCCATGGTTTCTACTGATTATGACAAATGAGGGAAACCACTGAGCCTAAGTTCCTTTGAGTCTGGCTTACTTCACTTAGTATGATTTTTTCTAAGACTTTCCATTTCTTAACAAATGGGGCGATGTCGTTTGTTTCTGACAGCAGCTAAGAATTCCATTGTGTACAAATACCACAACTTGTTGATCCACTCATCAACTGAGCGACATCTAGGTTGGTTCCATATTTTTGCTATGGTGAATAATGCTGCAATGAACATTGTTGTGCTAGTGGATTTAGTATACCCTAGCTTCTGGATGGTTGGGTAAATGCCAAGTAGTGGAATTGCTGGGTCATAAGGGAGCTCTATGTTTAGCCTTTTGAGGCACTGCCACACTGCTTTCCATAGTGGTTGAACGAGTTTGCACTCCCACCAACAGTGTCCCTAACTCTCTTATCTTCATTCAGCAACTAGAAAATCTGATGTGGCTGAAAGTGATAGAGTGCCAACCTTGGGCTATTAGAAGTAGGCTATTGCACTTGCAAGTTCAGGAACAGCAACCAGGCCCTGACATCAAGCCCCATGACAAAACAAAACAAAAGTAAAACAAAAACATGTCACAGTTGATATGCTCAATTAAATAATTTAATAATCAGCCTTCTGTGGAAGGAGATGAAATGCAATGCCACTGATGGTAAGAATCCTTCTCTAATTACTGTCCAATGAGAAGAAATTTATACTCACGAAGGGTTGTTAATGACTGTGGTCAGGGCATTGAGAAGATCTTTACTTGAAAATGTGGTAAAGTCCAATTGAACAGCAGCTCCCTTGGCCTGCACCCGAACAATGTTATCAGGCTGATCCCCAAACAAAGGAATGCCCACCATCGGGACCCCGTGGTAGATGGCCTCGTAGACACCATTGGTTCCACCGTGCGTGATGAAGGCTTTGGTTTTTGGATGACCTGCATGTGGGTGAATTTCCACAAAGTCATCAAGTATGTATTAGTAATGAAATGAGAAAGGTAAATACAGTGCACTAAGTGGGAGTGTTCTCTAGATAGCATGCACTATAGTCATGAAACTCCATTGCACTTGAAATCTCAGAGCAACAGGCATCTCAGTTTACTGGAAAGAAAAGTCAAGACTCAGTGAAAGCATTTAGTGTGACTTGTGATTGAAAAATGAAAAAATGATTGACAAAGAGGAACTAAAACCAAATGTTTTTACAAAATATTTTGGTAAAAGATGTATGCAGTAGGGCAGGACTTTGGCCTAGTGGTAGAGTGGTTGCCTAGCATGCTCGGTGACCAGGGTTCAATTCCTTGGTATCATAAACATGGAAAAAACTGGAAATGGGGACCAAGACATGAGAAAGGGTATCAATGTTTGTGAAGTAATGCACCTTTTATCTGGTGAATATAATGTAACCCTTCTATTAATTACAATAAATAACATATGAAAAAGAAAAAAACCTGGAAGTATTGCTGTGGCTCTACTGGCAGAGCTCTAGCCTTAAGAAAACCCAAGGAGAGTGTCAGGCCCTATGCTCAAGATCCAGTACTGACCAAAAAAAATTTAAGATATAGTATGCTTACATGAAGAAAAGTTGGCGAGACATGTAGCATTTTCTCATGAAGAACTAGTGAGGTTATTGAGTGTGAGATGTGAGGCAACCAAAATATCCAGGAAGGAAGGGGACTGCTGTGGTGCTGGTATCTAAAGCAATGTGGGCCACACTTCACCGAATAATAGGTCACCACTTCACAATAATATTTGTGTATTTATGACTTTGAAAAGTGCAGAGTCCCTAGTAATACAAGAGAAGAAGTCATTCTCAATGACATTTGAATTCATCTGTAACTGGAAAATAAAGAAAGCTGACATATGAGGTGGAGGGACATTCCCTAAGTGCCTCTTAGAGAGAATGAGATTGTGTACCTTAACATGACAACTCGGTACCTTATTCATACTACAAAATAAGAAAAGTTAGTGCTGGAGGTTTGAGATAATAAATAGTCAATGCATTTATTTCCTATTGAACTATTATCTTCCTGATGTGCTGGGTTAGTTTCTTTACTGTTTATTCTCCTGAGTTTTACCAAGGAGATCATTCTGGGGGATCCACTTGTACAGGCGAGTGTTGGATCCTAAGGTAGCGGGTGTGTTGCCCTCGTATCTCCACAAAACCTGGTAGGCAGAGAAAATATTATTCAGTATCTCAATGTCAATTTTAATGCTTAATCCAGAAGGTGTTTATATAGCTAGAGTTAGAATTTCTTGTGTATATGCCAGCCCTGAGGCTTGAACTCAGGACTTGAGCAATTTACTGATTAGCAAATTGGGCCTTCTTTTCACAAAGAAAAAGCACTATTATGTTAGTGTCCACCAGAGAGAACTTTAATTTACCTTTTGTGGAATCTGTGCCAGAGCTGTTGCAATTGTATTGGCTCTTTCTTCTGTCAAGTTACTGAACATTGATCCCAGAGAAAACACCACAACACCCTGGGCTCCAGAGCTCTGGACAAACTTTTCCATTTCCTGTGAAGGAACAATATTCTCCATTACAAAAGAACAACTGCAGAGAAACACTTTTGAAATTGCTATGATAGCTGATCTTAAGCCACTCTTTAGCACACTTTATTCAGGTGGCGATGTATACTATGAAATAATAAGACTCTATTATGTCTGGTTGTGCAAGTGTGCACACAGGTGTTTACAAGTTTCACAGAAAGAAGAGAATTAGAACCCTCACATGTCACATTGATTGGGGTATATGACCTTAGAAATTATTCTACTTAGACTCGTAGTTTATAATTATATGAATTGCTAATGTAGGTTCCTTCAGGTAGAAGTAGAGGCAATTTGTAAGTTTCCTTTACTTACAATTCTTTTTAAAAATATTTTATTAACATTCATTTTTACATCATATTTAACTGTCATGTTTAATAAACAAATATTCTTATGATTATTTTTCAAATATTAAGAAAGTCATGAATATGTATCATACACTAATGGCCACAAAGCAGCAACAGATGACCAGTACTAGTGTATGCTTTTTGGTCATAACCCTAGATGTAAATGATTTACCTTTCTAATTATATGATGGAATCTGAATGACTGGCTTAAGAAAACAAGATCTCTGAATTTTCTTCCAGAAAGGCTCTTGCTTGCCTGGCAAAAGCATATATGAATGAAAGTACTGTATTGATATTGATCAGCCAAGCAAACAGTATTCTAAAAGAATCAGGAGCAGCTAATTGCTCATATTTGAGACATAAGAGTTGGATCTATATTGTTCAGAAGGCGTTAGGAAGACCAGTACATAGCAGAGAGTATCCAGCAGGAACATCTAATGATACATACATCCAGCGATGGAGCAGTAACTTCCTAAAATATATACTAATTTTTTAAGCTTACAGCGAATAGAAGGTTCTGATATAATGGTAGGGATTTATTTCTTTTACCTATCCTCCATAATAAAAACAAATCTTTCAAACCAAGTCCAGCAAAGAACAGAATTAAATTAAACTCATGCGTACTGGTGTATTCCATCCACAGAAGCAGAGTACACATTTGTTTTATTTAGCACCTGAAATATTTTCCAAAGTAAATCACACATTGAATGAAAGCATACTTTAGGAAAATAAAGATGTTTTCTTTGAAAATCTCCATGGAATAAAAGTGGAATGATCCAGAAAAATAAGATTATACAAACACCTATGGACTGACTAATATATATTAAAAAGGATAGTAGTTCACTGAGGAAATCAAATATGATATAAAATATTCTCAGCACCAAGTAAAATGAGGAGCACCAAGTACTTGTATCTGTGAGATACTGCAGAATTAAATAGAGTAATGCCTCTCCATGCCTACATTAAAAACAAAGACAGACAAAGAAAATAAATTACCAGCTTATGACTGTGACTGATATAGGTAAGTAAGGACAAAGGAAACCAGAAGCTCATTGTAGCAAAGCTCTGGTAGAAAATATGGAAAAATTTAAAAGTTGTAACAATAAACACAGAATACCATGAATCAATGAAAGAAACAGTTGATACTTTGAAAAATTCAAACTAACTAGCCTTAATTACAGTGATGAAAAGAAACAAAACCCATGAGTAAACATAAAGGTGAAAGACAATGCAATATACAGCATATATCATTGTAACACAGAGGAGTATTTGGAATATTGAAAGGACACACACACACACACGCACACACGCACACATGCGCACACACATACACACACACACAATACCCAGGTTGTCAATGGCTTATGTCTGTAGTCCTGGTGTCTCAGGAGCCTGAGATCTGAATATTAAATTTCAAAGCCAGCGATCATAGATAAAGAAATCAGAACTTTTGACTAACCAGCAGGAGGTTGGAAGTGGAGGATGTCTCAAATCATAGAGCAGAAGCCTTAAATGGAAATGCCAATGGAGAATGCAAGCTGCCCCAAGTTCAATCTGACATACATGTATACACATGCACACACACACTATATTAATGCATATATTTCAAATTGATCATATATAATGTAGAACAATTGGGAAATTTTAGGATATTAATCCAAAATTTAATCAAGAAGAAAGGAAAAATGAGATCATCAACATATGAGATTGAGACAATAGCAATACTCCCAATAAACAAAAGAACAAGAACAAACAAGCTGCCAAATCCTACAAAATTTTGATGGTATTGTATTGTATTTGATGGTATGTATTGACAGTAGTAGAGATGGAATTGTATTCATGTTTTCCTTGGGTTTATTTGACTTTGTTGAATTCCTTACCATACTTTCACAAACTTTTTGTTTCCTAGTTTTCTTATCCAATTAGAATTTATGATCTGTGTTCATAATCTGTGTCTGCTTCCTTTCTCAGCATAGCTACCATTTGCCTCTGGTATATTGTAGTCACTTAGGAAACAATCTTTGCACGAATCATTTATTCTTCCTTTTAACTTCAACAATGAAGGCTGGATTTAACTGACCACATTCTCCAGATTCCAGTTATCCTACCCTTGTAGTCTTGACCATGATGAAACACAGATAATTGCCTTGGTATTGGAATACAGAAGTCCACAACCAACAGGACACTTGATCCTTTCCCTCACATCTATTTTGCTGCTGCAGAACCCTGAGTGAGGAATGCAAAACCATTTCTAAAGAAGAGCAGAAAGTAGGAGAGGCATAAGGAGGGGCAATGGAGGGGGAGGAGAGGGAGAGGAAGAGGGACCAGTCAGCCAACAGGGACAGGTTTACCTCAGGCAGTGGTTTGGCAGGTTTGCAGTGGAGTCCTCCCACAAATTCAAAATTTGGTAACAGGGGGCGAGGAAAGTCGAGATCCCAATATGTTCTAATGAGCCATATGTCAGCTTTGGCCATGAGCTCAAATATTGTAGTGGGTCTTCCTGAATGGAGAAAACCATATAGTAGGAAGGTCATGAAGAAATTTGTGCAGAAAGAAAGCATGGACTTGCTGAACTAAATTGGAAGCATGTAGGCAAGACATTTAGATGTTGGGTTTGGATAAAGGAGGTTCATTTTTAAGGACATGTGTGGTATTCTGTATCTAAAATACATTCTCTCAAAGCCATGAAAGTAATAAATATAATTTTAGAAACATTTTTATCTCCGGAATCAATTAATAATATCATCACAAACTTTAAGGAAGCCATCTCAGGAGGTTGTTACAGTTTAACGTGGATTTTATGATTTTTGATTTTCCAGGAGAACAGTGGATTTTGGAAGTATATGTAAATTCCTGCTAATGCTACTGAATTTGGTTTATATTAAGAGGCTGATTAATATTACTCTCCTGCTCTACAGAAAGAGAGAGAGAGACAGAGACAGAGAGACAGAGAGAGAGAGACAGAGAGAGAGACAGAGAGCGAACAAGAGTACTGGTTACAGCCATTAAAACTTTTCAGATATTCATGAAGGACCATGTCTAGAACTTTAGGTAAATGTTTTATTGATAAATGAGATAACTAAACTATAAAAGATGGAATAGTTTCCTTGGTGTTACATAGTAATGATGATAAATCAACTGTAAGGTATGAATATTCATAGCTGTAGTTATTAGGATATTAATGAGATTTATATGTAGTTTTCTTTTTGTTGTTGTTGTGCACATCCTGGGATTGAACTCTGGGCCTAGGCACTATCTTTGAGCTTAAAAAATGTAATATTCTATGTTCTTGTGAAAGTGATGTACAGAGGATTTACAGTTGCACCAGTTTATTTGGACCATATCACCCATTCTCTCTCAGTGATTTTGCTCAAGGTTAGCATTCTACCACACTTCAGCCACAATTCTATTTCTGGTTTTTTGGTGGTTATATGGAGTTCTTTCTTACCTGGGCTAGCTTTGAGCTGTCAGCCTCCTGAGTAGCCTGCATTACAAGTCTGAGCTGCTGGTACCTGGAATATTCTTTTCTGTGTGTGTGTGCCTGTCCTGGTTCTTGAACAAAAGGCCTCTGCAATCTCCTTGAGGTTTCTCAAGTCTAGTCTCTACCACTTGTGCCACAACACCACTTCTGGCTTTTTTGTACGATGGACTCCAACCCAGGGCTTTGTGCATGCTAGACAGACACTCTACCACTAGCCCACATTCCTGGCCCTGGAATTTTATTCTATATGCTGAAATAAAACTATAGGTAAAATTCACACACAATTCTTTGGAAGAAAAATAGTGGTTCAAGCATTCCAGTTATTATTTCCTGAACTGTTTCTGAACAGAAGAGAGCCAAAGAGTTTGAATTGTTCTGAATTTCATTGCTCTGCACTTCCCTCAGGGGTTTAGGTTAGACATTTACTTAGGCCTGCCTTCAAAGGAGCTGAAAAGTTAGAAGTAAATGATTATAGTGAAAATTATAGCTTACCTAGAACTTCACTATAAAGCTGATTCCACTTCTGCTCTTGAAATGTTTGAAAGTAGAAATAAAAAAAAATCACATTCAGCATATTCTTTACCCTCTCTGTGAATGTCATTCGATCACGGAGCCCAGACAGAGCCACAGGCACATAGGAAGGTGGGAATGGAATCCCACCACAGTGCTTCTCATATTGGTTTCCGGGGAAGAAGCGGAGGGTGTACACGAGAGGGATTTCCAGCAGCTCAGCCAGCAGTTCTCCACAGGGAGTCATAGGGTCTGCTAGCAGCACGTCAAACCTTGATTCTTGTAGAATTTCCATAAAGGTCTTGTTGAAGACCATGTCTTTGCATATGATTTCAAAAACATCAGAATAGTCTTCAAAAGCCCTTTGCATTGCTGAAATCATTTTCCAGACAGAATATTTGGAGTATTCATAGGTCCGTTCAGTGATCCAGTCTTGGAAGTGACTTTCAAATTCCTTTGAATCAAAAGATGTGGGGAAAATCTCAAATTTAAAAGGAGAAGATTTTCTGGAATTCACATGAATGGCCGCAGAGGATGTCAGGACAGTTACCTCATGGCCTCTGTGCACAAGCTCATCCAGGATCATCTTCACATTGATCCAGTGGCTGTATTCCATGGGTAATACCATCACCTTCCCACAGCTTCCAGACTTAAAGCCAGACAGCAGTTGTGTCAGCAGAAGAAGGGATGCCCACTGCAAAGACATCTTGGTAAATGTCAGCCTTCTGTTCTTCTTGGCCTTCGTGTCTCTAACTTCGTGTATTAACTTACATTCCTGCATGAATCAATCCAGAGGTTAATGTCTAACTACTGCCTTTCCTAACTCCATAATCATGCACAGTCCAGTCACAGTTGCAAAAGAACTCGAACTTAATTGATAGCTCTTGGAGTGAAAAGTGAAAATTGTTGCATTCATAAGTCACCTGGGCAAAGTATTATTTTAGAGTAATAGGTGCCATCTTGGGATTGACATCGAGGATTCTGAGCAGATCTCAGCACCATACCCTTTAGACTTCTCTCCCATTAGTGTGTTCAGCCTAGTGAACGTCTTATAATGTACCACCCCTCTTCCATTACCATGCAGCCAAGCAGGGTGGCCCGTCTGAACAATCTAAATGTTATAGCTGTATTACTTTCTTATGAATGTCACCTGTGTGTGGGGGTGGGGGCGGGGAGAGTAAATCTTATCTACACTGTGGCTCTCCCATCCTGACCCTAAAGTGAAGATTTTGAAAAACACCCAATTCTTTGTCTTTGGGGAGTTTTGGAGTTTTTTCTTTTTCATTAACTACAATGATGGAGTACAAAGCAAATATTGTACTCATCTATGCCACTTCTAAAGCTATTATTTAAAATATCTTAATATGAGCCATTCTATGGGATTTTAACTCACCTTTAGTTACTTATCGCCGTGGTTTAAAGTGCAGTTTTTCTGGAGGCTCATTTGAAGTTTGCCCTGCATTTTATTTCATTGATTATGAAATGCATACGTGTATCTCTTTGTCTTAATTCTTTTCTCCTTTAGAGCTTGTCTTACCCTTTGTCATAATTTCCTAGTGGTTCTACTGTTGTTTTTAGAATTATAAAGTTGGAGTTTGTACTGACAGTACATTTTCCTGTGAGCTGTATTTTGAACCAAAATATGTGCATTTCTGGTGGCCTGTGTGAAGGATTTATTTTTTTGTCATTGGTTGTGTATGATAACTGTTCATGCACAACCAAATCAAATTTCTGGTCCAGTAAAAAATACTGCATAAAACTAATTGCAAAGGACCCTTAACATCACTTCTCTGTGTCCTTCATGATAAGGTTGCACTAACATGGGAAAATGTACACTTGGTGTTTATTCATTTATTTATTTATTGTGGGCCTGCGCCCTGACCCTGAGCTATTCAGCTCATGGCTAGTACCTTGGCACTACGCTAAGCACCACCTCCTGTTTTCTACAGGTTAATTGGAGATAAGAGTTTCACATATTTTTGTGCCTGGGCTGGCTTGAACCTTGATCCTCAGATCTCAGCCTCCTGAGTAGCTTGGATTATAGGCATGAGCTACTGCACTGGGCTCAAAGTTTTACTTTTCTAGTAGAAATTTCCATCATTTAAAACTATTTTAGAAAGTGATCAAGTCCTTTAATCGCATTAATAGCTTTGATTTTCATTATTTTCTATTGTTTCTTCAGTCTGGATTCTTTTTTTTTCTAATTAAAAAACATTTTATTATCAAGATGGTGTATAGCGGGGTTACAGTTACATTTGTAACTCCCTCACCCTCCCAGTTAGGAAAGTTCATTTCCAACATATTGTCTTGGGAATATCGCTGTTACACTGGTTCATCATTTTTCCTTTGTCTCATAATCTTCTTTTTCCCCTTCCCTTTACTAATTCAAATTAAAAAAATAAATGAATATACAATACACTAGGTACCAAAGTCACACACAGCAACAACAGAGGATAAAACACAGGGGGAAAGCAGTATGGCAGCTCCTCAAAAGGCTAAACATAGAGCTCCCCTATGACTCAGCAATTCCACTACTTGTCATTTACCCAACCATCCAGAAACAAGGACATACTAAATCCACCAGCACATCAATGTTCATTGCAGCACTATTCACCATAGCAAAAATATGGAACCAACCTAGATGTTGCTCAGTTGATGAGTGGATCAACAAGTTGTGGTATTTGTACACAATGGAATTCTATGCTGCTCTCAGAAAAAAACGACATCGCCCCATTTGTTAGGAAATGGAAAGACTTAGAAAAGATCCTATTAAGTGAAGTAAGCCAGACTCAAAGCAACATAGGCTCAATGGTTTCCCTTATTTGTCATAATCAGTAGAAACCTTAGGCTCTACTAGCAGAGATTTGCAATACAGCAAAACCTTGATACATAAGGCCATATAGTACGAAGCTAATTGAAAGGACCTCTAGGATATAGAAACAAAAGCCATTCAATGAATGATTGTTGTCCTTAAGTACTATGTTATCTCTCATCTCTTTTGCTGTCCCTCAGTTATCTCATATTGTTACTGTATCTCACTTTGTTATCTGATATATTGGATATATTTGTATTTGGTTATTTGAAATTGGATAGGGAAGTGGGGATACCAAGATGGGGGGTGGGGGGAGGGTAATGGAGACCAAGACATGTGAAAGGGTATCAATGTATGTGAATTAATGCACCTTCTATCTGGCAAATATCATGTAACACTTTTATTAATTACAATAAAAATATCAAAAAAACACAGGAGGAAAAAAGAAAATGAAAATGAAAACACAGGAGAAAAAAAAAGAAAAAGAATAAAAAGGAGTAAAGAGATAACCTCACCCAGTACATTTACCACAAGGCTAAATCTCTTGCTTCCTTATCCTGGAGTTCATTTCCTTTAGCTTTATCTTATATGGCCACATGCACACAGCTTTTGAACTATTGCACTCTCTGGTAGGAAACTCCTATACTAATTATTACAAATGAAGGAAAATAGAGACTATGTTCTTTTGGGTCTGGTTAACTTCACGTAATATTTTTTCCAAGTCTTTCCATTGCCTTCCAAATGTCATTGTTTTGGATGGCAGCATAGAATTCCGTTGTGTATATATTCCACATCTTCTTGCTCCATTCATCTACTGAGGAGCATCTGGATTGGTTCCATATCTTACCTATGGTAATTAGTGCTGCAATGAACATCCGTTGTACTAGGAGCTTTATTATGCCCTTGTTTCTGGACATTTGGGTCAATGCTAATGAGTGAGATAGCTGGGTCAAAGCGGAACTCTATGTTTAGTCTTTTGAGGAATCACCTACTGGTTTCCAAGTAGTTGAGCAAATTTACACTCCCACCAACAATGTAGTAGTGATCCCTCCTGGCTACATCCCCACTAGCATCTGTAGTTTATTAGTGTTGCTCTCTGGCAACACTGGTACAAGAGGGACACCCAGGGCCAGCCTGCAGTCCCAAGGAGCCAACAAGAGGGTAAGAGTCGACAGCTCAGTCCACCACCCAGCAACCGGAAGAAACCACCCACTAAGCCGGGAGCTGTGTCAGCCATGAAAGTGCAGCAGATCTCAAGTTATTGCATCAGGCACATAGTTAAATACTTTGGGGAAAAGTGGAAGTAGGAAAGAGGAAGAAGAGAGGGCCAACAGGAAATAACCATGACATGGTTACCAAGGGCCAAGGCAGGTCTCAGGTTAAGTTGCTGGGTGGGGCCAAACTGGAAAGCCTGCACGTGAGAACCCAGTTATGCCATGTGAAACAGCACATGAGGCGATCCCGACCAATGCCCAATAATGGCTGCGAGCCCAAAAGAGGTGAAAAGGTCCCAACAACTCCCCCTTTTGTTTTATTTAAAGAAGGAGGACAAGCACGCATGGCCCCTGTCTTAGTTTTTCCCCTTCAGGAGATCTTTCCGGTCATTGAGTACCCTGCGGCCTTTTGTCCTGCGGTCCCAATCATCCCTGGGCTTGTCTTAGGTTGTCTCTGCTCCAGAGATCTTACCCATCATTGGCTCTCAGGGAGACATTTAGGGGGAGGCCCAACCTCATCATAGAGTTCCCTGGTCATAGAGGTCATCGGTATCGGAAGTGAGCCTCTGCCTGTACATTCATCAACGGGATAGACTCTATCCTACTTTGAATGAATTGTATGGCCTTATTAATAACACAGGGCCCAAAAGCGAAGAGCAAGAATAACAGGAGAACAGGACCAAGGAAAGGGAGAACATCTGCATTTTTCAAGATCTTCCTGGAGCTGTTTGACCTTGTTTTGGACTATCGGTTAGCATAAAAACAGCATTCCTCAAGAGCTGCAGGGGTCCCCAGTGGTCTTCTGGAGTAAGGCTCTGGCTTGTCCAGGGTCGTCAAACCCCACATTGACAATGGATATTTCTGTACCAAGGCATTTATTTTGAAAGAGAGAAGAGAGAAATACATCCTCAGGAGGCAAAGAGCCTTCTGGGTCCTTATCAGTATCATTGGGGTCCCTTTCTGTTTGGGGATAATATTTAAGATCCCTTGCAGGGACCCAAATCGGCTTTGTCTCATCAGTGGGAAAAACACAACCGAATCCTCTTCCAGCTGTAATGGGGCATCAGGGCCCCTGCATTCCCCATTAAGGGGGTCCTTCCACTGGATGTAAACTGTCCAATATGGAATAGAGGTTGTCCAGTGTTTCTGGAAGGGTGAGAGATGCTCCCTTTTGGTAAAATTTAAAATATTGAGAGTAAACAATGCCATCTTTAGCTTATCATGGGGAGGGAGTGTTCCCCCTTTTTGTTTTATTAATTGAGATTTAAGAACATGGTTATATCTTTCCACTATTGCTTGTCCTCTGGAATTATGAGGGATGCCAGTAGTATGGGTAATTTGCCATTGTTTAAAGAAGTCATCAAGGGACTTGCTGATAAAACACGGACCGTTATCAGTTTTTATTTGGTCTAGCAATCTGAGCATAGCAAAACATTGAAGAAAATGACTGATTAAAAAATATATTTAAGTTTTCCAAAAGAGGGAAAATATGTAACATCCATTTGCCACAGATTATTAGGCCTCAGACCTTGAGGGTTGACACCACCCGTTTGGAGTGGGGGAACTTGTAGAAAAGGATGGCATGATTTACAGGTCCTAATAATCTTTTTTAGATCTTTAATGGCAACTTGGGGAAATCGGTGGTGTAGTCCTCTCCAGTTGACATGTGAGGTAGCCTCCTGTCACTCAGGGGCAGAAGCTAACCAGTGAACAAGGGTATTGCCTTTGGTCAAAATACTTGGAAGGCTTTGATGTCCCCTCAGATGTTGAACAAACATAGGGGAATCCTTTGAGCAAATCATCAAAGGTGTGATGGGGTTGTTGTCCAGTTTAATATGCGCTTCTATGTGGTTAGGTAACAAGTTGACTACAAAGAGGCTGTCTGAGAATAGGTTAAGAGGACCAGTAACCTCAGACAACACTAAGACCACAGTATAAAGTTCCTTAAATTGGACTGAGCCCTATATTTCATGAGACAGGGTCACTGCAGAAGAAGAATTGCCTTTGCCTGGGGAGAAAATAACAACGGAAGCCCCTTTCTTGCCTCCATCCATAAATACGATGGGGAAGGAGGGATTGGCTTCACCTAGAAAAATTTTCGGAGGTCGCCACTCCAGCTAACTAGAGGAGCTCATCCATTTGTAGGGGCCATAATGCCAGTCTAGCATTATTTCTTTGTAGCCAAGAGAAATCATTAAGTCTAAAAGGGACAATTAGAGAGTAGGTCTCACTCCCAAAAAAGACACATAGAGAGATCTCGTCCCTTGATAACACAGTGGTCTATCATGGAGTAGACTCTAGGTGCTCCCCCAACCGAGAGATGAATAGGCTCCCCTTCCTGGCGTAAAAGAGCAGTGAGGAGGGCAATATCAGGGGTATGGCGGGGTCATACCTCTTTAATGCTGCTTCATTAATAGCTAATTGAATCTTATCAAGAACCCTTTTATGATCAGCTGACAGCATTACTGTGGAGGCCAGATCAAGACCCTTTAAAAGATCAAAAAGGGGTGTGAGGGTTGTGGTGGTGATGGGGAACCATAGCCTTATCCAATTAATTTCCCCAAGGAGTTTTTGAAATTGGGGGGGGCAGGGTGTAAGTGTCTTGAAAACATAATTGAGGTTCTAAAGGAGATACAACATCTAATGTGAGGATGGCCCCCAAGATCCTAAAGGGGGTTATCTTTAGAGTTTTTTTTTGAGCAATCAGGAAACCATTATCTTTTAACAGTTGGAGACATTTATTAAAGAGGTGATCTAAATGCCGAGTGTCTGGGCTTCCTATAATGATATCATCCATATATATATATATATATATATATATATATATATATATATATATATATAGAA
Source organism: Megascapheus bottae (assembly GCF_031878675.1). Taxonomy (NCBI): domain Eukaryota; kingdom Metazoa; phylum Chordata; class Mammalia; order Rodentia; family Geomyidae; genus Megascapheus; species Megascapheus bottae. The sequence continues at coordinate 21,461,024 of NC_143521.1, read as the reverse complement.
GAGTGAGCCTGTCTCCTTGATAAGAAGGAATAACACTCTAGACATATAGTCCTGACAGATAGGGGGACTGTTGTCCACTCAAAGCATAGGTCAGGGCTCTTACAGTTTAATGAAGGAAGGGAAAAGGCAAACTTCTCAGTATCTTCTGGGTGGAGAGAAATAGAGAAAAAACAGTCTGTAATTCTATAAGATATTGGTCATTAGGAATGGCAGGTACCCAAGGCATCCTTCTTTGGGGGTTCCCGAAAGGTTCCATTCTTTCATTTATCTTTCTTAAATCTTGGAGTAACCTCCACTTGCCATTAGGCTTCTTATTCACAAATACAGGGGAGTTCCAAGGGCTCAGGGAGCGCTGGAGATGTCCCAACTGAATTTGTCAACCAGATGATGAAGTTAACTTTTGGTATGGTAATGGCCACAGCTCCACCCAAACAGGGGGACCCAGGGTCCAACGTATTTTTGGTGTCCCCGGAGAAGCAGTGGCCTTTAGGATTGGGGGTACGGCTGAGGATGAGAGAATAGTTGACTCTTTCTGATCACTTTGGATGTAGGATCATCCCTATAATTTGGGCAACACTTTTGGCCCTCATGAAAATGTTGTTGGTACTCCTCTTCATCAAGGTGGTCATCATAAAAGGCCTAATGTTCAGTGGTGCCTCAGCCTCTCCTAGGATATCCTGGCCCAACAGATTGGCGATTAAACCCGGAGCCACTAGGTGGCGAACCTCTCCAGTGTTGCCATCTGGATCCTCCCAAGTTATCCAGTCTGCTGTCTGTTGGGATCCTGTCTGTCCTACCACCCACAACAAGTGGGGGTGGGGAGGGAGGGAGCAACCAGCTTCCACTGGGAAGGCGGGATCTCCTCCTTTCTTAGAACCATCCGATTAGCCCCTGTATCAATGAGACACTTGAAGGACTTTCCTCCTATAGTGAATACCATCTTAGGCCTAACCCCAGCCACAAGAGGAACTGTTCAATGAGTATGTACTGGGGATTTCCCCTTATTTAACAGGGCTGGGGTATGCCCCTCTTGGAGTTTAAAGGCCTGCCCTGAATATCAGTTTTGGATCTGCAGTCTTTAGCCCAGTGAAACCCTTTCCAGCACTTCCGACGGGTGTGAGACATGTTAGCGGCTTGTGGCTTCTTAGGTGGAGGCAAGCCCCTTGACTTATTGTGGCAGTCCCTCTTAAAATGCTCCTCCTGGCCACACCCAAAGCAGGCATGTCCTTTTCCAGGAAATGCTTCTTGGAGAGCACTGACAAGGGGAGCTATATCATCCTTACAGGAGGCCTGTAACATGGCCGCCATAGCTTGTGTCTGGTAGGATTGAGTGCCTATATCTTTGGTGTTATGACCCGTCTCTCCATAGATCTATTTTTCAATCCTGAACAAGCCATTTTATGTTCATTGTTCATACCCTCCCAGACCATCATTTTAACAAAATGGTCTCTAAGCTTCCTTGGTGGGAACTTTCTCTTAATACTCCCTTCTACTCTATTCATAAAACTATACAGATCTTCCCAAGCTCCTTGGCTAATCCCCACTCTAGGAGACTCAGTGGTGTGGGAAACCAATATGAGTCTGGGGTCTAACAGAGTTATACTTGAAAGGCCTATAATGAGGACAAAGGGTGAAGAGTACAATCTGCCTGCCTTTGTTTGCAAGGGTGGAGTGACTTTTTGCTTATATTCTCACGGGTCATGACAGTGTGCTTTGATAGTATTCCCAGACTTATTTAGTTACCCTCTCCCTCCAAGAGATAGATTTGCCGAGAATAACATGATAGTTGAGACTAGATGATTCTTTATACAAAAAATAAGTCTTCTGAGAATTCTTGTTATTATTCAAGTATGGAACTGTAGCTTGATTGTCAACATAAGCAAATGCTTTCTACTAAGGTATAAAATAGACAAGCTGTTTAATAAAGTTGTCAGATGCAGCAATTGCTCTGGCCCTCCCAAACCCCTCTGTCTCTGTCTTATTTTCCTTTTAGCCTCTCAGCCCTACTTTTCAAGGACCTTTGCCCCGCTGACTCTAACACAGTGGGACCCTCCTCAAGCTTCCTTCAGGCTGCTAGACCTAGAGCTCGCATCTGGTCCTGATGGGGGGGGGGAGGGTGGTGAATGGCTGCCTGCTAGATCCCTGATGAATATTTCTCAGAAGTCCCCGAGAGCATCCCCATATCGCAGGTTGTGCATGCTGGTTTCTTTCAGCTTGTTGTTGGCATCCCTCCTTATACAGGGCGCACCTGTATAAAGGGGGCCGGGATGAACTACTCTGGCCAAAGCTCTCCAATCAGCCGCAGTACATGGTTGATGAGCAAGGCCCTGGAGGATTGTTTCCGTTCAAGGAGCATTAGGGCCATCTTCTAAGACAGCCTTTTTGAGTTTCTTAAGGTCACCAGGTTCCCATGGATGCCAGGCTGCAGGGCAGTTACTGCCCTGGTTAACATTAACAGGACATAGCTGGCATGACTCCGAACCAGGTGGTGGGTGGAGCCCTGGCACCATGTGGGTTGGGAAGCCAGCAGGGCAGTCCAGGCCCTTATGTGATAAGACTGCTGAGGTCCCAGGGTCCAGATATGGTGGGGGAAGAGCAGAGGGTGATGTAAAAGTAGTGGAAGAAGATCCCATCTCTGACAAAGAAGGGTAAAGGTTAAATTTGGATCCGGGGGGGCCAAGGAGCAACATCGAAAGGATCCAGAGGCTCCTTATCTGAATTCTTATGGGGCCCTTTCACATCTCCCTGGGCGGAGTCTGTTGTTTCTGTTGACAGTGAGAGGTTAGAATCCCCACGGGGAGTAAGGGAGGCTTCAGGCCTCTCCTTGTTGCCCTAGTTCCTGGAGGATTCAGCCTTTGGCTTGGAGGGCCAGGGAGGAAAACAGCTCTTAAGAGCTCCTAAGATGGTAAATTCCAAGTGGAGGAATCTCATCCCAATTGATCTGGGCTTTTCTGATCAGTTGTTCTATACAATCCCAGGTATTCCAGTCAAACAGGTTGCTAGCTGGCAGCCATGGGGCAACCCTGACTAAAGTTTCCCAAGTTTTAACTGTCTGTGCTTCAGAAATCTCTAAGTCCTGACTCTTAAGGAGGACCTTCAGAGGCTCGAGGGAAGAAGGGTCGTTTTGCGACCAGGTCTATCCCATATTTTATGGGAATACACTTACCTGTGGTCGGATTAGCTCGGGTTCAGCCGCAGAGAGGATCCTCACAGGGGGCACCAATTGTTGCTCTCCGGCAACATCAGTACGAGAGGGACACCCAGGGCCAGCCTGCAGTCCCAAGGAGCCAACGAGATGGTAAGAGTCAACAGCTCAGTCCACCACCCAGCAACCAGAAGAAACCACACACTGAGCTGGGAGCTGTGTCAGCCATGAAAGTGCAGCAGATCTCAAGTTATTGCGTCAGGCACATAGTTAAATACTTTGGGGAAAAGTGGAAGTAGGAAAGAGGAAGAAGAGAGGGCCAATAGGAAATAACCATGACATGGTTACCAAGGGCCAAGGCAGGTCTCAGGTTAAGATGCTGGGTGGCTTGGCGCTGGAAAGCCTGCGTGTGGGCTAAGAGTGCGAGGGAGAACCCAGTTATGCCATGTGAAACAGCATATGAGGTGATCCCGACCAATGCCCAATAGGCCCCGAGCCCAAAAGAAGTGAAAAGGTCCCAACATATTAGATTTCTTGATATTGGCCAGTCTATCTGGAGTGAGGTAGAATCTTAAAGTAGTTTTGATGTGCATTTCTTTTATGGCAGAGAAGTCAAGCATTTCTTCATGTATCTATTGGCCATTCTTATTTCCTCTTCAGAGAAGTCTCTCTTTAAGTCCTTAGCTGACCTTTTAATGGGATGGAATTTTTTTTTGAGGATTTGTTTTTGAGAAATTCAATTTCTTGAGCTGTAGGTATATTTTAGGTATGAGACCCTTGTCTGTTGTATGGCTAGTGAATATCTTTCCCCACTCCGTGGGCTTTCTATTTAACTTGCTTGCTATGTCCTTTGCCATACAGAAGTTCAACAGTTTAATGAAGTCCCATTTGTCCAACTTTTCTTTGATTTGTTGTTTCTGGGTCTTTATTAAGAAAGTTTTGACCTGTGTAAAGCAGTCTTACTGCATCTTTTATTACTTCTTGTGAAGTTTTCAGGGTGTCTGCTTTTACCTTGAGGTGTTTGATCCATTTGGAATTGATTCTGGTGCAGGGTGACATGCATAGATAAACTTAAGATTTTTTTTTTTTACAGGTATTTAACCAATTTTGTTAGCGCCATTTGTTAAAAAGGCTGTCTTTCTTCCATACTGTGTTTTTTTTTATTGGTTTCCTTATCAAAGATTAGGTCGCCATGGGTGTGTGGATTCATTTCTCAATTTTCAGTTCTATTCTATTTGTCCTTAGGCCTGTTCTTGTGCTAGTACATAGCTGATTTTGATAGTTTAATAGAGTTTGAAGTTTGGTATTGACATTCCTCCAGTGCCTTTCTTTCTGCTGAAGATTGTTTTTGTTACACAGGGTCTTTTATTATTCCATAAGAATATTTGGATTGTTTCCTCTATTGATGGACATTGCATTAAATTTGTAGATAGCTTTTGGCATCATTGCTGTTTTCATGATGTTAGCCCTCCCTAACTAGGGACATGGGATGGTTCTCCACTTAGTTCTTCTTTAATTTCCCTTTTCAGGTTTTTAAAGTTTTCATCAGCCTTTACGCTAGAATGCTAAAACTGGTTTCTTGGGGAGAACTCAGTTAAACCAGTGCTGAAGCTCTGCCATCTTCTGCTGTCTCAGTCCGGATTCTTTGATGAGATGTGCAGAAAGAGGGTTTACAGTTGAGCAAGTCAGATAATGAGTACATTTCTTTTCAGACAAAATCTCCCCTTCCCTCTCTGAGCTGATTTTGCTAAAGGTTAATACTCTACTACACTGAGCCACAGCTCTTTTCTGGCTTTTTGCTCTTTAAGTGGAGATGAAATTCTCATGTGCTTTCCTGCCTGGGCTAGCTTTGAACCATGATCTGCTGATATCTGCCTCTTGGGTAGCTAGGATTACAAGTATGAGCTACTGGTATGTGGCATATTATTCTTTAAGCTGAAATAAACCCTATAGCAAAATGCATACACAATTTCTTTTCTTTCTTTTTTTTGGTGCTAGTCTTGGGGCTTGATCTCAGGGCCTGAGTACTGTCCTTGGACTTTTTCTCAAGGCTAGAGCTCTATCACTTGAGTCACAGCACCATTTCTAGCTTTCTCAATGTATGTGAAACCGAGGAATAGAACCTGGGTCTTCATGCATGCCAAGCACACACTCCACCACTAGGTCAAACTTCCAGCCAGCGGTAGCCTTGAGGGGGGAAAAAAAGCCCAAAGATAGTGCTGAGGCCCTGAGTGCAAGATCCAGGACTGGCAAAAAAAAAGAAAAAAGAAAAAAAAGAAAAAAAAAGGATAGGAAGAACTAATTCCCGTTGAATGTAAAATTATATCTGACATTTCAGACATCTATTATCCATTTGAATCTGGGATTCAAATTGGAGAGCTGGGATGTCAGTGGTTCTTTTATTCCTGTAATTCTAGCTGCTCAGGGAGGCTTAGAGCTGAGGATCCCAGCTCAAAGTCAGCTCAGACTGGAAAATCCAGTCTCTTATCTTTATTAATAAACTGTCTAAAAATAAATAAATAAGAAAGCCAGAGGTGGAGTTCTAGTTTTGAGCACGGAAACCTAGAGACAGTGCCCAGACCCCAATTTCAAGCTCCAGTATTGGCAAAAGAAAAGCCAAAACAGAAATTTTAGTAGTAGCTATAGACAATATATTAACCACAAGACTATATTCAATAATAGTTTGTTTCAGGCCTCTTGTGAGTTTCAAACACACATGGCTAAAACCTAATTTTTGCATTTGATAAGAGGCTTTAACTATAAAAGCACTTGAACATTATAATTTTCAAATATTAATTTTTTTGGTGTCTTGAAACATTAAAATAGGCAATATATTTGTGTCGTCTATAAGAACAGGTATAATATTAGAAATGGTGAAAAAGTTAAAAATGCAGAGTCATCTTCACCAAAAATATGAATAAATGAAACAAAAATGAAAAGAAAACAGGAGTAGATTCATCCTGGCCAGAATATTGGCAGGTTTGCTGTTTAATGAAGTCAAAGTTTGCCAAGAGTGAGGTGAAGGAATTTCAAATCTTTGTAGGTTCAAATAACCCACATATTGGATTTCCTTGTTGTAGTGAGCGTTCTTGTGTAGAGAAAACAATATAAAAGACTGGGCAATATAAAAATTGTATTTTGAGCATACCATGAATTTTCCTGTAATAAGGTGGAATAATTCAGGCAAGGTGTTGCATTAAGGTATCAAGGTACAGTGACATTGATGCTTTTAGACTTTCATACACATTGAAATAAATTTAGTAGACAGAAATTCAGCTCCTGTATTCCATCCATGTATTAATACTCACAAGTAAATGAACATGCATTGTTTTTCTCAAACATGGACAAGGAAGAGATATAAATTTAGAACCTTTATAGGCTCTTTCGTAGCTCTGTTCTCCCATGCTACACTTGCATCCTTTCTCAGGATTACTCCATCATACCAGCACCTTTTAGTAAACTACTCTTTAACCTTGAGCCTCCAAGTAAACTTTGATGTTTTTGAATTTATGTCCAAATTCCTAAAACTACTGCCAATACATTTGCTTTATATTAGGATACAAATAATTTCAATTTAGTAAAAAAACTAACTTCATTAGGATTTTAGGCATTAATATTGATAGTTTGAGCCCAGTGCTAGTGGCCTGTGATCCTTGATACTCAGGAAACTCAGTTCTGAGGATCACAGTTTAAAGCCAGATTGAGCAAGAAACTCCATGAGACTCTGGTCTCCAGTTACCTATCAGAAAACAAGAAGTGGCATTGTGGGTCAAAGTGGTGGAGCACTAGCCTTGAGCAAAAGACCTCAGAGAAAGTGCCCAGATTCCAAATTCAAGCTACATGACTGCCAAAAATAAAAAAAAATGATAATAGCTTGTGATAATAATCAAAGAATGTAGAAGCAAGAGAGACCTGAATTCACAACTTTGTGTAGTCTGGTATGGAGTTACTATTGACAGAAATGTGAAGGAAAATATACAAAATATAGGAAAATAATAATTTAATTTCCTAAGGTAGAAGTGTAATAAGATTTGTAAACTTTCACTGTCTTAGAGTTTACTCTTAGTGTCTCTAATCCCATTTTTATTTTTTTGGTATTCTATCTTAGAGGGCTACGCGCCCCACCCCTGCCATGTGTGACAGATTCCTTACAGTCTGACATTTGAAGATATATGTAGCCTTTGTGTCTTTCTGTTTATAGATAACAGCTATAATAACAGGGCATGAAAATAATCATAGTAATGAGTTGTAGTAGTTATAGAAATGCTGTGGTAACTGTTTGGTTGCCTCACTTTGATTGCTTACTGGTTTGTTTTAGCCTGTTCATCCTTGCTTACAATATTGTTTCAGCTTCTGTTACTTCATGCCTGGCTCGTACCTGTAGGAAAGAACCATGTGTTAGTTTCCTCCCCTGGGCAAACAGGGCTTTCTGCCTTCAACAGGGCCATGAGACCAGACTGGATACTGCAGTTTTTGAACACCCAGAGTGTACAGTGTAGTCCTGCCCAATAATAAAACCTTCCTTTGGGCAAATTCTGTGTCTGGTGAGAGGCTCAGTTTTCCTTCCAGGCTTCAAACCATGATTCTCAGATGTCACCTTCCAGAGTAGCTAGGATTATAGGCATGAGCTATCAGCGTCCAGCCCTAATGATTGTTCTCAGTTGCAGTTTAGAGATTAGTGTATCTCTTGTACTCCAAAGTACAATCTGATCATGTATTTGGCAGGGAGACAAATAAAACTCAGATGACCCTGCTATTTGAAGGTTTTAATTTTTATTTTTATAAGTGAAACATTCCATGTCTACTGAATGCATTGCCTTTATAAATCAGTTATGTATTATATTTTGGAGTAGTGTGGAAATAAGTGGCAATTAGGAGGTTTTAATGACAAGTCTCTTTCCCATAGAAATGTAGATCAAATAATTACCTGGTTGAAGCAGTGTTCCCTAGCTGTCACAATTTATGTTTTGTTTGTTTAATGTTTTGTTTATTAATGTTGATTTTTACATCATATTTTAAATGACAAGTTTAACAAACAAGTGTTCAAGAAGGGAATCTCTATTTACAATCACTGGGACTTAGTATTTAGAACTTAATCAAAATTAGGTTAAGGGTTTGTATGTCATAGAAACATATTAATTTATGAAATAAAACATTATGTCTATAGAGACATAGGTTTTTATGTCTATATAGTTATGTTTATATTTCCATTACCATGTCCATAGCATTGGGTATGCAGTTATTGAGTCCTCGCTCTTGTACTCTTTGGATTTAATAGCCACATATTAAGGATGCCATGCACCTTTTGTTCCTAGGTCTTGACTTGTCTCACTCAACATGATTCGCTCTAGATTCATCCACTTCCCTGAGAATGCCATTATTTTATCTTGTCTGTTGGCTATGTATAATTCCACTGTGTATACATACCACATTTTCTGTATCCATTAATCTGCAGTAGGGCATCTAGATTGTTTGCATTGCCTGGCTACTGTGAATAGTGCAGAGATGAACATAGCTGAGCAGGTATACTTATAATATCTTGGGTCATGATGTTCAGGATAGATTCCCAGAAGTGGTATGGTGGGATCGTAGGGAAGGTCTATTTTCAGTTCTTTAAGAAACCTCCACACTGTTTTCCAGAGTGGCTGAACTAGTTTACATTACCACCAGCAGTGTAGTAGGTTTACTTTTTCTCCACAACCCCGCCAGCAACTGTCATTGTCTGAGTTCAAAATCTTGGCAATTCTTTAACTCTTTGGCCCATCTTTTAATGGGATGGTTGTTTCTTTGGAGATTAGTTTTGGAGTGATTCAATTTCTTGAGCTGTTGATATATTTTAGATATGAGGCCTTTGTCCGCTGTATGGTTGGTGAAGATCTTCTCCCATTCTGTAGGCTTCCTAATTGATTCACTAGCTATGTCCTTTGCCATACAGAAGCTCTGCACTTTAATGCAGTCCCACTTTCTCTGATTTGTTGTGATTCTTGGTCCTTATTAAGAAAGTTTCAACCTGTGCCAAGGAGGTCTAGTGTGTCTCCTATTCCTTCTTGTAAAGTTTTCAGTGTGTCAGCTTTTACCTCCAGGTCTTTGATCCATTTGGAGTGGATCAAGTTCTAGTGCAGGGTGACAAAGAAGGATCCAACTTTAGTGTTCTGCAGCTTAACCAGTTCTGCCAGCACCACTTGTTGAAGAGGCTGTCTTTCTTCCATTCTATTTTTTTGGCTCCCTTGTCAAAGATTAGGTGGCCATAGGTCTGTGTGTTAATATCTGGGTCCTCAGTTATATTCCATTGGTCTTCAGGCCTGTTCTTGTGCCAGTTCCAAGCTGTTTTGATGATTATAGCTCTGTAATAGAGTCTGAAGTTTGGTATTGAAATTCCTCCTTTGCTGTTCTTTCTGCTAAAAAGTGTTTTTGCTATACCGGGTCTTTTATTATTCCATATGAAATTTTGGATTGCCTCTTCTATTTCTTTAAAGAATGACATTGAGATATTGATGGGTATTGCATTGAATTTGTAGATAGCCCTTGGCAAGATTGTCATTTTCACGATATTGATTCTTCCAATCCAGGAACATGGGAGGTTTTTCCATTTTCTCAGTTCTGCTTAAATTTCCTTTTTCAGGGTTTTAAAGTTTTCATCAAAAAGGTCCTTTACATTCTTAGAGTTAAAGACAGTCTTTTCTGAAGAAGAAATAAAAATGGCCTATAGACACAAGAAGAAATGTCTGACATCTCTGGTCATAAAGGAAATGCAAATCAAAACAACTCTAAGATTCCACTTCACTCCAGTTAGAATGGCCATGATCAGGAAAACTAATAACAACAGATGCTGGAGGGGATATGGATAGGAGGGATCACTACTACATTGTTGGTGGGAGTGCAAACTCATTCAACCGCTATGGAAAGCAGTATGGCAGTCTCTCAAAAGCCTAAACATAGAGTTTCCCTATGACCCAGCAATTCCACCACTTGGCATTTACGCAACCGTCCAGAAACAAGGGCATACTAAATCTACTAGCACAACGATGTTCATTGCAGCACTATTTACCATAGCAAAGATATGGAACCAACCCAGATGTCCCTCAGTTGATGAGTGGCTCAACAAGATGTGGTATTTATACACAATGGAATTCTATGCTGCTGTTAGAAAGAATGACATCTCCCCATTTGTAAGGAAATGGAAAGACTTAGAAAAAAATCTTATTAAGTGAAGTAAACCAGACTAAAAGGAACATAGGCTCAATGGTTGCCCTCATTTGCCAGAATCAGAATCATGGACTCTTCTGGTAGAGATTTGCAATAGAGCAAAACCTAGATACATAAGGCCATACAGAATGACACTAAATGAAAGGACCTCTAGGATATAGAAACAAAGCCATATAATGAGTGATTGTTGTCCTTAATGTATTATGTTATCTCTCATCCCTTTTGTTTTCCCTTTGTTATCTCATATTGTTACAATATTTCACTTTGTTATCTGATACATTGGATACATGCGTATTTGGTTATTTGAAATTGGATAGGGAAGGGGGGGAAAACAAGATGGTGTAGGGGTGGGGGGAGGGAAATGGGGACCAAGACATGAGAAAGGATATCAATGTATGTGAAGTAATGCACCTTCCATCTGTCAAATGTAATGTAACCCTTCTATTAATTACATTAAAAAATATTTTTAAAAAATAAAAAAAATCTTGGCGATTTTTGTTGGGGTAAGGTGGTATCTTAGGGTTGTTTTTATTTGCATTTCCTGTATGACCATAGATGATGAACATTTTCTCATATGCTTTTCTGTTTGTTTGTTTTTAAACATAGGAGTATAGTGGGAATGGCACACATGCAAAAGAGGCCTGTAGGTAAGGTGATTTGGGTTTACAACAACCTGCTCTTTCAGTAATCTAATCCTGCCAGATATAATTTTTATTGAAAAATACATTTGAGTCCTTCAAAAGGCCACGTTCCCTCTACATGGTTCCAATACCTTTTACCACTGTTCAAATAAGGAGAGAAACCTTAACATGACTCTGGAAAGGGACAAGACCTTTTGAGGAATACTCAAGCCAAGATAACAGCATACAAATATTTAAATTTAAACAGATACTTTATTCATTATATATTCTTGAATATAGACATTGTATTGCAGCTTCACCAATGCTAAGAAAGGAATTACATTCAGGTTATTTGGAGAATTATGTTATTTTATAGATTATATTTCATTTGAATGATTATAAGAACTCTATGATTACTATTACTTGTTTATTTAGGATGGGTATCATTCTAAGCTTAATTATTACTATTACTAATATTTTATATACTATTACAATATCTGATGTTTGTTTATAGAAAGAGTACTGCATTGTCACCATAACCCCTATAACACTGTGACTCTTGGAGCTGTAGTATGAGCCTAGGAACCAATAGTATCACCGTGGAAAGTAACTTGTGATCAGTGTTTGGTTTCATTACCTCAGTAACAAAAACTACTCTCCTGTTGATGCTACAGTTAAGTCTCTGTTGAGTAGAATAATAGGACCTCTATCCACATAGTTTTCAGTGTGTATATATTTTTCTCCTTTTGCTGAATCCTTAGGAATATAAAAACAAAGTTAGTATGAGGAAAAAATAAAGGATGTTAAATATTTTCAAAACATGTTCATATTACAAGGGGGATTTTAATGGTCTAATGTCCACACAAAACTTGGCAAACTAAAGTAAGCTCAGAAAATTTTGTAGGCATTCACTTCTGACCTTGTGCTACACATTTCAAAATTTGACTCCAGCACGTAATCTGTTCAAGTTTGTCTAGAAAAGAATCTAATCAGTTACAAATGCTTCTTGCTCGTGAAATTAACATCACTCCCAGTTTCAACTCTGGTACAACTAGTGTATTTTCTTCTTTCTCCCACTTTTAGTAAATTTTCGACAACAAAAGAGACAACATCTCATGAAGATGATGATGACAGCTGTCACACAGGCGAGCAGGAAGCCAATCACATCCAGAGAGTGGTACTGGAACCAGTTGAGGTCGAGGGCAGCCGGGCGAAGGTGTTTGGCTCCTTTGTGTCTCATGACAAACTCCACCCAGAAGACAGCTCGGTCCAGAGGTTTCACTGGCTGATCATGGTGAATCCTTGATAACCTCATTGCATTCTCTTTATAGCTAAAAGTCAAACACAGAAACATCTACATTAAAGGAATTTAACTTCCCTGACTATAGTAAGCCTAACAAAGTTTATTAAAGTGCCACATAAATAATCCAAGTTAAATCAAATGGGCATACTACCATTATGTTCTCTTTTTCTTTCCTCAATACAGTATTTGTTTTTGCAAATGAATGCTGTAATTGAGAAATATTTGTTTGAGAAGTTGTGAAGTTTTTAAAGGTCTATCTTGTCCTAGGAGGTGAAGCAACTTCTGACACGTCTCTCATTCTAGTCTTCTCTTCTGATTTTTAAAAATGTTTTTAATGTTAAACCTCGGAGCTAAAATCAGTTTTTACACAAAAACTCAAAAGAGATTACATTGCTCACAGTATTTCCTATTCAAAAAATCTAATTAGGGGACAAAAACAGGAGAAGGGGTACCAATGTTTGAGAAATTATGCACCTGCTATCTGATGAATGTAACTGTAATCCCTCTATACCTTACCTGAAAATAAAATACAACAGAAAAAGAAACAAAGAAGTAATGGACTTACTACCTGATTCATGTAGCTGTAATGCCTTTGTACATAACCCCAACAATAAAATACAATAAAAAATAAAAAAAGAAATGTACCCACTTCCTGATGAATGTAACTGTAATGCCTCTGTATATGACCCCAACAATAAATTAAAAATAAAAAAAAAACTGTCTTCTTCAACTGGATAACTTGAAAATTGAAAAGCTGTCAATTTTCTCTTGTCACTTAACCTCTGCTCATTCCAGGTAGTCAATAGTTTTCTATTCGACATTTAATTTTCTCTCTCTTTTTCCTTACAATTCTTCCCTTCTGTATCATAAAGCTTGCTTTTATCTTGTTACTGAGGGTGTAGCTTTAAGGTCAACAGTCAGAGTTATTTTAGTTATCTTGTTAGCATAGCAGCCCTAAACACATAAAATGAGTGTAAGGCCATGTCACATGGTTTATTAGGAGAAAATTATGTGAATTATGTCATATAAAACTTTTATAAAACATGGCTTGAGTAATAGGGGCTTACATAAGAAATTAAAACTCAAACCCTAAAATTAAAAAGTTCAGTTACTTGAGCTAGCCTTTCCATTTGTGCTGTGCTATGATTGGCTTTTGCAAATGAGCCGACTGTGACTCAAGTGGTAGAGCACCTGGAAAGTAAGTGCACTGTTGTCAGTTCAAAGTTCTGGAAACCTAATAAATTTCAGGACGGTGAAAATTCACTATAATATATATTTATGTGTGTGTGTGTGTGTGTGCGTGTGTGTGTGTGTGTGTGTGTATTATAGTCATTCTTAATAATAGATCATATATTTGAAAATTTTAAATTAAACATGTCACTTTTATCATATCTGTGTTATACATAATTAATTAGGTCTGTATTTATAATGATAATAAAATGAGTTCTCTTGGTAAATTATCATTTGATAGAAGCCAGGTTTTGGTGGCTCACAGCTATAGCGTTAGCTGCTCAAGAGGCTGAGATCCCAAGATTTTGGCTCAAAACCAGCCCAGGCAGGAAAGACCTAGATAGTTTTTCCCCAATTAACAACCAAAATGAGAGATGTGTCTACCACTGACAGCTCAGGTGGTAGAGTCATAGTAAAAATGCCCAGAGACATTACATAGACCCTCAGAAAAAGCAAAAAAAAAAAAAAGAAAAAGGAAAAGAAAAAAGAACAGAAGTAATGAAAAGATGATTAGACTGAGATATTTTAGATATTTGATAATTTCTTTTATTTTCAAGTTCAGCATTTTTCTCTAAAGATTAAATCATATTTCGAAAATAAAGTCACTACTAGTAATTACATACCTTCAGCATTATTAATGTATGTGGACTGATTTCACCAATTGTTTATCCAATTAATCGGTGAAATCAAGTGCAACTCTGAAATTTCTTTCTAGTTGAAAATAAAAACATATTAGAAACCTGGCACTAGGGGCTCATGCCTCTTATTGTAGCTATTCAGGAGGCTGAGATCTGAGGATCATTGTTCCAAACCAATCTGGGAAGGAAAGTCCCTGAGTCTCTTATCTCCAATCAGCATCCAGAAGTGGCTGAAAGTGATAGAGTGCCAACCTTGGGCTATTAGAATTAGGCTATTGAATTTGCAAGTTCAGGAACAGCAACCAGGCCCTGACTTCAAGCCCCATGACAAAACAAAACAAAAGTAAAACAAAAACATGTCACAGTTGATATGCTCAATTAAATAATTTAATAATCAGCCTTTTGTGGAAGGAGATGAGATGCAATGCCACTGATGGTAAGAATCCTTCTCTAAATACTGTCCAATGAGAAGAAATTTATACTCACGAAGGGTTGTTAATGACTGTGGTCAGGGCATTGAGAAGATCTTTACTTGAAAATGTGGTAAAGTCCAATTGAACAGCAGCTCCCTTGGCCTGCACCCGAACAATGTTATCAGGCTGATCCCCAAACAAAGGAATGCCCACCATCGGGACCCCGTGGTAGATGGCCTCGTAGACACCATTGGTTCCACCGTGCGTGATGAAGGCTTTGGTTTTTGGATGACCTGCATGTGGGTGAATTTCCACAAAGTCATCAAGTATGTATTAGTAATGAAATGAGAAAGGTAAATACAGTGCACTAAGTGGGAGTGTTCTCTAGATAGCATGCACTATAGTCATGAAACTCCATTGCACTTGAAATCTCAGAGCAACAGGCACCTAAGTTCACTGGAAAGAAAAGTTAAGAATCAGTGAAAGCATTTAGTGTGACTTGTGATTGAAAAATGAAAAAATGATTGACAAAGAGGAACTAAAACCAAATGTTTTTACAAAATATTTTGGTAAAAGATGTATGCAGTAGGGCAGGACTTTGGCCTAGTGGTAGAGTGCTTGACTAGTATGCTCGGTGACCAGGGTTCAATTCCTTGGTATCATAAACATAGAAAAAACTGGAAATGGGGACCAAGACATGAGAAAGGGTATTAATGTTTGTGAAGTAATGCACCTTCTATCTGGTGAATGTAATATAACCCTTCTATTAATTACAACAAATAATATATGAAAAAAAAGAAAAAAAGCTAGAAGTACTCCTGTGGCTCTACTGGCAGAGCTCTAGCCTTGAGAAAATGCAAGGGTTGTGTCCGGCCGTATGCTCAAGACCCAGTACTGACCAAAAAAAAAAAAATTAAGATATACTATGCTTACATGAAGAAAAGTTGGAGAGACATGTAGCATTTTCTCATGAAGAACTAGTGAGGTTATTGAGTGTGAGGTGTAAGGCAACCAAAATATCCAGGAAGGAAGGGGACTGCTGTGGTGCTGGTATCTAAAGCAATGTGGGCCACACTTCACCGAATAATAGGTCACCACTTCACAATAATATTTGTGTATTTATGACTTTGAAAAGTGCAGAGTCCCTAGTAATACAAGAGAAGAAGTCATTCTCAATGACATTTGAATTCATCTGTAACTGGAAAATAAAGAAAGCTGACATATGAGGTGGAGGGACATTCCCTAAGTGCCTCTTAGAGAGAATGAGATGGTGTACCTTAACATGACAACTCGGTACCTTATTCATACTACAAAATAAGAAAAGTTAGTGCTGGAGGTTTGAGATAATAAATAGTCAATGCATTTATTTCCTATTGAACTATTATCTTCCTGATGTGCTGGGTTAGTTTCTTTACTGTTTATTCTCCTGAGTTTTACCAAGGAGATCATTCTGGGGGATCCACTTGTACAGGCGAGTGTTGGATCCTAAGGTAGCGGGTGTGTTGCCCTCGTATCTCCACAAAACCTGGTAGGCAGAGAAAATATTATTCAGTATCTCAATGTCAATTTTAATGCTTAATCCAGAAGGTGTTTATATAGCTAGAGTTAGAATTTCTTGTGTATATGCCAGCCCTGAGGCTTGAACTCAGGACTTGAGCAATTTACTGATTAGCAAATTGGGCCTTCTTTTCACAAAGAAAAAGCACTATTATGTTAGTGTCCACCAGAGAGAACTTTAATTTACCTTTTGTGGAATCTGTGCCAGAGCTGTTGCAATTGTATTGGCTCTTTCTTCTGTCAAGTTACTGAACATTGATCCCAGAGAAAACACCACAACACCCTGGGCTCCAGAGCTCTGGACAAACTTTTCCAATTCCTGTGAAGGAACAATATTCTCCATTACAAAAGAACAACTGCAGAGAAACACTTTTGAAATTGCTATGATAGCTGATCTTAAGCCACTCTTTAGCACACTTTATTCAGGTGGCGATGTATACTATGAAATAATAAGACTCTATTATGTCTGGTTGTGCAAGTGTGCACACAGGTGTTTACAAGTTTCACAGAAAGAAGAGAATTAGAACCCTCACATGTCACATTGATTGGGGTATATGACCTTAGAAATTATTCTACTTAGACTCGTAGTTTATAATTATATGAATTGCTAATGTAGGTTCCTTCAGGTAGAAGTAGAGGCAATTTGTAAGTGTCCTTTACTTACAATTCTTTTAAAAATATTTTATTAACATTCATTTTTACATCATATTTAACTGTCATGTTTAATAAACAAATATTCTTATGATTATTTTTCAAATATTAAGAAAGTCATGAATATGTATCATATACTAATGGCCACAAAGCAGCAACAGATGACCAGTACTAGTGTATGCTTTTTGGTCATAACCCTACATGTAAATGATTTACCTTTCTAATTATATGATGGAATCTGAATGACTGGCTTAAGAAAACAAGATCTCTGAATTTTCTTCCAGAAAGGCTCTCGCTTTCCTGGCAAAAGCATATATGAATGAAAGTACTGTATTGATATTGATCATCCAAGCAAACAGTATTGTAAAAGAATCAGGAGGAGCTAATTGCTCATATTTGAGACATAGGAGTTGGATCTATATTGTTCAGAAGGCGTTAGGAAGACCATTACATAGCAGAGAGTATCCAGCAGGAACATCTAATGATACATACATCCAGCGATGGAGCTGTAACTTCCTAAAATATATACTAATTTTTTAAGCTTACAGCGAATAGAAGGTTCTAATATAATGGTAGGGATTTATTTCTTTTACCTATCCTCCATAATAAAAACAAATCTTTCAAACCAAGTCCAGCAAAGAACAGAATTAAACTCATGCGTACTGGTGTATTCCATCCACAGAAGCAGAGTACACATTTGTTTTATTTAGCACCTGAAATATTTTCCAAAGTAAATCACACATTGAATGAAAGCATACTTTAGGAAAATAAAGATGTTTTCTTTGAAAATCTCCATGGAATAAAAGTGGAATGATCCAGAAAAATAAGATTATACAAACACCTATGGACTGATTAATATATATTAGAAAGGATAGTAGTTCACTGAGGAAATCAAATATGATATAAAATATTCTCAGCACCAAGTAAAATGAGGAGCACCAAGTACTTGTATCTGTGAGATACTGCAGAATTAAATAGAGTAATGCCTCTCCATGCCTACATTAAAAACAAAGACAGACAAAGAAAATAAATTACCAGCTTATGACTGTGACTGATATAGGTAAGTAAGGACAAAGGAAACCAGAAGCTCATTGTAGCAAAACTCTGGTAGAAAATATGGAAAAATTTAAAAGTTGTAACAATAAACACAGAATACCATGAATCAATGAAATAAACAGTTGATACTTTGAAAAATTCAAACTAACTAGCCTTAATTACAGTGATGAAAAGAAACAAAACCCATGAGTAAACGTAAAGGTGAAAGACAATGCAATATACAGCATATATCATTGTAACACAGAAAAGTATTTGGAATATTGAAAGGACACACACACACACACACACACACAATACCCAGCTTGTCAATGGCTTATGTCTGTAGTCCTGGTGTCTCAGGAGCCTGAGATCTGAATATTAAATTTCAAAGCCAGCGATCACAGATAAAGAAATCAGAACTTTTGACTAACCAGCAGGAGGTTGGAAGTGGAGGATGTCTCAAATCATAGAGCAGAAGCCTTGAATGGAAATGCCAATGGAGAATGCAAGCTGCCCCAAGTTCAAGCTGACATACATGTATACACATGCACACACACACTATATTAATGCATATATTTCAAATTGATCATATATAATGTAGAACAATTGGGAAATTTTAGGATATTAATCCAAAATTTAATCAAGAAGAAAGGAAAAATGAGATCATCAACATATGAGATTGAGACAATAGCAATACTCCCAATAAACAAAAGAACAAGAACAAACAAGCTGCCAAATCCTACAAAATTTTGATGGTATTGTATTGTATTTGATGGTATGTATTGACAGTAGTAGAGATGGAATTGTATTCATGTTTTCCTTGGGTTTATTTGACTTTGTTGAATTCCTTACCATTCTTTCACAAACTTTTTGTTTTCTAGTTTTCTTATCCAATTAGAATTTATGATCTGTGTTCATAATCTGTGTCTGCTTCCTTTCTCAGCATAGCTACCATTTGCCTCTGGTATATTGTAGTCACTTAGGAAACAATCTTTGCACGAATCATTTATTCTTCCTTTTTGAAGTTAAAAGAATAAATGAAGTTAAAAGAATAAATGAAGGCTGGATTTAACTGACCACATTCTCCAGATTCCAGTTATCCTACCCTTGTAGTCTTGACCATGATGAAACACAGATAATTGCCTTGGTATTGGAATACAGAAGTCCACAACCAACAGGACACTTGATCCTTTCCCTCACATCTATTTTGCTGCTGCAGAACCCTGAGTGAGGAATGCAAAACCATTTCTAAAGAAGAGCAGAAAGTAGGAGAGGCATAAGGAGGGGCAATGGAGGGGGAGGAGAGGGAGAGGAAGAGGGACCAGTCAGCCAACAGGGACAGGTTTACCTCAGGCAGTGGTTTGGCAGGTTTGCAGTGGAGTCCTCCCACAAATTCAAAATTTGGTAACAGGGGGCGAGGAAAGTCGAGATCCCAATACGTTCTAATGAGCCATATGTCAGCTTTGGCCATGAGCTCAAATATTGTAGTGGGTCTTCCTGAATGGAGAAAAGCATATAGTAGGAAGGTCATGAAGAAATTTGTGCAGAAAAAAAGCATGGACTTGCTGAAATACCTTGGAAGCATGTAGGCAAGACATTTAGATGCTGGGTTTGGATAAAGGAGGTTCATTTTTAAGGACATGTGTGGTATTCTGTATCTAAAATACATTCTCTCTAAGCTATGAAAATAATAAATATAATTTTAGAAATATTTTGATCTCTGGAATCAATTAATGATGTCAGCACATACTTTAAGCAAGCCATCTCAGGAGGTTGTTACAGTTTAATGTGGATTTTATGATTTTTTATTTTCCAGGAGAACAGTGGATTTTGGAAGTATATGTAAATTTCTGCTACTGCTACTGAATTTGGTTCATATTAAGAGGCTGATTAATACTCCTCTTATCTACGAGAGAGAGAGAAAGAGAGAGAGAGAGGGGGGGGGAGAGAGAGAGAGAGAGAGAGAGAGAGAGAGAGAGAGAGAGAGAGAGAGAGAGAGAGAGAGAGAACTGGTTACAGCCAGTAAAACTTATGTGTGGCATAGACTTTTTTCAGATGTTCATGAAGGACCATGTCTAGAACTGTAGGTAAATGTTTTATTGGTAAGTGAGATAACTAAAGTATAAAAGATGGAATAGTTTCCTTGTTGTTTCATAGTATTGATGATAAATCAGCTGTAAGGCATGAATATTCATAGCTGTAGTTATTAAGATATTAGTAGTTTTGTTTTTATAGTTGTTCTTGTGCACATCCTGGGATTGAACTCTGGGCCTGGACACTAATTTTGACCTTTTTTTAAAAAAAATAATTTAAGCTTTTTCATTGTGACTAATAGAAGGGTTACATTATATTCACCAGTAGATATTGAAAAGGCATTTGACAAGATCCAACACTGCTTTGTGCTAAAAGCTCTGGAGAAACTAGAAATCCCTGGAACATTCCTCAGTATAATAAAGCCTGTGTATCACAAACCCACAGCTAGTACTATACTTAATGGGGGAAAGGTAAAGCCATTCCCTCTAAAATCAGGAACGAGACAAGGATGCCCACTCTCTCCACTCCTCTTTAGCATAGTATTAGAATTCCTAGCCAGAGCAATAAGGCAAGAAGCAAGCATAAAGGGGACCCAAATAGGGAAAGAGGAATTGAAACTTTCCCTCTTTGCAGATGACATGATTCTGTATTTAAAGAACCCTGTGGACTCCACTCCCAAGCTCCTTGAGCTGATTCAAAACTTTGGCAAGGTAGCAGGGCATAAAATTAACCCCCAAATATCAACTGCCTTCCTATATGCCAACAGTGAGAGGAATGAGGCAACAATCAGGAAAGCAACTCCTTTTGCAACAGCCTTAAAAAAATAAAGTAGGATTTATCTTAACTAAGAATAGAAAGGACCTTTTTGATGAAAACTTTAAAACCATAAAAAAGGAAAGTAAAGCAGAACTGAGGAAATGGAAAAACCTCCCATGCTCTTGGATTAGAAGAATGAACATTGTGAAAATGACAATCTTGCCAAGTGCTATCTACAAATTCAATGCAATACCCATCAATACCCCAATGTCATTCTTTAAAGAAATAGAAGAGGCAAACCAAAATTTCATATGGAATAATAAAAGACCCTGTATAGCAAAAACACTTCTTAGCAGAAAGAACAGCACAGGAGAAATTGCAATACCAAACTTTAGACTGTACTACAGAGCTGTAATTATCAAAACAGCTTGGTACTTGCACAAGAACAGGCCTGAAGACCAATGGAATAGAACTGAGGACCCAGACATTAAACCTCAGGCCTATGGCCAACTAATCTTTGATAAGGGAGCCAAAAAGTAGAATGGAAGAAAGATAGCCTCTTCAACAAGTGGTGCTGTCAGAACTGGTTAAGCACTTGCAGAAAACTAAAGTAGGATCCTTCTTTGTCACCGTGCACTAGAATCAACTCTTGGAGCTTTAAAATTTTAATATTTCATGTTCTTTAAAAGTGATTACCAGTTAGGTAATGAGTACATTTTTTTCTTTGGACCTATCACCTGTTCTCTCTCAGCTTTTTTGCTCAAGGTTAGCATTCTGTCACACTTGAGCCACAATTCCATTTCTGTTTTTTTGGTGGTTATATAGAAATAAGAATCTTAGGGTCTTTTTTTACCTGGGCTACCTTTGAGCTGTCAGCCTCCTGAGTAGCTTGCATTACAAGTCTGAGCTGCTGGTACCTGGAATATTCTTTTTTGTGTGTGTGTGCCTGTCCTGGTTCTTGAACAAAAGGCCTCTGCAATCTCCTTGAGGTTTCTCAAGTCTAGTCTCTACCACTTGTGCCACAACACCACTTCTGGCTTTTTTGTACGATGGACTCCAACCCAGGGCTTTGTGCATGCTAGACAGACACTCTACCACTAGCCCACACTCCTGGCCCTGGAATTTTATTCTATATGCTGAAATAAAACTATAGGTAAAATTCACACACAATTCTTTGGAAAAAAAAATAGTGGTTCAAGCATTCCAGTTATTATTTCCTGAACTGTTTCTGAACAGAAGAGAGCCAAAGAGTTTGAATTGTTCTGAATTTCATTGCTCTGCACTTTCCTCAAGGGTTTAGGTTAGACATTTACTTAGGCCTGCCTTCAAAGGAGCTGAAAAGTTAGAAGTAAATGATTATAGTGAAAATTATAGCTTACCTAGAACTTCACTATAAAGCTGATTCCACTTCTGCTCTTGAAATGTTTGAAAGTAGAAATAAAAAAAAATCACATTCAGCATATTCTTTACCCTCTCTGTGAATGTCATTCGATCACGGAGCCCAGACAGAGCCACAGGCACATAGGAAGGTGGGAATGGAATCCCACCACACTGCTTCTCATATTGGTTTCCGGGGAAGAAGCGGAGGGTGTACACGAGAGGGATTTCCAGCAGCTCAGCCAGCAGCTCTCCACAGGGAGCTATAGGGTCTGCTAGCAGCACGTCAAACCTTGATTCTTGAAGAATGTCCAAAAGGGTTTTGTTGAGAACCATGTCTTTGCAGAGGATTTCGAAAACATCAGAATATTGTCTAAACACGTTTTGCATTTCTGAATAGATTTTCCAAACTGAATATTTCGGGAATTCATATGTCCAGTGAGTTATCCACTCTTGGAAGTTACTTTCAAATTCCTTTGTATTAAAAGACGTAGGGAAAATCTCAAATTTAAAAGGAGAGGATTTTCCGGAATCCACACGAATGGCCGCAGAGGATTTCAAGACAGTTACCTCATGGCCTCTGTGCACAAGCTCATCCAGGATCATCTTCACATTGATCCAGTGGCTGTATTCCATGGGTAATACCATCACCTTCCCACAGCTTCCAGATTTAAAGCCACACAGCAGTTGTGTCAGCAGAAGAAGGGATGCCCACTGCAAAGACATCTTGGTAAATGTCAGCCTTCCGTTCTTGTTGGCATTCGTGTGTCAATCCGTTCTAACTTATATTCCTGCATGAATCAATCCAGAGGTTAATGTTTAACTCCTACCTTTCCTAACTCCATAAATTATGCACAGTCCAGTGACAGTTGCAAAAGAATAAACAGGATTTGGGTGAACTTGAGCTTAATTGATAGTAAAAATTGTTGCATTTATAAGTCACCTGGGCAAAGTACTATTTTAGAGTAATAGGTGCCATCTTGGAATGGACATGGAGGATTCTGAGCAGATCTCAGCACCATACCCTTTAGACTTCTCTCCCATTAGTGTGTTCAGCCTAGTGAACGTCTTATAATGTACCACCCCTCTTCCATTACCATGCAGCCAAGCAGGGTGGCCCGTCTGAACAATCTAAATGTTACAGCTGTATTACTTTCTTATGAATGTCACCTGTGTGTGTGAGGGGGGAGGGCAAGTCTTTTCTACACTGTGGCACTCCCATCCTGACCCTAAAGTGAAGATTTTGAAAAACACCCAATTCTTTGTCTTTGGGGAGTTTTGGATTTTTTTCTTTTTCATTAACCATAATTATGGAGTTCAAAGCAAATACTGTACCCATCTATGCCACTTCTAAAGCTATTATTTAAAATATTTTAATATGAGCCATTCTATGGGATTTTAACTCACCTTTAGTTACTTATCACTGTGATTTAAAGTGCAGTTTTTCTGAAGGCTCATTTGAAGTTTCCCCTGCATTTTATTTCATTGATTATGAAATATATACAGATGAGTTTTTAAAATTAACGTGTATCTCTTGTCTTAATTCTATTCTTCTTTATAGCTTTTCTTACCCTTTGTCACAATTTTCTAGTGGTTCTACTGTTGATTTTAGAATTATAAAGTTGGAGTTTATACCAACAGTACATTTTCCTGTGAGCTGTATTTTGAACTCAAATACGTGCACTTCTGGTGCCTGTTTGAGGGATGTATTACTTTGTTATTGGTGTGTATGATAAATTTTCCTGTATAATCAAATCAAATTACTTTAAATTAATGGTCCAGTAAAATTTCTGCATAAATCTAATTGCAAAGAACCCTTAACATCACGTCTGTGTGTCCCACATATCGTTGCTCTAACATGAGAAAATGTACACTTGGTGTTTATTGGTGTATCTAGTCAACAAACCAACCCCAATCCCAGTAGAAGGAAGCAAATTGTTAAAGTCAAAGCAGAATTGAATAAATTGGAGTAAAAAACCTCCAGAAAGAATCAACAAAACAAGGAGTTCGTTCTTTGAAAAATTAGCAAAATTGAGAGACCCATAGCAAATCTTATCAAAAGAAGAGCACACACAATTATACAAAATCACGGATGTGAATGGAAGTATCACAACAGAAATTACATTTCCTAGCCAGGGAAATAAGGAAAGAAGCAAGCATAAAGGTGAGCCAAACAGGGAAAGAAGAAGTGAAGCTTTCCCTCTTTGTAGTTCACATGATTCTGTATTTAAAGAACCCTATAGACCCCACTCCGAAGTTACTTGAGCTGATTTGAAACTTTGGAAAGGTAGAAGGGTATAAAATTAACCCTCAAAATGCACCCACCTTCCTAAATGCTAACATCAAGATGATTGAGGCAGCAATCAGGAAAGCAACTCCTTTGGCAATAGCCTCAAAGAAAATAAAGTACCTAGAAATTAACTTAGCTAGTAATATTTCTATTTACATAAGAGAAGTTTTATAACTAAGAGTAAGGTAAATCCAAGGTTATAAATTTTGAGAAAATTTGAGAACATTTTTTTGTGAATTTTTTGTATATCCACAAGTCACAAACTTCTTAATATGTGCACATATACCGTTTGATTTCTGAATTCCTTAGATTTCACATTCTCCCTATTGTCCAACCCCTCATAAGGCTGGAATTTTCATGTCTTTGAATGTCATTTAATAAACTCTTACAAAGAATGGCAAGTACCTTATACAGGTTCTTAATGATAAATAGTAACTTTTTTTTAAAAAGAGAAAAACTCATAATCAGATATAGAAGATAGCTGAAGTCTATAATTCAGTGTGTGGCAAAGCTGGTGCTGGAAGATCTTGATTTTTAGGCCAGATTATACAAAAAAAAAGATACTCTCTCTCAAAATTAAATTAAAACATAAGGTCTGTCTATTATGTACAAAGAATCCTGTCCTTGCCTGGCAGGCATGTGGGCTCTTTTCAATGAATAATATTGAAAAAATAAAGAAAACTTAAATATACAATATGCAGTGATTAGAAAAAGCTGTTAACTGCTAATTCAAACCAATAAGGAAAGTACTGATTAAAAAAGCAAGTGAAAATTAATTTAATAAATATACATTTAAAATAAAACTGTTGATTTTTGTCTGATACTTCTTTTTGCAACAGTAAAGTCATTTTACTGAGACAAAAGACCTAAAAAAATCAACAATCACTTGGAAAATATTAGGAAAGCTTATACAAATCCTTGTCCTTCTCGCTCTCCTCTTAATCATTCTCTATTGTTGCACTAGTATGATTCAACTTCTCTCCATATCAAAGGAACGAACATGAACTTCTTTCTTTTTTTTTACATGAACTTATTTTTATTTTGCATAATCATATATTAATTTATACTTACACATATAGGTATGTGTATTATTATACTTCAATCAGAATTCGTAGGATATTTAAATATGATCACTACAACACATTTGCATAGGAGATGAAAATCTAATTTTTCCATTTTATGTTGGAAATGTGATAATCCTAAAGGTTTTCAAAATCTAGATTCATACTCAAAAAGCATCTCATTTTACAACCTTCTGTAACAACTATACGTATAATCTTATACTCATTGTGAGATTGTTTTTACTTCACTATGTTTCTTGTAGTTGTGTTATTAATATATTATATATTCTTATATATTAGAAGAATCTTGAACAGATTTTAGTGTATTAATAAAGTATTTTTTGGCTAGTCCTAGGCTTGAGCTCAGGGCCTGTGCACTGTCTTTGGACTTTCTCAAGGCTAGAGCTCTACCACTTGAGCCTCAGCACCATTTCCAGGTTTTTTTCTATGTATGTGGTATCAAGGAATCGAACCCAGGTCTTTATTCATGCTAGGCAAGCACTCTACCACTAGGCTAAACTCCCGGCCCTAATTGTCTTTTAAAAACATAATTAAAAAATTAGAGCACATTCAGCATCCAGAGTGGCATTTTCAATCATGCATCAAACTCACACTGTTAATTACTCTTCCTCATCTCTGTCTACCCTTCATTTTACTTTTCTAGTAGAAATTTCTATCATTCAAAAATATTTTAGAAAGTGATCAAGTCCTTTAATAGCACTAATAGCTTTGATTTTCATTATTTTCTACTATTTCTGTAGTGTCACTAGTATTAATACAGAGGATGAATTTGAGCAAAGTACAAAATATTCATATATAGAAATACCAAGTGAAAGATTTTGTACTGCCTATAAAGGTTAATTTTATAACCTTGAAAAAAATAATGACTATCATGTTTTTTGTCTGTTGAAGTACAATCAAAATAAAATATTAGTTAATTGATGCACATATGATTGAAATGTAAAGAAAAATGTATTTAGAAGTATTATTTTATGTGAATCCTTATATTTACAAATCCTTCTGGAAATTACTTTCTATAAAGCCAATATAAAACACCAGGTCTCAAACATGCTAGGGCATTGC
Organism: Megascapheus bottae; assembly: GCF_031878675.1. NCBI lineage: Eukaryota > Metazoa > Chordata > Mammalia > Rodentia > Geomyidae > Megascapheus > Megascapheus bottae. The sequence continues at coordinate 21,434,625 of NC_143521.1, read as the reverse complement.
ACTGAAAATAAGATATACAACAGTAAAATAAACTGATGAACTTGTTCTCTTGGTTTTTGTTTTTCAGTTCTAAGATCAAGACTTGAACTTGGGTACCTGACATTTTCTCTCATTGTCTAGTGCTGTACCAACTGAACTATGCCTCAGCTACTGAACTTAAATTTATAGAAGATGATAACTAAAATGAATACAATAACCTCAGATTTTAAGTTTATATTTATTTTTGGTTTAGAAATTAAAATTCAGATTATACTGATTAAAGATTTTAAGGATTGGTGATTTTTAAATTATGACTTGTATTTAAATAGTAGAGGCAGTAAAAATACAATAAAATTACAAAATTTTATGAGATTTTTATATTTGTTATTTTTACTCCTCTGAAAATGGTCTGTTTGTCTTAACATGCTGCTCACAGAGGAAAAAAACATGATTCGATTGATCTTTCTATCTTGAAAATAGTGTCCAAAATTTCCACTAGAGGAAAATAGATCAAGATTAAATTGTTCAAAGGAAAAGTTGATGAAATTATAGCATTCTTCATAAAGCCCTTAGAAAATGTGTATGTTTGGAATTAAGAATTATTCTCATTTGGGATCCTCAATAAACATTGTCTTAAAATTTCAATTGCTTGTTATACAATCATTGCCGTACAATGTTCACTTATTCCCACCGTAATGTGTTAGTCAAATTTTGGTTATTATAACAATGTCACTGAGGTAATCAATTTAATAACCAAGCTTTCACTTGATTCATTTGGTTCCGAGTTCTGGAAGTTTTATTTTACAGTTGAGTGTCACAGTTCTTGTGACATGATATTATTCTATTTTTGTTTCATGAGTTTTTTTTTTGCAGGGAGTGAGGGCTGTGAGGAGGTAGTAAATCATATTGAGAGCGTTTACCACTGTCCCTTACTTTATAGATGTAAATCCAGAGATAAATGAAGTCAATATTTCCTTAAGACAAAGTTTTTGTGATGTAACTCCTTTTTTTTTTTAAAAGTCATACTACCTTCATATAGTACCATCAGTTAATGAGTGGACATCCAACATAGGTCTTGGGTAGGCATTCAAGGTGCAAAGTATAATACTCTTCATACTAAAGAAAAATTTAGGGAGTGCAATTACATTTATTAATATTTTGTAAAAATGTGCAACAATTACTCTTTGCATTACCTCTGATATTCATCTCTGTTTCTTCACTGTGAAATTATGACAAAATCTTTGAATACAAAATGTGCAATTTATAAAAAATAATTATTGTTGTAAAGTTTATATTTAAAAGATTAGAAAAAAGTGAAAACAACGAAAACATTTCCAAATAATGAATAACAGATTATGTATATCAGGCTACATATATACATATGACTATATATATATGATTATATATATGACTCTGTATTAGAAAAGAGCCTGTAAGTCAGTTCCAAAAACAAGATTATGAGCTCAACACTTCTTGAATTTACCCCATTTCATCACTCTTCTCTATTTTCTCTCTCTTATCTTTATCCTCAACACACATAATTCATTATTTTGTATAATGTATTTTGTATATAATGACTGCCTTTGCTCACCCTTCTCCTTCCATTCCTGAGCTTCACTCCAACCAGCTCCCATCAGCATGTTTTCACTGCCTGGTGTTTCCTTTGATAAACAATACTTCAGTTGTTTAGAGGACTGATGCCTTTGAATTCCTGTACTAAGTATACTCAGCTACTTTTGTGTGCAAATGCATTGAACTCTGTATTTGTTATCATGCCTACGTGGGTTTTAAATCTATATATAGACTATATATTACTGAATTAATCATTCTCCCCAAATTGGATCCAACCTGGCGACATTAGTTTAAAGGAAGATTGCTGCATTGTCCCTATGACTCTCAAAGCCCTGTGACTCCTGAAGCTGTCAAATGACCCTAGAAACCTGCATCACTATTGAATTTAACTTGAGATCAGTGTTTGGTTTCATCCCATCATTAACAAAAACTACTCCTCTATAATTTTCTCTGGAGTAGAGTACTACCTCTCTGTTGATCCAGTGATGGATACTGTGGATATTTGTTCTCACAACTCAATTTTAGAAAAAATTTAAATGTATGAAAAAGGTATTAGATTCACTGATATGCACCAATCAGAGATATCCCATTTAAAAATTTTTATTTTTTCATTCTGGATTTTATTCTTTGATGAAGATAATTATACTCTTCTAGTATGGAGCATTTAGGCCAAGTCCTGTGATTTATTTTATTTTACTTTTATTTATTTATTTATTTATTGCCAGTCCTGGGCTTGAGCTCCAGGTCTGAGCACTGTCCTTGGACTTTCTCAAAGCTAGATGTCTACACTTCTGCCTTTTTTCTATGTATGTGGTACTGAGGAATCGAACCTGGGTCTTCATGCATTCTAGACAAGCACTCCACACTAGGCCAAATTCCCAGCCCTCTGTGATTTATTTTTAATCATTTAAAATTCAGAAAACTAAAATGTGTTTATGTCTTCAGTTTCTTTCATTTTACTTTAGTGTAATTAGGTAAACTGACATTATGAATAGTAGAAGTTAATGAAAGCAAAGACTTGCCATAATAATCAATAATATATGTAGATCAGAGGGGCAATATTTCTAATTCAATGTTCTTTTCACTGAGTGATGATTTAATTGAAAGAGGCAAGTTTGTGCCAAGGCTGGATATATCTTACAGTCAAGCCCAGTTTGTATCCTAAAGCTGTAGAGGAATGTGTGAAAGAACACGTATTCTTTTCAAGCACACATTTTCTATAATTTCCCTATGGGAAAGTCATAGGTGAAATCTCAACAAATATTAGCATGTTTATACAAGACAAATCAGATTACAATGAAATGAAGTGGATGCTTATATTATTAATGAAAGGAATGGTGGGTATATTCTACCTTTTCCGTATCCCTGCCTTGTTGAGTTTCTTTAAATACAAAGGGCTGAGGTGACCATTGTTAACTATTTCTTCCTACTTCCTCCCTAAACATAAATGCATCCTAAAGAGGAAGAAACATAGAATAAGATATCCAGACAAATATGTAAACACATAGACACAGATACATGAAAACAGCAGAGAATTACAAAAAAGGAATCGATCAGCAATGAAGAATCTTACTGAATTTTCTGTCTCCTCAGGAAAATTTGAGTTCTATAATCATTAACAGAAATTACCTAATACTCAACCAATTATCAATAAAAAGGACTATAAGTACTTTGCATTAGGTTCCTGTTTATTTCATCATTTAAATTTTATAAAGCTTCTACTATTTTCATTTACTTCTTTAGCCACACTCACATAATTTATATATCACAGCAGCCTTTCTGAGCTGATTCAGTGCTTGTTTAAATTTTGATTTTATTCCTCTTTAACTCTTGCAATCTGTGTGTATTCCTAATGATTAACAAATCATTTCCAAATCTGCCTTTTTAGATTTAGAAATTCTAGTTAATCATTACAATTTTATTTAATCAATGTTAAGTGACATTATTTCTTTACAAATGACCTTTATCATGACTTAGAGTCTGTCTTCACAATAGCAACATATCTTAGAAGTGGTCCCCCAATTCTAGCAGGCCAAAAAAAACTTTAGGTTGAGATGGATGATCTCAGGACGGACCCAGAAATGCTGCACAGCAACATTAACTTCACTTTGTACATAGGTTCATATTTTCTCCACTAGCTTCATTGTATTCTGTCCTTCATCCTGTCACGCGTTCTCTTCCAGTAGATTCTGGTGAGGACATATGGTGTTCCATAGTCTCTGCTGAACTATCCTGTTACATTGTGCTATCATCTCTGTGGATTGGGGTGATAGGGCACATGTAATTTTCATTTAATTTATAATAGTTTAGTAGCTTAGTGAAGTTTTGCATTTCTCACCCAGTGAAGTGTGTCCCTCTGGTCGTATGCTATTATTAGGGCTCCGTGGCTTACTAATAGGTATATGGATACTGGAGCTTGCTCACAGTTTTGATATGATCTACCTGCCAGTGTGTCAGGGGGGTGAAACTCCCTCTTGACCTGACTATCTAGTTCTCTCATTTTCCAAAGATGTTCATGGAAGCCACAGTACACTTTCTAATAGGCCTCCTAGACAGCAACCAAAGTACTTGGCAAGCTCCAGGTTTTTAGAACAGGCTATCTGGTCTCAAAGTTCAGCATGGAGCAATTTTTTTTTGTCAGTCATGGGATATGAATCTAAACCTGAGCCTTGTCACTGAGCTCCTCAGCTCAAGGTTACCACGCTACCCCCCTTGAGCCGCAGTGCCACTTTCAGTTTTCTGGTGGTTAATTGGAGATAAGAGTCTCACAGACTTTAGTGGGCGGGCTGACTTTCAATTGCTATCCTCAAATCTCAGCCTCCTGAGTAGCTAAGATTACAGGTGTGAGCCACCATACTTAGCCAGCATGGAGCTTTTTGGAGTACAGATATATGGCTATTTTGGTGGAAGGAGTCCTCTGTAGCTACCATGTCCATATCATCATTACTCGGACTAAGTTACATGCCTATTATAAAACAGTAGGCCTACAAAGTTAGAAAGGTGACTGCCCACCTATTTAGATCCCCCCACAGAAACTTCCCAGCCTGAGTGAGTGAGCCTGCTGAACTTTTCATGAAGCAGCGAGGTGGCCTTGCATAACCTGATGTGACCTAGGAAGAGGCATTCTCACAATACACAGCTTACTAAATGAGGCCTGAGAAATCTATCTTAGCACACCTCACACGTTCTCAGCTCTAGAATGAATCCGCTTACATCAATAAGTGCAGTTTTAATGCTTGAAGCAGCAATTTTATCCATTGGGCACTGACTGATGGTCTTCCTGGGTTTTCAGGGTCTGAGGGATTGCGTCAAAGCAACACACATATTCAAAGGTGCTTCATCCTGCTTCTTCATCTACAGAAGAAACACTTGAAAGCCAAGCCAATTTTTAAAAAAAAATAATTTGCTTTGTTATTTGACTTTAACCAAATTGCTACTTCTTTTTAAAAAGAAAAAGACTATGGCTTTTGAACAATGGCTAGTGATGAAACTTCCTCCTTTGTTTGGCCTATTATTAACTTTTAGCTGCTGACATCTGGTTTTCTATTTTTTTTTCTGTTTTGTGAATGAAAATTCAGAGGTTCCACATAGGAATTCTAGTCTTTGTTGCCAGGGATCATAGGGTCCAGTCCTCTCCACATGTCACTCACATAAACAGAAAAGTGCCCAACAGATACAGTTGACTTTATAATCCAGAGATACTGGTGACCAGCTCCACCTATGAGATACACATCTCAGCTATCGATGTCATCTCCTATCCCTCTGGTAGGAGCCACTGAGACAACCATAGCTCACTCTAACACTTGAGCCCCATAAAATTTTGCCTTTATTAGCCACAAACAACCCCCATACTGTTTCCATTTCCCAAGGATCTGAGATTTTAAATGTTCAGCACAATGCTTATCACATTCCTTATGTGTGTATGTATGTGGGTGTGTGTGTCTGTATGTATGTATGTACCTATGTATGTCTATGTATGTATTTATGGAACTTGAACTCAGGGTCTGGGCACTGTCCCTGACCAATTTTTGCCGAAGGCTAGTGATACCATTTTGAGTCACAGCTCCAACTTAGGTTTCTTGTGGCTAATGTGAGATTTGGGGACAAGGAGCATGGCCTAGAATGCTTGAAGCTCTGAATTCCATTCCTAAGTACCATACTCATTGGCAAAGCTGGGAGTGGTGCTGTGTCTCCAAGTGGTCGAGCACTATCATTGAGAAAGTCCAAGAACAGTGACCAGGCCCTGAGTTCACAAACAAGGCCACGTTCACTGTAGCATTATTTACCATAGCTAAGATATTGAACAACCCAGATGCCCCTCAGTGGATGAATGGATCAAGATGTGGTGTACATTCACATTATGGAATTCTATTCTGTCATCAGAAAGGATTGCATCGCCCTATTTTTTTTTTTTTTTTGCCAGTCTGGGCTTGAGCTCAGGGCCTGAGCACTGTCCTTGGGCTTTCTCAAGGTTAGAGCTCTGCCACTTGAGCCTCAGCACCCCTTCCGGCTTTTTTCTATGTATGTGGTGCCAAAGAATCAAACCCGGGCCTTCGTGCATGCTAGGCAAGCACTTTAACAACTAGGCCAAACTCCCAACCTGCATCGCCCTATTTGAAAGGAAGTAAAAAGTCTTAGAAACAAAAGATATTAAGTGAAGTAAACCAGGCCCAAAGGATCACAGGCTCCATGGTTTCCCTCATTTGTAACCATTAGTATGTGTCTAGCATTTTCCTAGCAGACAATCACAATAGCTCAAAGCTATGTGCATATGGCTATATAGGATGAGGCTAAGTGAAATGATCTCTAGCATAGGGAACCAAGAGACTTATCCTTGTGGTTGTTGTTTTTAATGTACTATGTGAAGCTATTTCTATACTTTTTGATTGATTTTTTTTCTGTGAAACTATTTCTTTAATCTTTAGTTTTTGTTTCTTTTTTCCTGTTGTTTTCTCCCTTAGGGTTTATCCTGTTCTGTTGTATCTGACTTTGGTACTGGTGTATTTTATATACAATTATATGTTTATTTGACTCAAGAAAAAGGGGAAAAAACAAGATGATGAGACAAAAGACAAAAGATGAATTTTGATTATGTTCTAAAAACTAAGTGCCAGTGATTGTATATAGAGATTCCCTTCTTGAGTACTTGTTAAACACGTCATGTGAAATATGATGTAAAAATCAATGTTAATAAATTCTTTAATAAAAAAGACAAAAGATGAACCAATGTAACACTGATATTCACAAGACAATAATTTGGAAATGAACTTTACAATCTAGGAGAAGGTGGGGAATAGAGAAAGTTGTAGAAAAACATGGGAATATGTGACAATTTTCAGAAAGCAACTCACTATCTTACGAATGTAACTATAACCCTGCTCTACATCACCCTGACAAAATAAAATAAAATAAAATAAAAACAGGTAAAGCTGATAGTGGGGCTGTGGCTGAAGTGGCAGAGCACTAGCCTTGAGCAAAAAGTGTCCAAGGACAGTGCCCAGACCCTGAGTTCAAGTCCCCAGGACTGGAAAAAAAAAGTCTCCCAGATTTTACTGTCTGTCTTGTCTTTGAACTTTGAATAGTGATCCTCAGATTTCAGTCTTTATGCAGCCAAAATTACAGGCATGAACTACCACAGTCTGAAATAATATCTAATGTTCTTTTATTCATTACAGATTGATATAAAATATGTCCATATTATAAAGCAATAATCATGTCTCACCCACAATGTACAATGTAAACCCTTTAACTCTTCTACCCAACGAAGGACATTTTCAGTATTTTTCACTTCTTATATATTTGGCCATCTTCAAATAAATCTGTAGTCCCCTTATTTTCCCTCTTATTCACTTCTTCAAACTCACTCTTTATGTTTATGAAAATCTTTTTTGGCTTTGTCTCAGCAGAAGTTAATTTCAGTTATTGTCAATTCTCTCCCATATCTCAGTAATCTGAGTAAAATATTGGCGTTTTAAATCTAGCTTTGTTTTTCTTTGCACAGACATACATAGAGTTCATTTCATTATGTTTATTAAAATATTCCATTTCTTTAAATGTGCAGAAAACCTTTGAATTTCATGTTTCTCTCAAATTATCAGGCTTAAATTTCCATAAAGTTCTATAGGTTTAAATTCCATAGTTCCATGATTCAGATATAATAACTACATCAATTAGTGATGTGGAACTTTTTGATGAATTCTGAAATTAGAATTGTACATTACCTCATGATTAATCAGGAAGAAGATCCATTTGAAAATCCCAGTGGCATAGGTTTAAGTAAAATGTGTAGGAGAATCTATTGCAGCTTGACTGTGCTCACAATCCTAGGGTGGTCTTGCTTTGTAGGCTTTTTGTCCATTTCCTGAGGTGCTGAAAGCTCTACTCTCTCTTTTCCTTGTTTCCCATCTTCAAAAGCTTTTGGTAAACAAGCAAGCAACATTTCATGACAAGGAAAGTTACAGTGACCACACAGGCCAGCAGGAACCCAAGGACATCCAGAGAGTGGTACTGGTACCAGGTGAGGTTGTGAGCAAGGGGCCTCAGGTGCTTGGCTCCTTTGTGACGCATGACAAACTCGATCCAGAAGACAGCTCGATCCAGGGGCTTCACAGGCTGACCATGGTGAATGGCTGATAACCACATAGCATTCTTTTTATAGCTAAAGGTAAATCAAATTGACATCTATTTATGTCAAAGAAAAAAATAGATATTGACATTTTCTGTAGATGAGAGAAAGGATGCCATAAAATTTGGAGAGAGATGGCAATGCTTTTTTACTTCTGAAATATGGACATATTACTGTAAAAGGCAAGAGTATTTTAATGACACTGGGTTTAACCATGTCATAATGCAAGAGTTTATGAATTAGAAAGTAGAATCAGTGAAATGAAAGCTTAAGTATTAATGTATCTCTTGTTCAAAGTTCAGAATTGTCTCATAATATAGTGATAGAAAGATGGGTTGATGAAGAAGTTTTTCCCAGGAATCTGTATTTTTCTTTGATTAATGCTTAGTTATGAAATAACTGTAAAAGTTCATATATTCATATTTGGAATATTTTTATTCATTTTTCCAATAGAATTTCAAAGATGTTGCTAAATTACTGTTATCTTTATTGTTAGTATTATGACTTTTGGCCCCAATAAGAATTCTCTATTTATTTATTTATTTATTTATTTATTTAATTGCCAGTCCTGGGACTTGAACTCAAGGCCTGGTCACTGTCCTTGGGCTTTCTCAAGGCTAGTGCTATACCCTTCAGCCACAGCAGCATTTCTAGCTTTTTCTGTATATGTGATACTGAGGAATCAAATCCAGGGCTTCATGCATGCTAGGCAAGCACTCTACCAGTAGGTCATGCTCCTGGCTAGAAATTTTTTTATTTAAATTGAAGCATTGCATGTGAATGTAATTTGTGTTGAAATGATTGTGTCCAGTATTTAAGGCAAAAATGTACAAGCATAGACAGTGATTATTAAGTATAAATTCCAAGGTGTTAGAGAAGGAGCCATTGCTCTCGTAGCAAGGATTTACAATAGAACAAAACCAAGATACATAAGGCCATATAGTATGACGCTAAATGAAAGGACCTCTAGGATATAGAAACAAAAGCCATATAACAATTGTTGTCCTTAATGTACTATGTTATCTCTCATCTTTTTTGCTATTCCTTGTTATCTCATATTGTTACACTATTTCATCTTGGTATCTGATATATTGCATATACGCGTTTTGGTTATTTGAAATAGGCTAGGGATGGGGGGAAAACAAGATGAAGGGCGGGGGTGGGGGGGGGGACCAAGACATGAGAAAGGGTATCAATGTTTGTGAAGTAATGCACCTTCTATCTGGTGAGTATAATGTAACCCTTCTATTAATTACAATAAAATTATATAAAAAAAGAAAATATTTATTAGTTTACACAATGTCTGTAGGAAAATCAAAGCAAGATGTTGGTGGCTCTTGCCTATAAACTTGTCTGCCCAATGGGGCTGAGTTCCTCACAATCACAGCTTAAGGCTAGACATAACTGAAAATTCCCTAGTATTTCTCTTCAAATAACCATCATAGAGTTGGATGAGAGTCAGAGCTCAAGCAGTAGAATGCCGCTTGAGAAAGGAAACCAGCTGAATATTAAGCTTTGAGTTTAAACCCAGTAACTACAAAACTATCAAATTAACAGTTTTATACTGTCTGCTATACTGTTATATCCAATACAATTAGAAATACAGTACTTTCTTTTTGCAGTTAAAGTGAAAGTTATGGTGAAATACACACAGAAAATGACAGATAATAATATAAAGGAACTTAATATATTTATTGAAATAATTTGAATAAAAATCTTTCTTGCTCCAGATAGTTTGGTTATTACAAAGCCATATTTCACTTGTACTTCAGAAGGCAATTGCTTTATTATGTCATAATTGTTCTGAATAAGATATTGATAGCCTATAGTACCCAAGAGTAGGCATAAATTTAAAAAAATGTTCTATTTTTCTAATCTGTTTAATCAGGGAAATTTAAAGCATAGTTAGTTACTAGTGATATAACCAAAGCATTAGCATAATGTAGAAAATATTAAACACAACAGAAATTTGAGATTTGATTTTTTTGCTGTTAGCAGTGTATAACATTTAGAATTTTTTGAAGAATTATCAAAAACTAGTAACTGAAATGATGTGTAGGTTCAAGCATTTCAGAAGAGTACAATTTCAACCATCTTAACTTCATGCTATAGTCTTCAAACACACTGAGCTTTTATTTTATAAGGAGTAACTAGTTCTGGGAGCCAGTGGCTCACACCTATAATCCTAGATACTCAGCAGGTTAAGATCTGAGGATCACAGCTCAACGCCAGCCCATACAGGAAAGTCTGTGAAACTCTTATCTACAACTAACCACCAAAAAGTTGGAAGTGGCACTGTACTCAATGTGGTAGAGTGGTAGCCTGGAGCTGAAGAGCTCAGGGATAGTGCCCAGGCCAAGAATCGAAGCCCAACAATCGTCAGGAAAAAAAGAAAAAGAGTAACTAGTGAGATCTAGGTTTAAAGTAAGTGATAACATGGGGCCAGGAGTGAGTTTGGCCTAGTGGTAGAGTGCTCACTTAGCATGCATGAAGACCCAGGTTTGATTCCTCGGTACCACATACATAGAAAAATCTGGAAGTGATGCTGTGGCTCAAGTGGTAGAGCTTAGTCTTGAGACAGCCCAAGGAGCATGCTCAGGCCCTGAGTTTAAGCCCCAGGACTGGCAAAAAAAGAAAATGATAACAGAATTCGCTTAGAACATGTCATATGTCATATATGGAGAGAGCATTCAGGTGTCCCTAATACATTCCTCTCCTCATCTTCCTTACAAGCATCTGTAGTTATCTTTAGTGAATCCTTTCAGTCTGTTTTTGTCCTGCTTTACAGTTTTGTACTATTCTCTCTCTTTTTTTTTGTGTCAGTTTTGGTCCTTGAACTCAGGGACTTGGTACTGTCCTTGGGTTTTCTCAAGGTTAGAGTTCTACCACTTGAGCCACAGCAGCATTTCTGGGTCTTCGTGCATACTAGGCAAGAACTCTATCACTAGGCTAAACTACTGGCCCCAGTTTTGTACTATTCTCAAGCTTCTAATTTTTCTTTCCCACTGAAACCACAGAGCAGGGGTGCAAAATAAATGATTATGGTTAGAAAAGAAAGTGGACTTGTGTCCGGCTTGTAACCTGCTTTTCTTGAGCACTTATGACATATTTATTGTGAGTTCTTCCATTCAGGTTTACCAAGAAAACCAGAAAATTCACTAAATCTCTTCACCTATGCTCATGTACATGTGAGAGCATTTTATGGTAAGAAAAATGTCATACCATTAGCAAGAAAAAATGGGTAGAACTAGACATTAGTGTGCTAAACAAAGTAAGGCAGGTCCAGAATGACAAAGGTCACAAGTTTTCTCTCACATGCAGAGTACACAGAGTGTACATATAGTACTATTTTTGCATATATAGTATTATATTTGTACTTATAATATATATTATATATATATTATATATGGTATATATATATATACCAGTGTCCTATCACTAAATTTTATTTGCATATAATCAATATGTATGTATAAATACAATGTGCTTCTAATTATTGGAAAGTATGTGGTGAGAGTAGATGAAAACTAAAGAGAATGATTAAAGATAAACACTACCAAAATATATTGTCTACAGGCAATTCCATGGAGTAGAATGCTCTAAACTCAGCAATGTAAAGAGATGAATCAGGAACAAAAAGAGCTGAAGGGGAGTTTGTACCTAAACCATTTTTTTATTGCTACAGTCAAGTATTAACAGAGAATGAATGCTAATTTTAATACATTTCAGTATATCCTAGCATTTCTTAATATCTTGGTTCAAGAGTTTTGCAAAACATTGATGAAAAGTATTCGACATACATATAGCTCACCAAGTTCTAGTATACAGAGGTTCTATGTATATTTTACTCAAATTGTTGCTGAGATTTGCTTGTCTATTGATTATGTTTTGTTGTCTTATGAATAAAAATTGGTAGGTTCCACACTGGAATCCTAGGCTCTGGCATTATAAGGTGCCACTCCTCTTCCCCCAAGGCACTCATATAAACAGACAAGTGCCCAACAGCTTTAGTTGGCTTTGCAACCTAGAACAGCTAGTAAGCAGCTCTGCCTATGATGAGAAAGACATCTCAGCTGTCATCTCCTATCACTACAGAAGGTGCCAATAAGTCACTCATAGCTCATTGTCCTTCTCTACAGATAATAATCTGCATTGGCTCAATACCAAAACACACACCCAGCATCAGAGTCAATAAATTTGAATTTGCCAATTCCCTAAGACATAAAAACAAAGTGTTGCTCTTTTTTGCTATAGAAAACATTATATAAAATCAGTGTGCAATTGATGGCTCCCGTTCACAAATACCAATGTAGGTACACAAAATACATGCTAAAGATACCATGATCCTTCAAACAGAGCACAGTGACTTCTTGGGAAAAAATTTAAGGAAATATTGTTGAAATTAATGACTACCTAAAAATATTCAGAGTAATAATTGTAAAGAAAATCAATGAGATTCCCATGTTTGGAAGGCCAAATAAACCTTTAATAGGGTGAACAAAATTTATTCTAGACAAAAGACATCAGCAAACAGTTATCAAAACAACACATCAACAAGTGATTAAAAACAAAAACAGTCTATAAAACCAACAGAACATTTCAAGGCACATGTTAATGATATGCTTTGGAGTAAAAGACTCAGCAGTACTTTTACATTAGTGAACAGAGGCCTGATAACTTTAAATTCCTGAAAAACACATATCAACTTAAGAGCGCACGTGCGTGTGTGTGTGTGTGTGTGTGTGTGTGTGTATCTATATTCCCCTATACACTAAGGAGAATAAAGTATATTTCAAACTAGCAGAAACTTACTACTATTACACTATCCACACAAATAATACTGAAAGGAGTCTTACCTAGAAAGAGAAGGATAGCTGTCATCATATACACAGACTTAGAAGTATAAAGTAAATATACAAAAGAAATAATGAGAATCATATCATAATCATTACAGAAAACTGCAAAATCCCAAGGAAAAAAGTAAGAGGAGAGGAAACACCTTGAATGTAAATAGGCAAACCTCCTCACTAAAAAACATACAGACAGAATAGTTTAAAACTATATCATACAAAACATAGTGCCTACTGTAAACATCCATATGAACTGACTATGAAGAAATAAGATATACACAGAAATGTATACCAGAGGAGAGCATGAATGTTCATACTATTAAAGATAAAATAGACAGTAGGTAAAACCCCATGAAACACTACAAAGGATGTCGTTCCATTATGATCAATGCATTCATTGTGATCAGTAGAAACAAAAGAGAAATGATAATTCTCAATATATATTTTCTCAATCCTAATACTGTATGAATAAAACATTACAAATTCAATACTGATATAGTGACACTAAATAACTTTTAGGAGACTAAGCATCCAATTTTTATAAATGGACAGATCATGGAGACAAATAAATCAACAAAGAAATATTAGCGTTAAGTTGTACCATAGACCAAATGAACTAGAAAATGTTAACACATTATTTAACGGTGGCAGCATGAACATCAGCGTAAGAAAAATTTTCTAGGATAAGCTATATGACAAAACCAAAATTAATATCAAAATTCCAGCAAATTAACATCATGAGATATATTTTCTTGACTGCATAGGATAAAAGCAGAAATTAAAAATATGGAATATTTTTAAAGTACCCAAAACAAAGAAAATTTCTCCAAGAGCAGATGTCACAATTAAGGAATCCAAAGGGAAACTGATGTTTTCTTCATTCAGAATGCAGCAAAAGTAGATAAAAGAGGGAACTCCATGGGAAGAAGGAAGAGGGAGTTTAACACATATAATACAAATGCCACTCAAGAAACTAGAAAAGAAAGAATAAAACAAACGCCAGTTAATAGAAGCAAAGAAAGAACTATGACCAGAAACAAAATAAGTTACAAACTGAAAGAAAAATGATTGATCAATGAGGTAGTAAGTTGAATTGTTGAAGAATTAATTAAAAACCATTAGCTGGAGTGATGACAAAACAAGAGGGAAGAGCCCAATATTCCCACGAATGCCACTTCACCAGAGCATGAGAAGAAATGCTTTTAAATCTTTAGAAGTTTGGCATGATTCAGCAGTAGCATCAGTTAGTTGGTTCTACTTTTCTCTTAGTGGGAATATCTACCATATGGTTGTCATTCTGTCCATGTGTCTTACCTTCATTTTTTGTCAGTAGTGGCATTTGAACTGGGCACTGTCTCTGAGCTCTTCAGAGCTCTTCAGCTCAAGGCTAGCACTCTACCACTTGTGCCACAGTACCACTCTGTTTTCTGGTGGTTCATTGGAGATAAGAGTCTCATAGACTTTCACGCCTGGGCTTGCTTTGAAGCACAATCCTCAGATTTCAGCATCCTGTGTCTTACATTCTTACAAACCAATTCTGCAGATTATCCATCCACATAATTTCCAATTTATTGCTGAGGAGTTGTGTCTAATAATCTCTGTAGCTGTATTTCTGAAGTATCAGTTGAGGTGAATGAGTCATTTCATATAAATTTGGTTACTTTAGGGATGGTTCATCTGACATAAAAGATGTCCGTTTAGTTCTGTGAAGTATTTTATGCATAAACTAATAAATTAATCATTATCAGTTCCCAGACCATTCTACATTGTTGCTACAGTATCCAAAAGCACAGGGTTCATAGGAAAACTCTTCTCTAAGAGATTCAGATCTTCACTTAGGAAGAGATGCCATGTTCTCAAGGTGGCAAGGCAGCCAATGTGGTTTAGAAATTGCTTTTTAAACTAACTTCACTGAAGGATGATTTCAGTGAAAAAGAGAAATATATACCTGTGGTTTTGCTCTGTTAACTTTTCACTTGCAATACATAAGACTCGGTTGTATTCTATGTGCACTTCCATTCAACCAGCACTGCAGTGGTCATTTTCCTGAGTCCCCATCCTTGGTGGAGTTTTGTTTTATCTACTACAGAGGCACTAAGAGCATAGTTAATTGATGAGGCAAGCACTATTTATTAATCCGGTTGACTAACTTTTGTAATTTATAATCCACCTACTATTCAGGGGCTTGAATTCAGTCCCTGGACATTTGTTCCTAAGCTTTTATTTCTTCTTTTTTTGACACAGTGCTAGCACTCTACAACTGGAGCTACAGCTCCACTTCCAGCTCCTACTGTTTAATTGGAGGGAAGAGTCTCATAGATTTTCTGCCTGGACTGTCTTTGAGGTGTGATCTTCAAATCTCAGTTTTCTGAATAGATAGGATTTCAGTGATGAGCTCTCAATCTCAACTTTGCAAAATCTCTACTTTCTCATAGACAAGTGAGAAAAGTAAATTTCTTTTTTTGTGGAAAGATGAGTCATGATGACAATGGCCCAGGATTACTGACAAGTTACAAGTTCAATAAAGTTTAGAAAAATGGCAATAATTAACTAGAATTTCTAGGTCAAGTAAGGTTAGATTTGGAAACATTTGTCCATCAGAATTGTTACAGGCAATTGGCAAGATTTTAAAGAAAATAAATGCAAAATTGAGGCAAGTAATCTGAAGCAGTTCCAAAATGCAAAATCTGAGTAATTATATTTGAGTAAATACTAAGAAATGATATGTCCTATTCATTGGGGATTCTTCCATATAGGTTTACTCAGAAACCCAGAAAATTCACTAACTCTCTCCATAGATGGTCATACTGGTCACTTATTTTGTTCTTTCATCCAGTCATCTCATACAATGTCATCTCATACAATGAGGGTGGGTATGCTTCTACAATGAAGAATTTGTATTTGTTCATATGAACTCAGCATATGATTTCTTGTCCTCATGTACTGTACTGCACTCTCATTAAATTAACCCTCCTATTAATTACCTTTTCCTTTGTGAGTGTACCCACCTCTTACATTTGATAAAGTATTTGAAATGCTTTCAGTAGGTTCTATGTGTTATCTTTAACCATAAACAATATGTTTTGGTATTGTTTATCCTTGATCATTCTTTTTAGCTTTCATCTCTCCATCATATTGTCCAATAATGAGAAGCACATTGTATTTATAAATATGTATTGATTATACTCATATAAGCATGTACATATTTAGTGATAAGACAATGGTATATATATATACACACATAGGTATATATAGCTATAGATATACCTGTGTTATTTTGGTGTTATATGTACAAATATAATAGTATACATACTATTTATACACTCTGCATACTCTGCATGTCAGAGAAAACATGTGATCTTTGTCATTCTGAACCTGCCTTAATTTTTTAATATACTAATGTCTAGTTGTACCTATTTTTTCTTGCAAATGGTATGGCATTTTTATTGCCATAAAATTCTCTCATATGTACATGTATAGATCTATGTCTATTCATTTTCTTTTATAGTTATATATGTGTATATATATACCTATATATGAATCTGTTTCTATACTTATTTTTGTCATCCATTGAAAAGTCCAAGGGCATCTATACTGACTTCATAGCTTGGCTGTTAATAAATAATGCCACAATAAATGTGAGGGTCCAATTACATTACTTCTGAAATATTTCAAGACTGGTTGTATTATGTCATTCAATTGGTCTATTTCTAGTATTTTGAAAATCATCCATGTTGGTGTCCATAGGAGCTGCATGGATTTGCATTACTAACAATAGTATATCATGTTTAATTTTCTTCCTAAAAATTGATTTGCATCTGTCGTGTTCTGTTTTGAATTTTATTTTTGAGTTACCATTTTGTAATATGAAGGCTTTCATACTGATGTTTACATAGACACACGTGCACACACACGCTGTGTCTTTGTACATGGTTTTCTTTTTCACTCTAATCTCATTCCCGTCAACTATCTCTCCTCCTTTCACAAATAATTACTTGCGTCATTTTTATCATGACACTGTCATAGATTTGTGTGTGTGTTATGTCCTTTTATTCTGTTTGCTGCACAGTATCCTGTCCTTTCTCTCTTTGTCCTTATGCTGATTCTGGTCTAAAAAGTCCCGCCTTTACATTCATGTATCTTGTCTGCTAATTACTATCATTATCATCATCAGTTTTGGTGTCATCTCTACAAGTAAGCAAGATGACACAGTATTTGGTATTTCAATATATGTTTGTCACAGTCCACTTGATAATTTCCATTTTTAAAAAAAATTCCTGATAATGAATATTTTAAATTTTCTTTATGGTAGAGAAGCATTTCTTTGTGCATCCAATGTTAATGTGCAGCCTTCTTATATATAATAATTTGAGGGAAAAATTAGAAGTATACTAGATTTGCTTTGAGTAGTATATATAGAAAGCTTCATTTTTGGCTCAGAAAAACAAATGTGCTAGATTTTCTCACTAGAAACTCAATATATTAGAAACACTGAAATACTATTTTTTTTTTTTGCCAGTCTTGGGCTTGGGCTCAGGGCCTGAGCACTGTCCTTGGACTTTCTCAAGGCTAGAGCTCTACCATTTGAGCCTCAGCACCACTTCCGGTTTTTTTCTATGTATGTGGTACAGAGGAATCGAACCCGGGTATTCGTACATGCTAGGCAAGCACTCTACTACTAGGCCAAACTCACGGCCCCTGAAGTACTATTTTTGTATTCTAAGCATTGTTTGTACTGTTTTCTTTTAAATTTAGCTGATTGTCCATTTAAATTGCAATAAATCATAGCTATTGCTGCTTATTGCTTTTCTGCATGTTGTTTTTACAATTAGTTTTATTGAGAGTAACTCTTTTATTGGTAGCACTAGGAATTAAAATGAGAGTTTTGCTAGGCAAGCACTCTAACAATTGATCCTATACCATTTTGCCTTTACTGGCTACAAAGTACTCCCATACTGTTTCCATTTCTCATGGATCTGAAAGCTTTAACACAATTCCCATCAGATTCCTTCTGTATGTGTGCATGTATGTAGGTATGTATTTCTGTCAGTAATGGAGTTTAAACTCAGAGTCTAGGCACTGTCCTTTAGCTCTTTTTTTTTCAAGGATAGTGCTCTACCATTTTGAGCCACAGTTCTAATTTAGGTTTCTGGTGGTTAATGTGAGATAAGAGTCTTCTGGATTTTATTTTCTACGCTGTCTTTGAATAGCAATCTTCAGATTCCAGCCTCTTTGTAGCCAGAATTATAGGAGTGAGCCACCATGGACTGCAATGAGGCCTAATTTTATTATCTTAATAACAGTGATATAAAATCTGTCCATTTTATAAGGGCATTAGTCATGAGCCACATATAATGTACAATGCAAAATCTCTAACTCTTCTACCCAGACAAGGGCACTTTCAATTTCTTTTGTGTTTGGCTATCTTCCTATGTGGCCCTTTCTAATTCTCCCTTCTTCACTTCCTTTCACTCACTGTTTATGTTTATGAAAATATTAGTTGGCTTTGACTATTAGAAGTTAACTTTAGTTATTGTCAACTCTCTCCCATATTTCAGTAGTCTAAATAAAATCTCTTACCTCTTTTAATTTAGCTCTGTGTATTTTTGGACAGACATGCAAAGAGTTCATTTCATTAAATTTTATTCAAATGTTTCTTTTCTGAAAATGAACAGCAAAAGGTTGGGTTTTGTTTTTCTCAAAGTATCACGGTCAAATTTTCACAGGTCCCTGTTGATTCAGTTATGATAACTACATAGCCCAGTGACATGAAACTTTTTGAGGAATTATGAAATGGGAATTGTGTATTACTTCATGTTTAATCAGGAGGAAGATCTGTTTAAAAATTCCAAAGGCTTAGGTTTGGGTAAAATGTGGAGGAGAATCTATCCTAGCTTGATTGTGCCCAAATCATTGGGATATTTTGCTCCGTAGTCTTTTTGTCCATTCTCTGTGGTGCTGAAAACTCTACTCTCTTTTTTTCTTGTTTCCCATCTTGAAAAGCTTTTGGTAAGTAAGCTGGCAACATTTCATGAAGAGGAAAGTTACAGTGGCCACACAGGCCAGCAGGAACCCAAGGACATCCAGAGAGTGGTACTGGTACCAGGTGAGGTTGTAAGATAGTGGCCTCAGGTGCTTGGCTCCTTTGTGGCGCATGACAAACTCGATCCAGAAGACAGCTCGATCCAGGGGCTTCATAGGCTGATCATGGTGAATGGCTGATAACTGCATAGCATTCTTTTTGTAGCTAAAGGTAAATCAAATTGACATCAGTTTTTGAAATGATCTTGAAAGGGTGGATATTGCCATTTTTTATAGATGATAGAAATAATTCTATAAAATTTGGGAGGAGAGTAAATAATTTTCCTCTTTTGTTTTTGGTCAGTTTTGGGGCTTGAACTCTGGGCATGGACATTGTCCCTGAGCATTTCAGCTCAAGGCTAACATTGCACTACCTTAGCCACAGTGCCACCCCAAGTTTTCTGGTGGTTAATTGCAGATTAGCATCTCATGGATTTTTGTGCCCAGTTTGGCTTTGAATGACAATCTTCAGGTCTCAGCCTCCTGAGTAGCTAGGATTACAGGTGCGAGCCATCTATGCCCAGCTTGATTTTCTTCTCTAGAATTGTGGACATGTTATTGTAAAAGGCAAGCACCTCTTAATGACACTGATTTAATGAATAAAATATCTTTTTAAACACAAGCATTTGTGAAGCAGAAAGTAGAATCATTTAAACGTCGAAGGCATTTTTGCCTCATGAGTGGTTAGATTGCAGGCATCAGTCACTAACACCCAATCTTCCTTTTATTTCTTGAGCCTATCCCTTTCTTACTCCAATCACTTCACTTTTCATTTTAATGAACCTTTTTGAAACTCCTCATATTTTACTTGTTTACTCTTATAAAATAACAGTAAAAGAAATAGAAAAATAGGAATAATTGAGTTCCTGACTTCTGAGAAATAATGTAATGATATCTAGAATTCTTCTAATTTCTCATGTTTTTAAATAGAATCTCAAAGATGTTTGCTAATGTTGCTGTTTTCTTTCTTGTTAGTTTTATGATTTTTAGCCCACATATGATTGTGTTGAGATTATTATTTCCAATAGTTAAGATCAAAATGTATAAACATAGACAATGATTATTAAGTGTAAATACTAGGAGAATACAGCAATCACAATCAAAGTGAATTTTCTATTTAGTATTTTAACAACTCTGGTAAGGCTGATTTTCTGCCAGCATCAACGATGATACTAACCTTAGCAAACATTTGTAATAGAGCAGGTAACATAAAACTAAATGCATGAAAAACTAGAGAAATATGTTAAATTATAAAATTTAGCATGTATTATCTAAGATATCCCCACATTTCTTTTTTTTGCATTTTTTTATTGTAATTAGTAAAAGGGTTACATGATATTTGCCAGATAGAAGGTGCATTAATTCACGTACATTGATACCCTTTCACATGTCTTGGTACCCATTACCCTCCCCCCCCACACCCCCCACCCGTCTTGGTTTTCCCCCCTTCCCTATCAAATTTCAAATAACCAAATACAAATAAATTCAATATATCAGATAACAAAGTGAGATACTATAACAATATGAGATAACCAAGGGACAGCAAAGGAGATGAGAGACAGCATAGTACATTAAGGACAACAATCATTCTTTATATGGCTTTTGTTTCGATATCCTGGAAGTCCTTTCAATTAGCTTCATACTATATGGCCTTATGTATCAAGATTTTGCTCTATTGCAGATCTCTGCTAGTAGAGCCCAAGCTTTCTACTGATTATGACGAATGAGGGAAACCATTGAGCCTAAGTTCCTTTGAGTCTGGCTTACTTCACTTAATATGATTGCCCCCACATTTCTTATTATCATCCTGGTATCTGTTTGAATTTTAATAAGAACAACATGTGAGAAGTTTATTTTTATCTCCAATAAGTCTATGAAAAATACACAGGTTTTTTAAAAAAAAGGAAGAGAAACTATGGCTCACAAACTATTTGTTATGTTACTCAATGACTGGGAAATCAAAGTAAGAGCTAGATGCTGATGGTGCTTGCCTGTGAATTTGTCTGCTCCAAGAGGCTGAGGTCCTGACAATCACAGCCCAAGGCTAGATAGACATGACTGAAAAGTCTCTACACTTAACCTCTAAAAGGCATCAAAGAGTTGGGTGGGAGTCATACCTGAAGTGTCAGAATTCCGGTTGAGCCAACCAGCTCCATATTAAGCCCCAAGTTCAAATTCACTACCTCCAAAAACTGCCAAAGTTTAACATGGCTTTTACAATGTGTTTGGAATTATACCAATATAATTAAAAATAGTATTTTATTTTTGCAGTTATGTTGAAAAGTATGATAAAACACATACAGAATATTACTGATAAAAAGAGGAAATTGATAATAGCATAAATGAAGTAAATATATTTATTGAAATGATTTGAAAGCAAATCTTTTTTTCTTTTTTTGGCCAGTCCTGGGGCTTGAACTCAGGGCCTGAGCACTATCTTTGGGCATTTCCAGAGCTAGCACTCTACCACTTGAGCCACAGCACCACACCCAGCTTTTTCTCTGTATGTGGTACAGAGGAATCAAACCCAGGACTTTGTGCATGCTAGGTGAGCACTCTACCAGTAAGACATGTTCCTGGCCTGAAAGCAAATCTTTCTTGATCCAGGTATTTTCAATATTATATGACATCTTTCAAATGTACTTTAAAAGGCAGTTGCTTTTATATTTTATAATTTTTCTGAATAAGATAATAATGGCTCTAAGTATAAATGAACATATATACATTTCAAAATATTGTCCTTTTTATATCATGGGATTACTTAGGTAAATTTAAAAGCATTAACATAATTTAGAAAACATGAAATATAGTTAGGTGTGGTGGCTCACACCTGAAATCTTCGCTACTCAAGAGGCTGAGATCTGAAGATCAAGGTTCAAAGCCAGCCCAGGCACAAAAAGACCTGAGACTCTTATCTCCAATTAACCTCTAGAAAATGGGAAGAGGGGTTGTGGCTCAAGGGTAGAGCAATAGCCTTGAGTTGAAGAGCTCAAGGACAGCACCCAGGCCCTGAGTGGCCCATGACCCACCCAAAAAAGCCCATTAAATATAATAGGAATTAGATTATTATCTTGAGGTTTAGCAACATAAACCTTTTAGAAATGTTTTTGAAAAAACATCAAAAACTAAAAACTGAATTGATGAATATGATTATGAATATGATTATGCATTTCACAATCATCTTAATTTCATGCTACATTCTTCAAACACACTAAGTTTTTCTTTTCTAAAGTGTAATTGGTGAGATGTGAGGTTAAAAAAATCATAATAGAACTAGCTTGGTTTATGCCATTTATGGAGGGAGTGTTCATGTGTCCTTAATTCAGAGCTTTCCTCATATTTCTTAAAATCATATGTTGTCATCCTTAGTAAATCTTTTCATTCCATTTTTGCACTATTTAAGACTTTTTTTTGGCCAAGCCCTGGGATTGAGCTAAGGGCCTGAACATTGTCCTTTGACTTTCTCAAGGCTAGAGCTCTACCACTTGAGCCTCAGCACCACTTCTGGCTTTTTTCTATGTATGTGGTACTTGAGGAATTGAACCTTGATCTTCAGGCAGGCTAGGCAAGCACTCTACCACTAGGCCAAACTCCCAGCCATGTTTTAGACTTTTGTAAGATCTCAAGATTCTGATCATTCTCCCACTGAAATCACTGGGAGAACAAAACAACTTACTGTGTTTGGAAATGAAAGCAGACCCATGAAATCTAGCATTCCAAATGTTGAAAAGTGATGATCATGAGTTTAAGGCTGCTCTGGCATGCATAACATGACAGTGTTGCAATTACAGACACACACACACACACACACACACACACACAGACACACACACACAGGAGCTTATTGTGACTTGTGAAGCATGTGATGGGTCATTGGTGAAATCTTCCAGAATTAATCAAGTGCAAACTGAGGGTAACTTTCAAGGTCAGACTCAAATGAAAAATTATCTATGAGCACTATTTAGTAAAACCACAATCAGACTAACAATAGCTAGAGTAAAGTGGTTATCCATCCTGAGCGAGTCCCTGGGTTTAATGTCCAATAGAAACAGACAGACAGACAGACAGACAGACAGACAGACACATCCACACATACCCACACACAGTCATACTCTCTCTCTCTCTCTCTCTCTCTCTCTCTCTCTCTCTCTCTCTCTCTCTCTCTCTCTCTCTCTCTCTCTCTCTCTCATGCACACACGCACGCACACACAAACACACATGCACACACACATACTGGAGCATGTACTCACACAGGGTTGTTAATGACTGCGTCCAGTGCTCTGAGCAAGTCTTTTCTTGACACTGCTCTTATATCCACTTGAACAGCTGCTCCTTTGGACACCATGTGAGCAATGTTGTCATGTTGTTCCCCAAACAAAGGGATGCCCACCATGGGAATCCCATGATGGATGGCCTCATAGATGCCATTTGCTCCACCGTGAGTGATGAAAGCTTTGGTTTTGGGATGACCTAGGCAAATTTCAACAAGAGTGTTCATTAAAAGACGTGGACATAAAATGAGAACCGTATTGAAGGACATCGAAATGTCCTTCTTAGCACCTAATCCATTTGAGGGATAAGCACACGTCTTATGGGTCATGCTGTAAGTTTTATGTGACTTGAGATTTGAAAACGAATACAATTCCTATGTACCAAATAGGGAAAATGTCATAAAGGATCATAGCAAATTCTGAAGCAAGGAAATAGTTTTATTAGCTTATCCTCTCATAAAGTTAAGTATAGTGCACTGACCTAATGAAGGATGCTTGAAATATAGTGTATTATCACTTTTTGTTAAGAAACATGAATTTTTACCCATGTAAAATGTAGACTCATTCATAAATGGTATATATTTCAGTGGCGTTTCAAATATTAATTACCCTCCTTTAAGAAGATGGATAATGCAATGACTGAATTAAAGGACAGAGAAATAACCCCAGGTAATTATAGAAAATTCTTTGTCAATATTAAATTTATTTTGAAAAATGATACACTTATCATAAACAATATGACGGAGTATAATACAATTCCAAATGCTAAGGCATATTTTCCTTAGGATTGGATTATAAATTCAAAATGTTTGCTTTCATTTTGGAGTTTTCACCAATAAACCTCCATCAATGTGTTCCCTGTTGTACTGTCATTACTTATGTCTAAAACTGCTCATGTGTTCAGTAGTTGTTTTTCAGTCTTACCCAGGAGGTCATTCTGGGGAAGCCACTTGTACAGCCGGGTATTAGCTCCTAAGGTGTCTGGTCTCTTGCCATTAAATCTCCAAACAACCTAGTGGGGAAAGACAGTGTATTCTTAAAATTCAGAGAACACACAGTTAAATGACATTGATAGAATGGATCAAGAGAACAGATGGGGTTAATTAGTGAGGACTATTATAAGCCTGAAAGAAAAGGGATATAAACATTTCCTGTACTTATTTTCATATTAAAAAGATGGAATATCATATCATAAATTTTCACAGTACTTAAACAAATGGTGTAGTAAATGATAAATGAATGCATTGAAAATTTCATGTGGTTGTAATCATATAGTTGTTATAACATCAAATAATTAAGATTTACATTGTTACATATAAATACTAGATAGCTCTCATTTTCCAATTTTATCTACAAACCTCTATAAAGTGATATTAGGATAATATTCTCTTATTCTGTGAGATTTCATTTTAGTTTAATATTTTTCATTTGCTTCTTAACTCCCTGTTTATGAAAGATGTTATATGGTCACAGTTTTCCCTGGGAAAAATTTTAAAAAGATATTGTCACATTTGACCAAAAATGAAACCAAAAATGCAATTACAATGTTCTGTACTTTAGAATACAGAGAATTATATCAAGTGGTATTATATTGCATATTACTCGGCGTTATGCAGTAAGTACACAATACTAACATACTATGTATACTATGAATGGAATGGTCCCACTAAACTGTAGGTTGTAAACTGGCCATTTAGCCTTCTAGATGTTGGTTGTCAGCTGTGGCACATTTGTCTGGACAGAGAGACAAATGGTCCTTAGACTCAATTGTAAAATTGTAGGGTTGCTGAATGGGCCTTCTCTCATCAACCATCCGTACTCTTGTACTACATGTGACTGAACTTACTGCCTCCTGACCAGAACATGAACAAATGTTATATTTGTACAACTTTTCTTAAAGACAAATTCCTCAAATCTATGAATCTAGTTCTTTATGAAAGATCAATTGATTCTTTAGAGTAATTATATGAAACTAGTCTTTACCATACAAATTATTAGTTGAGATATCTAGGAAAATAATATCTGAATTTTGAAGACAAATTTATAATACTGACT
The DNA here is from genome assembly GCF_031878675.1 of Megascapheus bottae. Classification (NCBI taxonomy): domain Eukaryota; kingdom Metazoa; phylum Chordata; class Mammalia; order Rodentia; family Geomyidae; genus Megascapheus; species Megascapheus bottae. The sequence continues at coordinate 21,409,192 of NC_143521.1, read as the reverse complement.
TCTAAACATCCCATGATGAATGGGGGGAAATCTTTAATGGAGGAAATGGAGTAGTTCCTAAGTTATATGGCAGTTGAAAAGAATCCAGTTTTAATGATGCTGCATTTAGTTTTCAGATGAGAATGTACACTCTCACTTGAACTATTATCTGTTTCAGGTTAAGGCTCAGTCCAGTAGGGAAGGTTGTTTTATTTACTTTCTCAGAATAAATGTGGCTAAATGAACCTTCCTTACCTTTCTCTGCATAACCACCTCAAGTGTATACTAAATGTGTAAATTTCAAAACTGGAGGAATCGATTGCCTGGGACCACTAAATATATGGTACATTTCAAACTTTTTTTCTACAATCTAAATGTTATTGAATGACTTTAATTATGAAGTAACATTTATCTCATTTCTGAAACATGGTTAGTGAAGTGACAGACCTTAGAATTCTTGCAAGGACCAGATCAAATTTTGTGATTTCTGCAAAGTCTTTTTAGCGATACTATGAGAGTAACAGAATTTTACAGCGTGGCTGCTATATTTTTCCTGGTAACAAAATCATGTTGAAATTATTGTCAATTGAAGACAATCCAGATTCCATACTATTGGAGTATCTGTCATGCATATCTTTGTCTTTTAACTGTCTAAGGTAAATGAAAGCTATTGTGACAGAGTATATTGCATTAGGAAGCTAATGTAATCAGATACCTACAGAGCTTAAGGCCCATTCAGTGAAGACTACTATTGAGGCACTATATCTCACCTTTTGTGGAATTTGTGACAGTGCTGATGCAATCTCATTGGCTGTCTCTTCTGTCATGTTATCAACCATTGTCCCCAGAGAAAACACCACCACACCATAGTCCCCAGAGCTCTGCACAAAGTCTTCCATTTCCTGTGAAGAAAATGTTTGTATGCTTGCCTGCTGCCTGCTTGCTTGCCCCTCCCCCTTCTCTCTCTGTCTCTCTGTCTCTCTGTCTCTCTCTCTGTCTCTCTGTCTCTCTGTCTCTCTCTCTCTCTCTCTCTCTCTCTCTCTCTCTCTCTCTCTCTCTCTCTCACACACACACACACACACACACACACACACACACAAATAATAATGAAGTAAACATTATATAAAGTTTTGTTATGTCAAACTAGCCTAGCATGGTGGTTCTTCCATAACCAAAGATACTATCAGTTCCAATTAACAACTAGAACTTAGGAAGTAGATCTATGGCTCAAGTGATAGAGACTAGACCTCAGCACTGAAGCTCGGGGACAATGGCCAGGTCTTGTATTCAAACCCTATGGGGAACTGGCTAAAAAAAATTAATATAAAAAGCTAAGAAGAGAAAATCAACTATTATGAGAAAATAATGGATTAAGATACACAGACACAGTATAAAACATTAGCTTCTACTAAGGGTACATTTAGTATGTAGCATATTGGCATCATTGTTCCATAAATTTCCAAACATTTCAGTCCGGAATCTAATTTATTCTCTATAAAATTTTTCTGGTCAGCAAATTTTTTAGTTCTTGTACACTTTTCTTATTATACTAAATGTTTACCTTTATATATCTTTTTCAATTCTCATTCTTTGACACAATTCTGAGCATTGTTCATATACCATCTTATTATTGATGACTGAGAAACTTCTCATGATTCCCATCTCTATTCTTTCAGTATTGTATCTTTACTTTCCAAGATGCTTTCACAGAATTTTGACTAATTCATTATAAACTATTTTTTCCCCTTTTTTTTGTCATTCCTGGGCCTTGAACTTAGGCTCTGGGTACTTTCCTGGGTTTCTCAAGGCTAGAGCTCCACCAGTGGAGTCACAGCACCATTTTCTATGTATGTGGGACTGAGGAATTGAACCCGAGTCTTCGAACAGGTTAGGCAGGCATTCTACCCCTAGGTCCAATTCCTGGCCCCTAAACTATCCTTTGAAATGGAGTATAAGGTATGAGAATTACAGTAGAAACAATCATTCTGTTGGTTTGCATAACTAACACTTCATTTTACGCTAATCTCTTGTTACTTTTGTAAGTGAATCAAGGATTCCTTCTAGGTGCTGAATAATTAAGTCTTCATTAAACTGACTGTTTCAGAATGACTCTTAGGTGTCTGAAATGCAGAAAATTGTGAAAAAAAAGTTCAAAACTCAGCTTCAGTTGTTAGAATGTTTTACCCCACTTCCTGTGTGTCTTTCACCCCTAAGCAAAGACTTGGAGTGAGTGGCACAGAGCCATATTTATTGAAAAGGAAGTCATGTAACACAAATAATAAGAATATATTTACCTTTGGCAAAGGTTTTGCAGGTTTGCAGTGGAGTCCTCCCACAAATTCAAAATTTGGTAAAGTTGGGCGAGGGAATTCCAAGTCCCAGTAGGAGCGAATAAGCCAGATTTCTGCTTTACTCATTGTCTCCATTAAGGTAGTGGGTCGTCCTGAGTGAAAGAACATGGCAGAGGTATTTCTAAATATAACATTTATTTTCCCTAAAAGGGCTGGTATAATTTGTAATAAGTGACATATAATGGGTTTATTTGTAAAATGTATTACAAAGGAAATGTAGAAATATGGATTGTGTGTATTATAGAAAGGTATACCATTTATTTTTTCCCTTATTTCCTGTTTTTAAAAAATATTTTGATGATCATGTATAGAGGATTTGCAGTTATGTTCATAAAATAGTGAGGTCATTCCTTCTTGAACATTGTTACCCCTCTAGTGTTTTTCTCCTACTTTCCCTCTCTCTATAAGTGATTATTATTATTTTTTTTTTTTTGCCAGTCCTGGGCTTGAGCTCAGGGCCTGAGCCCTGTCCTTGGACTTTCTCAAGGCTAGAGCTCTACCACTTGACCCTCAGCACCACTTCCGGCTTTTTTCTATATGTAGTACCGAGGAATTGAACCCGGGTCTTCATGCATGCTAGGCAAGCACTTTAACCACTAGGCCAAACTCCTGGCCCCTATAAGTGATTATTTTTGTAGTACCTTTGTTTCATGGCAGTTATAAATAATACTGAAAATATGTGATTATATAATTAACTGTGTGTCTGTTTTCTCTTTCTCCATTATAGAAATAGTATAACTGCAGAGTCAACGATTCTATCATATTTATAAAAATTATTTTTCCAGTAGTTCTTAGTCTTGTTTAACAACTAGTTTTCAAACTAGTGTAGCAAACTGTTCCTTGATTCTTGATTTTCCATATGAGAGTATGTTTCTCTGACTGTGGCTGAATTTCTTTTTTTTTTTTAATTTATTTTTTTATTGTAATTAGTAAAAGAGTTACATGATATTTGCCAGATAGAAGGTGCATTAATTCACATATATTGATACCCTTTCACATGTCTTGGTACCCATTACCCTCCCCCCCGCACCCTCCACCCGTCTTGGTTTTCCCCCCTTCCCTATCAAATTTCGAATAACCAAATAAATTCAATATATCAGATAACAAAGTGAGATACTATAACAATATGAGATAACCAAGGGACAGCAAAGGAGATGAGAGACAACGTAGTACATTAAAGGACAACAATATATGAGAGTATGTTTCTCTGACTGTGGCTGAATTTCTTACATCTGCTTGATTCACATTAGGTGCTTAAGTATTTATGTATGAGATAGAAACATTGGGAAATTTTATCTGGAAATATTTCAGAAAAAATAGGAATAGATAAGTGTGTTCACCTTATCCATGGTAAACATTTTATTAAATAAAAAAGATGATTGAAATGAAAAATGATAGAAAATTACCACATGTGCATTTATACTTAACTAGATTTTTTGTTTTTTGTCTGGCATGGGAATTGAACTCTGGGCCTGGGCACTCTACTTGAGTTCTTCAGCCCAAGACTTCTGTCCTACCCCTTAAGCCACAGTGTCCCTTCCAGTTTTCTGGTGATTAGTTGGAGATAAGAGTCTCATGACATTTTAGTGCCCAGATCTCAGCCTCCTGAGTAGCTAGGATTACAGCCACTAGTAATGGTGCCCAGCTTAACTAGATTTTTATCTCTATAAAATAGATGATTGTAAAAACAATATAGGAATGTGGAGCCATTGGAAGTTATAATTATTGAATCTGTGCTGAAACCTTGGATCACTCAAGAATAAGAAAACTTTTAGAAAATCTCAAAAATTGGTCACCAATGGCTCTCAATTTCACAACTGTAACCTAGCTACTCAGGATTCTGAGATCTGGAAGAATGGCCAGACAATTCTCAAGAAAATTCCCCCATTAAGTAGCAAAATGCTGGGCTGGAGGCATAATTTAAGTGGTAAAAAAAAAAAAAGAAAACAAGGAAAAGATGTCAATCAAGGCAACTTGAGGTTCCCGTTTTCAAACAAAGGTCCAAGCAAAAAAATAAAAACAAGAAGAAGTAGGAGGAGGAAGAGGATGAGGAGGGAGAGAAAAGAAAGAGAATACAAATAATATATTTTGATTTAAATGAGGAAACTGATGCAGGGAAACATCCTTTACAAATAGGAATAGTAAAGAAAATGTATCTTGTTAGTATATATATTCATATATATAAGTATATAAATATACTTAAGGAGATAGTGATTTTGACAATGAAGAAAAATGAACAAAGTTTCATTTTGAATGACATTTTAAAACTGGATGACATTCTAGAATATCCTATTTGGTAACTGTCCATTGTCCTCTCTCTGAACCTATTATGTGAGCTATTCCAGTTAGGAGTCTCATAGACAATTTTACAACTCATTTAACTGTTTCACCTACAAAAGATAAATTTCTCTCATTTTACATACATCTCAAAGTACCTCTTCCAACTTTCACAAAAGTGACAATTTAACCCTACTGAAAGTGAAACATGACTTACCTAAAACATCACTGTACAAGCTACTCCATTTCTTTGAGTCAAATAGCTCGAACCAAAAGTCAAAATAAAGCATGCATATCATGTTTTCCACCCTCTCCAGGAATGTCATCTGACCACTTAATCTTGACATAATGATAGGCACATAAGAAGGAGGAAAGAGAAGCCCTCCACTATACTTTTCCGTTGTGTAGCCAGGATGGAAGCGGAGGGTATACACGAAAGGAATCTCCAATAGCTCTGCCAGAAGCTCTCCACAAGGACCAAAGGGATCTGCAATGACAACATCAAATCTTGCTTTTTGTAGCCTAGCTATAAGTTCCTTATTCGAAGCTGCTTCTTTACAAATATTCAGCATGACATCAGAATATGGCATAAATATATTGTCCAGTGTTGGTGAATAGGCCAAGCATGATGTTCTTGGCAAGTCATATATTCCACTGTGGACCAATCGTGAGAAAAGTACTATTAATTCATCAGTATTGAAAGAAGAAGGGAAAGTTTCAAATTGAATACTGGACGGTTCCTTGCTATCAACAAAAATAGCAGATGATGGCCTCACAACTGTTACTTCATGACCCCTCAAGATGAGTTCATCCAGCATTACTTTCATATTTATCCAGTGGCTATATTCCATGGGCCACGCAAGTATTTTCCCACAACTTCCAGAGTTAATGTAGCAGGTCAGTTGTAGTAGCAGTAGAACTAAAATCCTTTTCCCAATCATCCTGACCAGCAACACAATGTCCTTTCAAACCATGCTCACTTCTTGTGCTTATATTGAAGGACTAAATCAATAATGAAGTTAAAATATAACTAGGGTTGGTCAAAGTAAATATGTCAGAGCATGATAAAGGATTGGAAGATTGAAAATGAATTTTTATTTCAGAATGATTAGATAGGCAATTTCAGCTTCTCTTTTAAAATTAGGTGATTTCAGGTAGGTAGAAGTCTATGGTCCCTGTATGCAAGTCACCTGTTTTATGTAAGCCATTTAACAATTACTCAGAGAAAACTAAAAATTGATTTGTCTTTGACAAAAAATAAACATTTCACAATTACTCAGCACTTCTATCATAGTTCAAAAAATAATTGTAGCAACTCTACTGAAATATAATTCATATTCATCCAATTCATATGTAAAGGATACCATTGAATCCTTTCTAGAATATTTTCAGAAGCCTCCATCCTCTATCAGTTTTCAACCATTTAAGCACTCTAATAAGGAATCCTAACAACACTCTCAGGAAGTCATCAGTATGGCTGACTCAAAATGTTTAGAAGGAAGGACCTAATTCATTTAAAGTAAGAGCTATTCTGGAGTGTTTGAGGAAGGTTGTCACTGTGAAGTATGACTGGATATAACAGACACATTACAGAATCAAAGATACTACATGGTCTTACAAAGAAGGAATCAAGCACACAGAACACCCAGGTAAAGACCCTAATATGGACTATATGTCTTCTGTATTTCAATGTGCATTTTACATTTAGCTTCTCGAAAGCATTGAAAACGTGAATTGTTTCTGAGCTTGGCTTATATCACTTAACATGATTTTTCTAGGTGCATCCTTTCCCTTGCAAATCATATAACATTATTCTTTATGCTGGTTGTGAAAAATTCCATTCTGTACATGTGTCAAGCTCACTGAAGTGAGATGGATTCTCTGTTTTTTTGCTTTCCAAGTCCTTTATGGATAGGGATGATGAACCTTACTTCATGTTGACTAAGAGACTTTGAAACTTTTAAAACTATAAGTCATAACTTATGCATATATTTAATGTAGCCTGTGAGACATTTAAATCAGTGGAGGAAAAGCAGTAAATGAGGCAAATTCTATTGAAAACTCTATTGAGTCACAGCACTAATGGCTCATATCTGTATTCTTAGCTATCTGGGTCATAGTTATCATAAGAATCATAGTTCAAAGATTAAAAAGTTCACACACAGCAGAATATTTCAGACCATTAGTCACACAGGGAATTAAAGTTCACAAATCCCAATACCAGCATCAGAAGATGAATGTCGGTATATTCACCTGTCAGCCCAGTTCCTAGAGATCCATAGAATAGGGCATCATAGTCCAGGGTGGCACAAGGAGAAAGTACACAACTATTTCAGACTCATAGTCTGTACTGTGACCTGACATGAACACTAACGTCTGTCACGAGCTTACTTGGGAATTTCCATCCAATAATGTGCTTAGAACAAGAGTACATTCTAAGAGTTCGCCTTCAATGTTTAAGCAAGAGGCTGCTTCAGGGTAATTATACAAATCAATGATTTCTATGTAGAAACAGGAAATTTAACTGCAGAGTAAGATAAATCCAAGTTAATAAATCCCCAATGCCTGTAGTTTGAGAAAGGTTTATTTTGCACATTATTTAAATATCTAGTGGTTACATCAGGAACATGTTAACAATGAAACAAATGCATTTTGATCTCTGAGTTGCCTTTCGCCAACCTGTTTTATGACTGTTGTTTTCATGGCGAATGTACAATTTATGTAATGATTGTATTTGCTCACCAACTCCCTGTGTCCCCTTCACACCGCCCCCCCCACCCAAGCATACTTTCATGCCTGGTGTTTATTTTGATCAATAATACTTTAGTTGTTCAGAGGGGGCATGTCTTTGAATTCTTCCACTAATTGTACTCCCCTTTAACCATGTTTCAGTGTGTGTAAAGGCATCGAAACCTTTATACTTTTCATGTATGATTGTATTTTAGATCTAGCCTCCATATAGGAGAGAAAACCTGTAGACTACATATTACTGTCTTGAACAGTTTTGCAAAGGAGGTTCTCCCTGACATTACTTTAGTTGAAGATTTCTGCATTATCTATTGTTCTCAAAGCTCTGTGTTCTGGAGCTGTTCTGTGAGCCTAGAGACCTGAATCACCATTGAATGTAACCTGGGATCTGTGTTGGGATTTGTCAACATCACTGACAAATATTGCTCTGTTGATGCTGCAGTTGATAAGTCTCTAGGGAGTAGATTACTGTCTTACTGTTGTCATACTGATGAACAATGTGGATATTTGTACTCATTCTGTGATATCTTTATGAACATAAAAAACCCAGTTTTAGATTAATTTTCAATGTATGAAACAGTTATTAGATAGGACGGATGTATCTCACCTTCTCTGGGATTTGTGCAAGCCCTGGTGCATTCACATTTGCTCTTTCTTCTGTTTTGTCAAGAACCATTGATCCCAGACTAAACATCACAACACCATCCTCTTAAATTAATGACTGCCTAAAATATTCAAAATAATAATTGTAAAGAAACTCAATGAGATACAGATGTTTAGAAGGTTCAGCAAATCCGTAATAGGTTTTAACAGAGCTATATAATGAGTGAATGTTGTTCTTTTTTTTTTTTACATAAGTTCAAAATTTATTAGAGGAAATAACCAGTAAACAGTGCAGAAACAGGTCAATCTGTTGAACTCCAACTCAGAGTTGTTCTAGAGTCTAGATTCTTTAGCCACAATTTCTACAAAACCTTTTCTTGACAAATGCAACTGTACTATGAAGACATACTTATTAAGCTTATAGTCAGTAGGCCAATTACAATCCTTCGAAAAAAAAAGGGGGGCTAGGTACCACAGAGACTCCAACCACAAGACACTGACTGAAGGACAGCCCAAGCGATGTTACTTAGAGACCAGCTCTCTAAGTGGTGATGGTATGTGTTTATGGTCCCAGCCAGCTGGGTAAAGAAGACAATCAAGATCTGATGCTGACCCAGGCAAAAGCAAAAAGCCTTGGTATCTGGCTAGGTGTTGGAGAACTGGCCTACCAAGCTTGAGACCAAGTTCAAATCCCAGTGCCACCAGAAAACAAAACAAAATCCTCCCATATAAATTTCAGACCTGATTTTATTCCCGAGAGCCATTTTGATATGTAGGAAATGTACAGTTTATTGGATCTCATCCACTGATCCTAAGGGAATATTTCCCAAATATGTATGTATAATTTATAGTTCACATATATTAAACATTGATTTAAATTATAAAAGTCATAGAAATCACTTCCAAAATACTTATGGAAGCCTCTTTAGGAGTGTGGCCCTTCTGATTAATGTTAGCTGACTAACTGAGAATGTAAATTCTTGTTAAAAGAATTGCAAAAAGAAAATAGCTAATGGGAAAGTATTCTTAATGAAGACAGGGATTTTTATTTTGTTAGTGCTGTATGTCTAAAATGTCTGGATAGAAGTGATAGATCCATTATCAGCAATAAGTAAACACTATAAAGACATTGCTAACAGACCTGTGATCCAGGCATTGTATGAATATTTTGGCTACAAGCATACTTAAGATACAAAAATAGGCCCTGGAGGCTCACAAATTCCTAGCTACTCAGGAGGTTGAGATCTGAGGACTGTGCTTCAAAGCCAACTCAGGCAGGAAATTAATGAGACTCTTATCACCAATAAACTACTTAAAAAAAAAACTACACACACACAAAAAAACCCAAAACTGGAGGTATGGCTCAAATGGTAGAGTACTAGCCTTGAATAAAAGCTCAAGGATAGCATACTGAGTTCAAGTCCAGGGACTAGGAAAAAGAGAGAAAGGGAAAAAAAATGGGTTAGAAACACACAATGCTTTTAGGAAGTCTGTAGGATGGGGTGGGACTGTGGTCTGAGGATACACTCCATAGCTTTCCACTTATGCATACCTTATCACTTTCTCGATGACTATATATCACGTTCAACAATGATAATACAGCCAACACAAGGTGGCCTCTATTTTTTGTTAGCGTCTGTATTATGTAGATACAGCTAGCTAGCTAGCTAGAGGTTACCTATAAATTTCTAGGCAGCCTACAAACACTGGTCTGTTCTTTCAAAAATACTTCTCTTGCTCTCTAGCAATTTATTTTTTAAATATTTCAGTACCTCTTTTCATTACACTTTGCATTATGTACACCTTAAATAAGGGCCAACCCTTAAAATGTTAAAGACATTACTATTTTTAAAAATGAATATACTAAACCTCTAAATACAAATATTTTAAAATTTAGTGCCTTAGAATGCCATCAAATATTGGAAGTTTTTGAACATGGACCAATGGGTCTAATTTTAAGATGGTAGCTGTGAAAAGTCCTGAGTCAGTACACATAAAAGGTCCTTCAAAGTTTGAAATTCACTGCAACGAAATCCTTCTTCATGCAAGAAGTTGGCCATTTTTCAGAATTCACTTGACTTCTTGAGATGTGTTGATAAATCAGTAAGCCAGTCAGGGCAAGAGATAGAAGAAGACAAAGAGCATCACGTTGAGCAGGATGAAGAGCCACAGGTCCAGCCAGTAGGAGTGCTTTGGGACCCCGTTGGGGCTGGCCTGAAGTCCTCCAGGGTGGTTCTCACCCGGGCCTCGCAGCTCCTGGACGCCATCAGGCTACCCTGCTGCCAAGGGGCAGGGCTCCATCGCGTCCAGCCTTTCGCATTCCCAGCTGACACCCCCTGCCCCGAGCCTCTGGCAACTGGGTGGAGCCCGTGAATGTTGTTCTTAATGTACTATATTATTTCTCATCCCTTTTGTTGTTGCTTACTTATTCTCATATCTTTACAGTATCTTACGTTGTAATCTGGTATATTGTATATATCTTTATTTGTTTATTTGAAATAGGAAAGGGAAGGGGGGAAAACAAGATGAGGGGAGGGCGTGGGGGAGGGAAATGGGGACAAAAGCATGAGGGGTATCAATGTGTGTACAATAATGTACCTTCTATCTGGCAAATATAACTGTAACCCCTCTATTAATTACAATAAAAAATTAAAAAAAAACTTACTTTGGTCAAGGCATATCATTAAATAGTCATAAAACTCAAAAGATCACCAAATGATTACAAACAAAAGAAAGAGACTTAAAAACAACAGACCGGCTGGGAGTTTGGCCTAGTGGTAGGTGCTTGCCTAGCATGCACGAAGACCCAGGTTCGATTCCTCGGTACCACATACATAGAAAAAGCCAGAAGGGGTGCTATGGCTCAAGTGGTTAGAGCTCTAGCCTGAAGAAAGCCCAAGGATAAGTGTTCAGGCCCGGAGTTCAAGCCCCAAGACTGGCAAAAACAAAAACAAAAACAAAAACAAAAACAAAAAAGCAGACCATTTCAAGGACATGCTTCAAAGTAAACTATTCAGCAGTAATTTTATCGGAGAGAATGCAGGGTTGATATATTCAAATTCCATAAAATCTCTACCAACCCCAGCACTTGTACATATACATGTATATATGTACATAGGTGTTCATGTACTGAATGTATAAGTATATATCACAGATCTATGGATAGATTCCTGAGTCGTGACAGTAGGCCCAGAGTTACTGACAAAAATGCAAAATCAATAAATATTAGAAAATGGCAATAGTTAACTAGTGATTCTAGGTCAAATAACCTTAGGTCTGGAAACATTTGACAATCAAAATTGTTACAGGTAACTAGCAAAATTTAGACAAAATAAGTGCAAAATGGAAGCAAGTAATCTGAATCAGTTCCATAATGCAAAAGTTGAGTAATTATAGATGACTAAATGAGAAGAAACAAGAGTGTGTTAAGGCAAGAGAGGGCTAACATCAGATTTTAAAAACACAGCCTTTAGCTTGTTACCTGCTTTTCTGGAACATTTAGATGATTTTCAAGTATGTTCTTCTATTCAGGTTTACTCAGAAATCCAGAAAATTCACTAAATCTCTCCATAGCTATTCATGCTGGTCATTTATTTATTTTTTTATTTTATTTATTTATTTATTTTTTTGCCAGTCCTGAGCTTGAGCTCAGGGCCTGAGCACTGTCCTTGGATTTTCTCAAGGGTAGAACTCTACCACTTTAACCTCAGCACCAATTCCAGCTTTTTCCTATATATGTGGTACCGAGGAATCGAACCCAGGCCTTCGTGCATTCTAGGCAAGCACTCTACCACTAGGCCAAACTACCAGCCCCTGGTCATTTATTTTTTTTCTTTCACCTGTAAAGTTCCATTTATTCTCATGTAATGAGAGAATGCATGTATAATGGTATTAGTGCATATTAACTATTTCAACATATGATTTCTCAGCCACATGTACTGTGCTTTCTTTAAATTGATTACATTTTTTTCTTCTTTTTTACTCCCTCCCTTACACCTGCATTTGAAAAGCTTTCAGTAGGTTCTATGTGCCATCTTTAAATATAGAAAATATATTTTGCTATTGTTTATCATAAACATTTTCTTTCACTTTTGTCTTCTTTCCCTCAAATTTTCAACTGATCAGTATCATGCATTAATTATATACACATTCACTTTACCTATTTATTGATAGAACAGTGATACATGTACATACATATTAGTATATATAGTTATATATCCATATTATATGAGGTATGATTATACAAATATAACAGTTTATATGCAAATATAATGGTATGCATACTATATATACATTCCATGTCCTCTGCAGAGAAAACATGTGCCCTTTGTCATTCTGAACCTGACTTACCTTAACATACTAATCTCCAGTTCTAGCCATTTTTCCTGCAAAATAGTATGACATTATTGTTGCTGTAAAATGCTCTCATATAGAGATTTGTGCATGTACGTATACTCATTTCATTTATAGGTATATGTGTGCGTGGGTGTGTGTGTCTATTTTCCTCATTCATTGAAAAGTCAAAGGGCATCTAATCTGATTTCAAAGCTTGACTACTAGCAAATCATGCTGCAAAAAACATCTAAGCCTGCAATTATATTACTTCAGAGATATGACCAAGAGTGATATTACTGCCTCAGTAAGTAGTTCTACCTCTAGTTTTATAAAAATCTACCATGTTGTTTTCCATAGGAGCTGCAGTGGTTTGCTTTGCCACCAAAAGTACATGATGCTTCCTTTTCCCCTTATAGCCTGGTTAGCATCTTTCATGTTCCTTTTGAAGAGTTCCTTTTTGAGTTACTATTTCTTTGTAATGTGAGAGCTGTCATTGGAATATTTCCATATATGCATATTGCACATTTTCGACATGTTTTTATTTTCCCCTTTTTTCTCATTCCACTTATCTCTCTCTCCTCCCTTCACAAATAACATTTGATTCTTTTTATCATGACACTGTCATTGCTATGTATGTGAGTGTGTGTGTGTATGTGTGTGTGTGTGTGTGTTTGGTAGTGGTGGGGTGTTAAGTCTTTTTATCCTTTTTGCCTCACACTAGCCCTTTATTTCTCTCTTCCTCCTTTTACTAATCCCCTCCTAAAAGTCCTGTGCTTACATTCATATACCTTGTTCACCAGTTACTATCATCATCAACATCATCAGTTTTGGTGTCCACACCACAAATGAACAATATAGTGCTGTATTTGGCATTTTCATTTTGCTTCATAGCAGCTGAACTGATGATTTACAACTTCATTTATTCTCCTGAAAATGTTATAGTTTATTTTTTCTTTATGGTATAGTAATATGCCATTGGAAATCTCATGTTAATATGTAATCTTGTATACAATAATTTGAGGAAGGAATTAGAAGTAGATTAGAATTTGCTTTTAGTATATAAAGAGAGCTTCACTATTAGCTCAGAAAAATGTACCTGCAAGTTTCACTTCTGCTGAAGAGCACTAATGTATTATTTTTATATATTATACTTTCACTTGCATTCAATTCTTTTAAATTAGACTGATTCAACTTTTAAATTTCCATGAAAGGTAGACGGCATGACCTATTTTTTTCTGAAAATTATTTTTATAGTCTGTTTTATTGATAGTAACTCATTTTTTATGGTTCCATGAAATAAACTGAGCCTCAAATTTGCTAAGCAAGTGCTCTAATAGTTGAGCTTATAAATGTTGCCTTTACCAGCCTCAAATGACTGCCATAATGTCCCCATTTTCCAAGGATATGGGATTACCAATTTTCAGCACAATTGCCATCAGAGTCCATACGCATGCATGCATGCATGCATGTATGTAGTATGTATGCAGTATATATGCATGTATGCATGTACATATGAATGAATGTATATATGTATGCATGTCATAGGGCTTGAACTCAGGATCTGGGCACTGTCTCTTAGCGCATTTTGCTCAAGGCTAGTGATCTATCACTTTGAGCCAGAGCTCCACTTATGGTTTTCTCGTGCTTATTAGGAGATAGGAGTCTTCTGGACTTTCTTGTCTGGACTGGCTTTGAATAATGATCCTCAGATTTCAAACCCCTTATGTGGATTACAGTCATGAGCTACTATGGTCTGGATTGATGTCTAATTTTCTTATATTCATAAAACGGTGCTATAAAATATGTCCATATGGAGGGGGGGAAGATGGCGCCAAGACAATAGGGACGCTGTCTAGCTCTCTCTCACAAAAAGAGAGAACCAGGGAGTCCCACAAATCAATTACCTTAAGAAATCCACAACAACAAACTCAAAAAGCAACGGAAAAGGACCGAAACTGGAAAAGAAATCCAGATGAAGCTCACATCCAACTTTCTCAAGGAATTCGGAACACGAGGACCCCTCACCCACCGTGCCACCCCTGAGCCAAGAAAAGCGGCAGCAGAGGGGGGGTTGGAGGGAGCCGGGCCAGGCCGCGCCGGGCCGGGCAACCGGGTCAGCAAGCCATAGAAGCAGCGGAACCCAGACGCGGAACCAGAACAGCAAGCAACGGAACCCAGACGCGGACCACAAGCGGTGGCGGAGATCCCAGGGGAGTGAAGGATTCTCCAACACCGTGCAGCACCCACAGATGAATGCAGAGGCATGAGTACTGCAGCGGACCCCCAAACACAGAGCGGGTGCCAAACCATAGAACTTAACTCAGACCCCTCCACCCCGCCTGAGAAGAGCAGGAGCAGGGGGGCAAGGAATTTAGAATCCTGTCCCTTCCCTCAACAGCCCCCTCCCCCAGGCCAATGACTGGAGATTGACAGGCGGGAGGTGCTAAGACCCAGCACCCCACGAAGGGAGGCGGAGGTGTGCCAGTCCCCACCTGCCCACCAGGTTCCTCTCTGAGGCCTCTGACTGGAGACTGACAGGCGGGCTACACCAAGACCCAGCACCCCACCAGGGGAGGCGGGGGTGTCCCAGCTCCCACCCGCCCACATGGTTCCTCTCCCAGGCCACTGGGTCTGGAGAGAGGGGAGCACTGTGTCCCTGCCTTACAACACAGGTAGGATGTACAGAACAATAGGAGCCAGCATCTGTCCCCCTCAAATCTTGAGCCGGGCATTCTCCAGCTGGGAATCCTGAGCAGACAGCACCAAGGGGCCCCCCACAGTCACAGACTCTCTGGCAAAGCAGCAGGGAACTGAAGGGCCAACCAGCAGCCAAGCTAGCCTTCTGAGAATCAGAAAGGCCCGGCTCTGCCCTTGGAGCACATGTCCTCAGCTGGGCCCCGCCCCTGGGAACAGAGCAGACAGCTGCTTGTCCTGCTGAGAGCCCCTGAAAACTCCCAAACCCCAGACCCTTGGCCGGGGGGCCGCCCCTAGAAGCAGCACAGGAAAACCAACCATTTGCCCAGCATGCTGAGACCGAAGCTCGCAGATCCATCCCACGGCCCACTGTGAGGCAACTGGCTGGGCTGAGAGCTAGTCCTACAGCAGCACACAGCCTCTGGGAATCGACCGAACACCTACTGAAATGGCAAACTCTGACATAGTCAGCAGAGGAATCAGTTTTGCTGAGAACCACAGGTATTCACATACTCCCAGAACCACGGTCCCAATCCAAGCAAAGACCGCTACCTACTGACCACAGAGCGAACTACAACAACAGTTCTCGATGCCGAGGAGAGCTCAAAGAAGAATCACAACATACATAAATAATCAAAGTCCCATGCAAAGCCCAAAAGGCAACAAGAGAGAAGGGACGAGAGAGATGTCACCATCCCAAGAAATGACACCTGAAGAGACACGAAACATGACCCTAATCAAGGAGATGATTGTGAACATGACTAAAGAGATTAAAACAGAATTACAAAAACAATTCCAGGAACATAAGCAGGAAATCTCCAAAGAGCTCCTCGAATTCAAAACAGAAATGGAAGAAAAGATTAATACCCTCAGAGCAGACATGATCAGCTCAGCGTCCACACTTCAAGCAAAAATGGAGGCATTAAGCAGCAGATTGACGGAGATGGAGAATAGAACATCAGAAACGGAAGACAAAACACAAGAGCTGGAACAGAGAATCGCCACCTTGGAAAAGTCAGTCAGAATCTACCAGAGAGAGCTCCAGGAACTGGGAGATGCAGCAAAGAAGTCTAATCTTCATATAATAGGGATTGAGGAGGGGCCGAATTCCAGGACAAAGTTATGCAACCTTTATTCACCAAAATCATAGCAGAGAACTTCCCCAACTTCAAAAGGGAAAATACTCACATTATTGAAGGTTTCAGGACCCCAAGCAGGCAAGATCCTAGAAGGAACACACCTAGACATAGCATAGTAAAGACAGTAGACCTGAATACCAAGGAATTGATCTTAAATGCTGCAAAAACAAAGAAGGAGCTATATTATAATGGGAAGAACATTCGAATTACAGCAGATCTCTCCATGCAAACCCTAAATGCAAGAAAAGCTTGGAAAAACATCATTGATGTCCTGAAGACCAACAACTGCCAACCCAGACTGATATATCCAGCAAAACTAGCATTTACATTTGAGGGAGAAACAAGAATATTTCACTCCAAAGAGAAGCTTTATGAATACGTGCACACTAAACTAGCGTTACAAACAATACTAATTAACCGAGAACAAATTGTAGAACATCAAGAACCCCCATCAAGAAGCAAACATCTATAATTCACTAAACACAAAAGGGGAAAAAAGAGAAAGAAACTTAGAAGTAAAAATAAATAACAACAATGGACACTGACCACTTCTCCATAATCTCCCTAAATGTGAACAGGCTGAACAATCCAATCAAAAGACACAGAGCAGCAGACTGGATTAAGAAACACCACCCATCCATATGTTGCCTCCAAGAGACACACCTCACTGCCAAAGACAGAAACAAATTCCAAGTGAAAGGCTGGAAACGAATTTTCCACTCCAATGCACCATGCAAAAAAGCAGGAGTAGCAATCTTAATCTCCAATCAAATTAACTTCTCAGTAAAATCAGTACACAAAGATAGAGACGGCCATTATATATTAGTAAAGGGTACAATCCATGCCCATAATATTACAGTTATAAACATCTACTCCCCCAACACGGGAGCACCCAAATTCGTCAAACAAACTCTTTTAGAACTACACAAGATAGACTCAAACACAATCATTGTCGGTGACCTCAATACTCCACCCTCAACAAATGACAGGTCAACTCAACAAAAGTTAAGCAAAGACACCATCGACTTAAATGACACCATAGCCCAGCTGGGCTTAACAGATAGACACAGAGTCTTCCACCCAACGGTGAAACTTTTTACATTTTTCTCCGCAGCACGTGGAACACACTCCAAAATAGATCATATAATAGTTCATACAGAAAACTTAAGCAGATACAAGAAGTCTGATATAATCCCATGCATCCTATCAGACCACAGTGGAGTCAGACTAATTCTGAACAATGCAGTCAAAGTCAAAAAACATTCAATCATATGGAAACTGAACAACACACTTCTGAATAACCCCTGGGTAACAGATCAGATCAGAAATGAAATTAAAAACTTCCTTGAATGTAATGACAATCAAGAAACATCACACAGGATCTTATGGGACACAGCAAAGGCAATTCTAAGAGGCAAATTTATCGCACTACGAGCGCATATTAAAAAGACAGAAGAAGAGCACGTAAATAACCTTAAAAAAAACTGAAACACCTAGAGCAGCAAGAAAAAGTTAATTCTAAAACAGCTAGAAGGACAGAAATAACAAAAATAAAATCAGAAATTTCAGAGATTAAAATAAGATCTACTATACACAAAATTGATAAATCAAAAAGTTGGTTCTTTGAAAGAGTCAACAAAACTTGGCAAGATTAATCAAACAAAGGAAAGGGGAGACTCAAATAAACAAGATTAGAGACCCCACGGGAACAATCACAACTGATTTCCAAGAAATTCAGTCCATAATGAATAGGTACTACCAGGGCCTATATTCAAAGAAACAAGAAAATGTAGCAGAAATGGATGATTTCTTAAATATAGGCTACCCACACTGAACAACGATGAGGTAAACAAATTGAACAGACCAATTTCTTACAACGAAATTGTGGAAGCAATCAGGGAAATGCCAACCAAAAAAGCCCAGGTCCAGATGGTTTCACTGCGGAATTCTACAAGACATTTAAAGATGAAATAACACCTCTACTCTTGAAACTCTTCCGAGAAATAGAAACAGAAGGAGCAATACCAAACTCATTTTATGAAGCTAATATTACTCTCATCCCCAAACCAGGGAAAGACCCAACAAAAAAAGAAAACTACAGACCTATCTCTCTAATGAACACAGATGCAAAACTCCTCAATAAAATATTAGCCAACAGAATCCAGAAACAAATTAAAAAAATCATACACTATGATCAAGTGGGCTTCATCCCACAAATGCAAGGCTGGTTTAACATTCGCAAATCAATCAATGTAATACATCATATCAATAGAGCTAAAGATAAGAATGATATGATAATTACTCTGGACGCGGAGAAGGCATTTGACAAAATACAACATCCATTCATGTTGAAAGCACTAGAAAAAATAGGAATAAGAGCTACATTCCTCAAAATAGTGAAAGCCATATATGAAAAACCTACAGCCAGTATTATACTAAATGGTCAAAGACTGGAAACATTCACCTTAAAATCAGGACTAGACAGGGATGCCCACTCTCTCCACTTCTCTTCAATATGGTGCTGGAACCCTTAGCCAGAGCAATAAGACAAGAAAAGGACATCAAAGGGATCCACATAGGGAAAGAAGAAATTAAACTACCCTTATTCACAGATGACATGATCCTCTACTTGAGTGACCCAACAAACTCCACTCCCAAACTACTAGAATTAATAAACCACTTTAGCAAAGTGGCAGGATACAAAATTAACCTTCAGAAGTCAGTAGCCTTCTTGTACACCAACAATACACAAACAGAAAGCCAAATCAAGAAAATGATCCCATTCGCAATAGCCCCCAAAAGAATAAAATACTTAGGAATATACTTAATCAAAGAAGTAAAGGAATTATTCAATGAAAATTATAAAAGCCTAATGAAAGAAATTAAAGAGGACACTAGGAAATGGAAAGACATCCCATGCTCATGGCTAGGGAGAATCAACATAGTGAAAATGGCTATACTGCCAAAACTGATATACAAATTCAATGCAATCCCCATCAAAATCCCAAAGACATCTTTACGGAAATTGAAGATATATGGAACAAGAAAAGACCTAGAATAGCCAAAACAATTCTAGGCAAAAAGAGCAATGCTGGTGGTATTACAATACCAGACTTCAAACTCTACTATAGAGCCATAATAACAAAAAACTGCTTGGTATTGGCACTAAAACAGATCAGAAGATCAGTGGAACAGAAGAGAAGACCCAGAAATAGAACCACATACCTATAGTCAACTTGTATTTGACAAAGGAGCCAAAGATATACAATAGAACAAACACAGCCTATTCAATTATTGGTGCTGGCAAAACTGGGCAGCCACATGCAGAAAACTAAAAATTGACCCTAGCCTTTCGCCATGCACAAGCATTAACTCAAAGTGGATCAAAGACCTCAATGTCAGACCGGAAACCGTGAAATTGCTACATGATAATGTAGAAGAGACACTGGAACTCATAGGCAGAGGCAACAGATTCCTGAACAGAATCCCAGGGTCACAACAGATTGGAGAGAGACTCGATAAATGGGACTACCTAAAAATAAAAAGTTTCTGTACAGATAAAAACATAGTTGCAAAAGTAGAGAGACAGCCAACCAACTGGGAAAAGATATTCACCTACAATACATCTGACAAATGCTTAATATCCAGTATCTACAGAGAACTCAAGAAACTAATCCCCTCCAAACCCAATAAACCATTCACTAAATGGGCACGGGAACTAAAGAGAGACCTATCAGAAGAGATTAAAATGGCAGAAAAACATATGAGAAAATGTTCATCATCTATGGTCATAAAGGAAATGCAAATAAAAACAACCCTAAGATACCACCTTACCCCAACAAGAATGGCCAAGATTTTGAACTCAGACAGTGACAGTTGCTGGCGGGGTTGTGGAGAAAAAGGAACCCTACTGCACTGCTGGAAAGCAGTGTGGAGGTTCCTTAAGAACTGAAAATAGACCTTCCCTATGATCCCGCCATACCACTTCTGGGCATCTATCCTGAACAGGATATTATAAAGACACCTGCTCAACTATGTTCATCTCTGCACTATTCACAATAGCCAGGCAATGGAAACAACCCAGATGCCCTACTGCAGATGAATGGATACAGAAAATGTGGTATATATACACAATGGAATTATACATAGCCAACAGACAAGATAAAATAATGGCACTCACAGGGAAGTGGATGAATCTAGAGCGAATCATGCTGAGTGAGACAAGTCAAGACCTAAGGAACAAAAGGCCCATGGTATCCTTAATATGCGATTATTAAATCCAAAGTGTACAAGAGCAAGGACTCAATAACTGCATATGCAAAGCAATGGACATGGTAATGGAAATGCAAACATAACTATATAGACAAAAAAACCTATGACTCTATAATCATAATGTTTTATTTCATAAACTGATATGTTTCTATGACATACAAACCGTTAGCCTAATTTTGATTAAGTTCTAAAGACTAAGTCCCAGAGAATGTAATTAGAGATTTCCTCCTTGAACAATTGTTGGTTAAACTTGTCATTTAAAATATGATGTAAACATAAGCCATATAATTAATCATTGTTGTTCTTAAGGTACTATGTTATCTCTCATCACTTCTACTGTCCCTTGGTTATCTTATATTGTTACACTATCTCACTTTGTTACCTGATATATCGGATATAATTGTATTTGGTTATCTGAAATTGGATAGGGAATGGGGGAAAACAAGATGAGGGGTGGGGGAGGGGGGAAGGGAAATGGGGACCATGACATGTGAAAGGGTATCAATGTGTGGGAATTAAGGCACCATTTATCTGGCAAATATCATGTAACCCTTCTATTAATTACAATAAAAATATATTTTAAAAAATGGACAGGGAAGTGGGGAAAACCAAGAGGGTGGGTGGGGAGGAGGGTAATGGGGACCAAGACATGTGGAAGGGTATCAACGTATGTGAATTAATGCACCTTCTATCTGGCAAATATCATGTAACCCTTTTATTAAATACAATCAAAAATATTAAAAAATATGTCCATATGACAAAGCAATAATTATGTCTCACTCACAATGTACAATGCAAACTCTCTAACTCTTCCACTGAGAGGACATTTTCAGTAATTTTCCACTTCCTTTTGTACTTGCATATCTTCACATAGATCTGTGGTCCTCTTTAATTACCTCTTCTTCATTTACTCTCAGTCACTTTTTATGTTTGTGAAAAAATTAGTTGGTTTTGATTGTGAAAAAATCAAATTCAGTTTTTGTCAACTATCTCCCATATTTCAGTAGTCTAAATAAAATCTCTTACCTGTTTTAATCTATCTCTTTCTTTTTTTTTGGACAGACATACAAGGAGTTCAATTAATTATGTTTTATTAAAATATTCCTTTTCTGAAAATGCACTGCAAGATGGTGGATTTCATGCTTCTCTCACAGTAACATGATCAAATTTTCACAGGTCCCTGCTGATTCAGTTATGATAACTACATAGGCCAGTGACATGAAACATTTTGAGGAATTATGAAATGAGTATTGTGCACTACTTCATGTTTAATGAGGAGGAAGGTCTGTTTGAATATTCCAAAGGCTTAGGTTTGGATAAAATGTGGAGGAGAATCTACCCTAGCTTGATTTTGCCCCAATCATTAGGATATCTTTCTTTGTAGACTTTTTGTCCATTCTCTGTGGTATTGAAATCTCTGCTCTTTCTTTTTCTTGTTTCCCATCTTGAAAAGCTTTTGGTAAGTAAGCTGGCAACATTTCATGAAGAGGAAAGTTACAGTGGCCACACAGGCCAGCAGGAACCCAAGGACATCCAGAGAGTGGTACTGGTACCAGGTGAGGTTGTGAGCAAGGGGCCTCAGGTGCTTGGCTCCTTTGTGGCGCATGACAAACTCGATCCAGAAGACAGCTCGATCCAGGGGCTTCACAGGCTGATCATGGTGAATGGCTGATAACCACATAGCATTCTTTTCGTAGCTGAAGATAAATCAGGATAAATTCAATTTATGGAATGAACTAGAGAAGAGAGAGATTGAATTTTGAGTAGATGATAGGAATGATTCTATAAAATTTGAGAGAAAAGGAAATGTTTTTGTTCTGCAGTATTTCTGGACATGTTAGTGTTAAAGGCAGAGCATCTGGATAACTCTGGATTTAACCATATAAAAATCTTGTGAAACAGAAGTTTGTGGAGTAGAAAATAGAATCAGACCAGGACCATATGGCTCATGCTTGTAATCCCACCCTCTTTCTCTCTCTCTCTCTCTCTCTCTCTCTCTCTCTCTCTCTCTCTCTCTCTCTCTCTCTCTCTCTCTCTCTCTCTTCTCTCTCTCTCTCTCTCTCTCTCTCTCTCTCTCTCTCTCTCTCCCTCACTCTCTGTCTCTGTCTCTCTGTCTCTCTGTCTGTCTCTCTCTCTCTTTGTCTCTGTCTCTCTCTGTCTTTGTCTCTTTCTCTCTCTCCCTCTCTCCCTCCCTCCCTCCCTTTCATAATTTCATTATCAGAGTGATATATTGAAGGGTTACTATTATATTTATAAGGTAGTGAGTGCATTAATATTTGAACATTGTTACCCCTTCACAGGTTTTTCTCCCACATTCCTTCCTCTACCCCTGAAGACTCTTATCTCCTATAAACCACGAGAAAAATTAGAAATGGTACTATACTTCAAAGAGGTAGAACACTAGCCTTGAGCTGAAAAGCTCAGGGACAGTGCCTGGGCCCAAAGTCCAAACCCCAAGACAGACATAAAGAAGAAAAAAAAGTAAAATTTCAAAGACAAAATGAAAACTTTAATTATCTACTAAACAATTAATTCATCTCTTGTTTAAAGTTCAAAATTGTATCATAATTTGGAGGCACAAGGATTATTTGATGAAAAGTTTTGTCCTTGGGGATTTGTATTTCTCTTTTATCACTGTTTAATTTTATTAATTATTGTATAACTATGAATGCTAATTTCCTCCTTTTTTCTTTCCTGTGCTGATATTAGACCTTAAACTCGGTGCCTTGGCACTACATTTGAGTTTTGTTTCCTTAAAGAAAAATACTATCACTTGAGCTAAAGCTCCAAATCTGGCTTTTCATTGTTAAGTAGAGACAAGATTCTTAGGGGCTTTTCTGCGTGGCCTGATTTCTCACCACAATCCTCAGATCTTAGCCTCCTTAACTATATAGGCATCAGCTAGATTAGAGTAGTTACCATTCATAAATAATTCTTTGAGCTTAATGTTCAACAAAACAGAAAGACACATGCACACACAGTCATACACATTCACATACACATATACACCCACACTCACACACACATACATATACACACACTGGAGCCTGTACTCATACAAGGTTGTTAATGACTACATCCAGTGCTCTGAGCAAGTCTTTTCTCCACATTGCTCTTATATCCCCTTAAACAGCAGCTCCTTTGGCCACCATGTAAGTAATGTTGTCATGTTGTTCCCCAAACAAAGGAATGCCCACCATGGGCATCCCATGATAGATGGCTTCATAGATGCCATTCGCTCCACCGTGAGTGATGAAAGCTTTGGTTTTGGGATGACCTAGGTGGATTTCAACAAGAGTGTCCATTAAAAGACCTGGACTTAAAATGAGAACTGGATAACGCAGTTACTGACTGGAGCAGTCTTTTGCAAATAACAATATTGAACCAATGAAACTGCATTGAAATGGCTTTCATGGCTCACCGCAAGTAGCACCAACTCCACTTGAGAGGTAAGCACAAGTCTTATGGGACATGCTTTACATTTTGGGTGACTTGAGACTTGAAAATGAATATACCATTTCCTGCTGAACATTAAACACATAATGGATAACAGAGAGCAAATTGTGAAGACGAAAATATTCATGTTGTTCTCATAAACTTGAAATTGTTGCATTAACCTAATGAAAGAGAGATGTTTTAAACAATGTATTAACACTACTACATACTAAGAAACATGATGTTATTTTTCCTGCATACAAAGCAGTTTTACTCATAGTAAAATGAAGGGGTTTGTTTCAGTAGCATTGGAAATACAAGCTGTCATTTAGGAGGCTAGATAGTGGAGTGACTGAGTTAAAGGACAGAGAGATATGCCAGAAGAAAATGTACTGTAAGAAAAGGTAAACTAATTATTATACAGAATATGATGGAGTATCACAAAACTGCAACTTTTAAAGCTTATTTTCCTTAGGGTGCAATCATAAATCTAAATTGTTTGCTTTCATTTTTGAGTTTTCATTAAAAAATCTCCATCAGTATATTTCTTTCAATAGTTATTTTTCAATCTTGCCCAGGAGGTCATTCTGGGGGAGCCTCTTGTACAGCCAAGTATTACCTCCAAAGGTGTCTGGTCTCTTGCCATTAAATCTCCAAAGAACCTGATTGGGAAAGACAGTGTACTCTTAAAGTTTAAAATTTAGAGAACACACTGTTAAATGAATTTCATAGAAAGCATAAAAAGAACAGGTGCAGTTAATTAATGAGGACTATTGTAAGACAGAGACAAAGGATATCAACATTTTCTGTATTTATTTTCACATTTAATAAGATGGAGTACCGGTATATTTTTACAGTAATTAGACAAACGAAATGGGTGAAAAATGCATGCAATAATATTTATTTAGTCGTAGTCATAGATCTCACACACAACAGAACTTACAATGATTACGATTTACAGCTTTACACATTAATATTCACCAACTGGCTATCCACTTCCATTTGTATCTATTAACCCTTGTAAAGTGATATTAGGGAAATATTCTCTTATGCTATAAGTAGTAATTTTTTTTTTTGGCCCCTTTCTCTCTTTCTGGCCCCGCTCGCTCTGGCCCCGCTCGCTCCGGCCCCGCTCGCTCCAGCTTGCTCCTGGCTCAGCTCGCTCCGGCCCCTTCTCGCTCTGGCCCTGCTCGCTCCGGCCTCACTGGCTCTGGCTCGGCTCGCTCCCTCACGCTCCGGTCCTGCTCACTCCGGCCCCGCTCGCTCCGGCCACCACTCGGTTGGGCTCTGTTCACTTCAGCTCCTCTGCCACTTTCCGGTTTGGTTGTGTCTCGTTTCTGCCACTTCCGGCTTGGTTGTGTATGTGGGATACCGAGGAATCGAACCCGGGTCTTTGTGCATGCTAGGCAAGCACTTTAACCGCTAGGCCAAACTCCCGGGCCCTATAAGTAGTAATTTTAGTTTAACATTTTTTATTTGCTTTTCAACTATCTCTTTATGATATATATTTTTTAAAATATTTTTTATTGTAATTAATAAAAGGGTTAGATGATATTTGCCAGATAGAAGGTGCATTAATTCACATACATTGATACCCTTTCACATGTCTTGGTCTCCATACCCTCCCCCTCACCCCCCATCATGGTTTTCCCCCCTTCCCTATCCAATTTCAAATAACCAAATACAAATGTATCCAATATATCAGATAACAAAGTGAGATACTGTAACAATATGAGATAACCAAGGGACAGCAAAAGAGATGAGAGATAACATAGCACCTTAAGGACAGCAATCATTCGTTATATGGCTTTTGTTTCAATATCCTAGAGGTCCATTCAATTAGCTTCATACTATATGGCCTTATGTATCAAGTTTTGCTCTATTGCAAATCTTTGCTATTAGAGCCCAAGGTTTCTACTGGTTATGATGAATGAGGGAAACCATTGAGCCTAAATTCCTTTGAGTCTGGCTTACTTCGCTTAATATGATTTTTTTTTCTAAGTCTTTCCATTTCCTAACAAATGGGGTGATGTTGTTTTTTCTGACAGCAGCATAGAATTCCATTGTTTACAAATACCACATCTTGTGGATCCATTCATCAACTGAGGGACATCTAGGTTGGTTCCATATCTTTGCTGTGGTGAATAATGCTACAATGAACATTGATGTGCTAGTGGATTTAGTATGCCCTAGTTTCTGGATGGTTGGGTAAATGCCAAGTAGTGGGATTGCTGGGTCATAGGGGAGCTCTATGTTTAGCCTTTTGAGGCACTGCCATATTGCTTTCCATAGTGGTTGAATGAGTTTGCACTTCTACCAACAGTGTAGTAGTGATCTCTCCTGGCCACATCCCCTCCAGCATCTGTTGTTATTCATTTTCCTGATCCTGGCCATTCTAACTGGAGTGAGGTGGAATCTTAGAGTTGTTTTGATTTGCATTTCTTTTATGACCAGAGATGTTGAGCATTTCTTCATGTGTCTATAGACCATTTTTGTTTCTTCTTCAGAGAAAGGCTGTGTATGACAAACCCACAGCTAATGGTGAAAAGCTAAAGCCCACTCTCTCCACTGCTCTTTAACATAGTATTAGAATTCCTAGCCAGTACAATAAGGCAAGAAGCAAACATAAAGGGGATCCAACTAGGGAAAGAGGAAGTAAAACTATCCCTCTTTGCAGACAACATGATTCTGTATTTAAAGAATTCTATAGACTCTACTCCCAAGCTCCTTGAGCTGATTCAAAACTTTGGAAGGGTAGCAGGCTATAAAATTAACCCTCAAAAATCAACTGCCTTCCTCTACGCGAACAGTGAGAGGAATGAGGCAACAATCAGGAAAGAAACTCCTTTTGCAGTAGCCTCAAAGAAAATAAAGTACCTAGGAATTAGCTTAACTAATAATGTAAAGGACCTTTTTGATGAAAACTTTAAAACCCTGAAAAAGGAAATTAAAGCAGAACTGAGGAAATGGAAAAACCTCCCATGCTCCTGGATTGGAAGAATCAACATCGTGAAAATGACAATCTTGCCAAGGGCTATCTACAAATTCAACACAATACCCATCATTATCCCAATGTCATTCTTTAAAGAAATAGAAGAGGCAATCCAAAATTTCATATGGAATAATAAAAGACCCCGCATAGCAAAAACACTTCTTAGCAGAAAGAACAGCACAGGAGGAATTTCAATACCAAACTTTAGGCTCTATTACAGAGCTATAATTATCAAAACAGCTTGGTACTGGCACAAGAACAGGCTTGAAGACCAATGGTATAGAACTGAGGACCCAGATATTAAACCACAGACCTATGGCCACCTAATCTTTGACAAGGGAGCCAAAAAAATAGAATGGAAGAAAGATAGCCTCTTAACAAGTGGTGCTGGCAGAACTGGTTAAGCACAGGCAGAAAACTAAAGTTGGATGCTTCTTTGTCACACTGTACTAGAATTAACTCCAAATGGATCAAAGACCTGGAGGTAAAAGCTGACACACCGAAAACTTTACAAAAAGGTATAGGAGATATACTAGGCCTCCTTGGCACAGGTCGAAACTTTCTTAATAAGGACCAAGAATCCCAACAAATCAGAGAAAGGCTGGATAAGTGGGACTGCATTAAACTGCAGAGATTTTGTATGGCAAAGGACATAGCTAGTAAATTAATTAGGAAGCCTACAGAGTGGGAGAAGCTCTTCACCAACCATACAACAGACAAAGGCCACATATCTAAAATATATCAACAGCTCAAAAAATTGAATCACTCCAAAACTAATCTTCAAAGTAACAACCATCCCATTAAAAAATAGGCCAATGACATATATTTTATGTTCTCAATTCTCTCTGGAGAGAAGTTGTGTGAAAAGGTACTATTATATTTGACCAGAAATGAAATCAATCGGTATTCTGTACTTCAGAATACTGAATATTTGGCTGGGATATAGCTCAGTAGCAAGGCATTTTCCTAGCAAATGGAACGTCCTGGGTTCAATCCCCAGTACCAAATGAAAATACAAAAAAAAATAGAGTTAAAAAACCCCAACAGAATACTGAGTATTATATTAAGTTACATTTTGTTATATAATACTCAACATTATGCAGAGAGTATACCATACTAACATACTATTTTTTATATTGTGTATGGTCCCACTTAACATGGTACAGACACAGTAACAATTCACAATTCTTATACTGAGTGTTATGGCTGCACCTACTGCCTCATAACCAGCATGAGGACAAACGTTATGTTTATACAATCTTTTCTGTGACATAATCCTCAAATCAATGTAACCAATTCTTTCTGAGAAATAATTGATTCTTTTGAATGAATTTATCCCATATTTATGATACTGACATCTAAACATCCTATCATTAGTTAATTGTAAGAAATAGAGCTAGCATGTAGTTCATAAGTCATATGGCTGCTGAAAAGAATCCAAATTTTAATTATGCTACTTTTATTTTTCGGATTAGTATGTCTACGTGCACATTAACTGTACAGTTCTGGTTTCAGATATGAGCAAGTCCAATAAGATAGGTCAGTTTTATTTTCTCTTAATGAAGAAGCCTGAATACATCCCTGGAAAGAGTAGTGAAATTTGCTTTCCTTTCTCTGAATAATCCTCCCCAGTGTACACTAAATGTGTCAAAATCAAAATTATAAGAAAGGATTGTACGGGAAGTCTAAAGTATATATTGTTATTATTTGACTTCACTTATTAAGTGACTTTAGTTCCTTTCAGAAACATGTTTAGTGTATTATAAGGCTTAAGATTTCTGCAAGGACCAGATGAAATTTAATGATTTCTGTGACATCTTGCTAGCAATATTATGACAGAAAAAGAATTTCACTTTGTGGCTGTGTTTCTTTCTGGTGATAAGGTTCATTTTGTGGTTATTGTCAGTTTAAAACAATCAAAAGTCCATACTATTGGAAGATCTGCCTAGTGTATCTTTGTTAAACTGGCTGAGATAAATTAGAGTTTTGTGACAGTGTAATTTTCACCAGGAAACTATTGTAATCTGATACCTACAGGTTGATTTCAGGAAGATTACTATTGAGGCACTATATCTCACCTTTTGTGGAATTTGTGCCAGTGCTGATGCAATCTCATTGGCTGTCTCTTCTGTTGTGTTATCAACCATTGGCCCCAGGGAAAACACTACCAGACCATTATTTCCAGAGCTCTGCACGAAGTCTTCCATTTCCTATGAAGAAAAAAATACACACACATGCACATACATTCAGAACTAGCAGTGAAGCAAACAGTTTTGATGTATCAAACTACTCAAGCGTGGGTAGCTTTTACGTATAATCTAGCTACTCAGGAATGTAAGATCTGAGTATCATGGATTGAAGCCTGCTTGAACAGGAAAGACAGTGAGACTCTCAGCTCCAATTAACCACCAAAAAACAAACAATGCAAAACCAAACGACAACAACAACAAAACAAACCTGGAAGTAGAACTCTGGCTTAAGTGGTAGAGCACTGGACTTGAGCACTAAAGCTGAGGGACAATTCCCAGGTCTTGAGTTCAAGTCCTACTTACGCCTGGAATGAAAATAAAACTT
Source organism: Megascapheus bottae (assembly GCF_031878675.1). Taxonomy (NCBI): domain Eukaryota; kingdom Metazoa; phylum Chordata; class Mammalia; order Rodentia; family Geomyidae; genus Megascapheus; species Megascapheus bottae. Next base: position 21,379,793 of record NC_143521.1, on the reverse strand, counting down.
AGGAGAGAAAATTAAATATCATTAGAAAAGAATTGAGGAGTGTAACATAAACACAGTAACACACACCAAATACAATTTTCCATTAGCCTCTAGAAAGGGCACAGGTAGGGTTATGAAGTACATTGATATCATTGCACAATAAATTGTTCAAATATTTCTATCTGGACTCTAAATTATTTCTTGAGCAAATTTACATGATAAGCAAAATTATTGTACATTGTTGCCACTGTTCTAATTTGCTTTTCTTCATATTTCTTTTTCAATTTTCTTTCCTCAAATGATTTCTGAGCATTGTTCATATTATTGTTCGTAATATTGATGACTGAGAAACTTCCTAATTCCCACCTCTGTTCTTTTAGTATTATGTCTTATGCTTTCATAGAATTTTGACTAGTTGATTCTAAACTATCCTTTGAAATGGAGTCTAAAGTGTGAGGGTTGCAGTAGAAACAGACATTATGTTTACATGCAAATCTAACACTTATTTCTTCATATGATAATCACTTGTTACTTTTACGAGTGAATCAAGGATTCCTTTTAGATGCTGAATAATTAAGTTTTAATTAAACTGACTTTTTTTTAAATGACTCTTAGGTGTCTGAAATGCAGAAACTTGAGATAAAAAAAGTTCAAAACTCACCTTCAGTTGTTAGAATGCTTTATCCCACTTCTTTTTTCTGTTTCACTGTAAGCAAAGACTTAGAGTGAGTGGCACAAAACTATATTTATTGAAATCATGTAACACAGACAAGAGAAATATATTTACCTTGGGCAAGGGTTTTGCAGGTTTGCAGTGGAGTCCTCCAACAAATTCAACATTTGGTCAAGTTGGGCGAGGGAATTCCAAGTCCCAGTAGGACCGAATAAGCCAGATTTCTGCTTTACTCATTGTCTCCATTAAGGTAGTGGGTCGTCCTGAGTGGAGAAGTGGAAAAGTAAATATTAAGAAAGAACATGGCCTCCCCGTTTCTGGACGTGCTTCGTAGTCAGGGTCCAGGATGCCTCGTGGAAGCCGTAGCCGCACCTCCCGAGTGGCCCCACCGGCCAGCTGGGCTCCTCAGATGAGAGCTGCACCCAGGCCAGCTCCTGTAGCTCAGCCACCAATGGCAGCCCCAGCATCCGCTGTGGGCTCTCCTGCTGCTGTACCCCGCCAGCCAGGGCTGATGGCCCAGATGGCGTCCACTGCTGCTGGCGTGGCTGTGGGATCTGCCGTAGGGCACACACTGGGTCATGCCATCACTGGGGGCTTCAGTGGAGCTGGTAATGCTGAGCCTGCCAGGCCGGACATCACTTATCAGGAGCCCCAGGGAGCCCAGCTGGCACAGCAGCAGCAGCAGCTTAGTGGCCCATGTTCCTATGAGATAAAGCAGTTTTTGGAGTGTGCCCAGAACCAGGGTGACTTCAAGCTCTGTGAGGGCTTCAATGAGGTGCTGAAGCAGTGCAGAATTGCAAATGGACTAGTTTAACTGTGAAGTTGAAGTTGAAAAAATGGAAAATCGCCTGTGATGACCAAGTTAATTTAACATGGAAATGTAATTGATAGTGACACTATAAAGTGTAAAACTATAAGTTAACTTCTTGTTATTAATAATTTTGTTGCCTTGGGTGGCCATGGAAGAGGGTATTGTGACTCTTAATAGAGGTTCACTGAGATGATGTAGAGTTGGAGCTAATGGGAGTCTGTATGGCCTCCAGCTGTTCTGTTATTCAGTTACTTAGAATAAAGTGATTTCTTCAAAAAAAAAAAAAGAAAAGAAAGAACATGGCAGAGGTGTTTGTGAATACCATATTTATTTTTTCCCCAAAGGATTGGTATAATTTGTACTCAATGATATATAATTCGTTTGTTGGTAAAACAAATATATTTATGTATGATATAATTTAGATGCATAATTTAGTTTTTGGTAATGTATGGCACAGGAAGTGTGGTGTGTGTGTGTATTTGACCAAGGCAAACTCATAAGCAACTATTTTTATGGTACTTCCATTTATGAAGTCATATTTAATCATTGTGTTCCTTTTCTCTTTATCAATTAGATAAATGATTCTAACTGAAATCAATAATTCTAGCATATTGACAGAAATCGTTTTTCTACTAGTTTTCAAACTGGTTTTCTATAATGTAACATACTATTCATTGATTCTTCTTCTCCTTCTTCTTCTTCTTCTTCTTCTTCTTCTTCTTCTTCTTCTTCTTCTTCTTCTTCTTCTTCTCCTTCTTCTTCTTCCTCTTCTTCTCCTTCTTCTTCTTCCTCTTCTTCTCCTTCTTCTTCTTCTTCCTCTTTTTGTGCCCAGGGGCCTGGGCACGCCCTGAGCCCCTAAGCTCAAGGCTACCACCCTACCCCTGAGCCATAGCCCCACTTCCCGTTTTCTAAGGGTTACTTCGAGATAAGAGTCTCATGTTCTTTAGTGCCCAGGCTGGCTTTGAACCACAGACCTCAGATCTCTGCCTCCTGAGTAGTTAGGATTACGGTTATGAGCCAAGGCACCTGGTTGTTTGTTGATTTTTTAATTTCCATGTAAATGTATGTTTAATGACTGTGGCTGAATTTCTTACTTCTACTTGATTCACAATACGACCTTGAAGATGTTTATTATATAGAGACACTAGCAAATATCACTTGGACGTATTTCAGAAATAATTTGAGTAGATAATTGTATTTATCATGAGTACATGGATAATATTTTATTAAATGCAGAAATATGCTGTAAGATTTTGGGAAGATGGTGACGATCCAGGTTGTCTTTCTGAGCTCTTACCAAGTTACCAGTTTTAGCACTGTAGTAGAAAATCTATAGCTAAAGAATGATTCTAAATAAGCTGTAGTAGCAGAGTGATCTATCTCAATTAGAGAGGAAAAAGACAGGCAGCCAGCTTGAGAAGACAGTTTTGAGCCCACACTGGTGGCAGTGGTGGCAGCAGTGGCAGCTGCTGCTCCCCAGAGGAGCAGCAACATCTTAGCTACTGGCAAGAACCCTGCCAGACCAACTAGGAGAGAACTGGAGCCTGACAAGTGGTATTGACAATGTCATTTCTCAAAAGGGCTAAGGATCTGATCAATGTCACCTTAGCTAGGTGACTGGTTCTTTGCCCAGGGAAAAGCAATTCCTCCCTGGGTGGAGAGGCTTGCTTCTCCCTAGGTAAACAAAGCCAGAGGCAGCTCCTGAACTGGCTAAAACCATAATGGCCCCAGACTAGATCTGAAGCTCACCAGGGACTCCAGATAGAATACAACTCCATGCATATTCAAGCTACAGAAGTCAACCAACTTTCTCCAACAGGACACATAAAATTTATCACCCTGTCAGTAACTTAATCTGGATGGGCAGTCACAGAGACTCCAAGTCTATAAGGCAGAATTTTTCTGCCTACTCAAGCAAACTGATTGGAAAAAACAACTAAGCCAAAACACAGGAGATAAGAGACTACATAAAGAGACTGAATCCCGAATTCAGTGGAGACACATGTTTTCCCTGAAAAAAACTGAAGAATATTTTTATCATATTTTTAAACAATTACTTTTTTCCATTTTCATTTTCATTTTTACTTGTTCCTTTTTTTTGGCCATTTTTTCTCCATCCTTTTTTTCCTTTTTTTCTTCTTCTGTCATTGTTGTCATTCCAGAAACATAGTGTCAGCAATTAGTAGTGGTCCTCCTTCATTAGGTACAGACTTGTTTCAAATTATATTTTTATTGACTCAGTCCCCTGCTTTTTAATCTTTTGGTTTTTTAATCTTAGCATTTCTTCTTTAAGAGCTCACAGTTGTGAGGTGTTTTTCTTTAATCATGGATCGTTCTTATATATGTATATATATACATATATATTCTGTTTTTCTTTTATATATTATTTTTTTATTTTGTAAATATTTTAATGGTTCAGTAGCAAGTATTATCAACTTTTGTAGTACTGCAATTGCATATAAGTAACAACATGTCTTCTGAGAGGTCCACAATTTATTACGTCTTTAAAAGAAAATATGAGTTACTGAGGTTTCTTACACAGAATCTGGAATTGCAGTATACAAGCTAACCAGCAGAGGTCAGAACAGGATCTGTTTCTTGGGATTAATGTATGAAAATACATTAAACAGAAAGTTCTCAAAGGGCTGAGTTTTTCTTGCTCTGCTGTCTAATAAATTTCATTTCTAAGGTCTACTGAGTATATATTATTTTTGTTTTTAAGTTTGATTGTTTGAATTTTTTATTCATTTATTTTCCCTTCCTATCACTCTAGATCACAGTTATCTTTACTCTATTCCTTTCCTTCATTAATACATCTTACATTCCTACATTACTCTTCCTTAGTTGCCCCTCTTGTCTTTCATAATGTCTTTCTATCTCTGGTCCTTTGTTTCTTCTTCCAATTCCACAGCGCATGGCTCTTCGGTTGATTGTTGCTGACCCAGATGGTGTATGTATTTGTTCAATTATAATATAGGCCTAGAGTGATTTAAATCTCAAAGAGATTGGAATGTGGGGGTTTTTTGGTCATAAAACTGTGTTTGGTGGTGGTATTGGATTTGTTTGTAAGTGAACAGAAGGAGAGACAGAGTGAAAATGCCAGACTAAGATTGTGTGCTTCTGTACTTTGGGAAGCTATACAGTACTAGGTTGGATATTATCTTAAATTGTAGTCTTTTGTGGTATTAATTTTGCTCCCATTTTCAAATGGGAAGAACAAGAAACTGAAGAAAAATGGCAAATTAAGGAACTGCATCTTCCCTCCAAATTAAACAGGCAACAAAGCAGTCAATGGGAAACCTAGAAGAGAGTCTTCCAAATGCTCTACAAATGCAATTGGTCAAGATGATCAATGAAAAGATTGAAAGCATAAAGAAGGATATATTTTAGAGATGAGACCTTTGTCGGTTGTATGGTTAGTAAAGATCTTCTCTCACTCTGTGGGCTTTCCATTTAACTTGCTTGATAAAAGACACCACTTTTTAGGGTATAAAGTAAACCTGTGCAGATTCAGAAAAACTGAAATAATTTCCTGCACTCTCTCAGAGCACAATGACATAAGACAGAAAGTGAACACCAATCTCCACCTAGGAAAGTCCTATAACTCATGGACACATGATTGAATCACCAGTGGGTCATTGAGGAGATCAGAACAGAAATTCAACAGTTTATGGGATTTAACAAAAAGGATAACACAAAATACTAGCTACTTTGGACACAGCAAAGGCAGTACTTAGAGGAAAATTTATAGCTCTGGCTATCTACATTAATAAATTGGAAAAAGTTCAAACCAACAATTTATTGGTGTACCCTAAGCTTTTGAAAAAAGAGCAACAAACCAATCCTGATTCCAGTAGAAGGAAGAAAACTATTAAAATCAAAGGAGAATTAAATGAATTAGAGTCCACAAAAAACATAGAAAGAATTAACAAAACAAGGGGTTGGCTCTTTGAAAAAATTAGCAAAATTAAGAGACCTTTACCAAATCTTACCAAAAAAAGAAGGGAGCATGCCCAAATAAACAAAATCATGGATGAGAATGGAAATATCCTGACAGAAATTACCAAGAACCAGAGCATCAAAAGAGAATACTTTTCAAATCTTTATGTCAACAAGTGTGAGAATCTAGAAGAGATGGATAAATATCTAGTCAATATTAACATACCTGAACTGAACCAAGAAGACTTAAACCCACCTACTATTTCAAGTATTGAAAGAGAAATGGTAATAAGAGACCTCCAATCCAAAAGAAGTCCAGGACCTGATGGCTCCAAAACTGAATTCTATACGGCCTTCAAAGCAGAGCTCACACAAATACTCCTCAAACTCGTCAATGAATTTGAAAGCAAAGGCTCTCTGCCAAACACGTTCTACGAAGCCGCCATAACCTTCATCCTGAAACCAGACAGGTACCCATCAAAGAAAGAGTACGATAAACCCATTTCTTTGATGAATATTGATGCAAAACTTCTCAGCAATTGTCTTCAACAACTCATCAAAAATGTTATATACTATGATGAAACAGGATTCATCACAGAGATGCAAAGCTGGTTCGATATACGCAAGACAATTAATATAATGCATCACATCAACAGGACCAAGGACAAGAATCACATGACTGTCTCAGTAGATGCAGAATACATATTTGACAAGATCAATCAAACCTTTATGCTAACAGCTCTGGAGAAATTAGGAATTCATGGACTATTTCTCAGTGTAAAGGCTGTGTATGACAAGCCTACAGCTAGCATTATAGTTAATGGCCAAAAGCTAAAGCCATTTCCTCTAAAAACACTTCTTAGCAGAAAGAACAATGTTGGAGGAATTTCAATTCCAAACTTTAGACTCTATTACTGAGCTATAATTCTCAAAACAGCTTGGTACTGGCACAGGAACAGGCCTGAAGACCAATGGAATAAAACTGAGGACCCAGATATTAAACCACAGACCTATGGCCACCTAATCTTTGACAAGGGAGCCAAAAAAATAGAATGGAAGAAAGACAGCCTCTTCAACAAGTTGTGCTGGCAGAACTGGTTAAGCACCTGCAGAAAACTAAAGCTGGATCCTTCTTTGTCACCTTGCACTAGAATTAACTCCAAATGGATCAAAGATCTGGAGGTAAAAGCTGACACACTGAAAACTCTACAGGAAGGAATAGGAGATACATTAGGCCTCCTTGGCACAGGTCAAAACTTTCTTAATAAGGACCAAGAATCACAACAAATCAGAGAAAGGCTGGATAAGTGGGACTGCATTAAAACTGCAGAGATTTTGTATGGCAAAGGACATAGCTAGTAAACTAATCAGGAAGCCTACAGAGTGGGAGAAGATCTTCACCAACCAAACAACGGACAAAGGCCTCATATCTAAAATATATTAACAACTCAAAAAATTGAATCACTCCAAAACTAACCTCCAAAGTAACAACCATCCCACTAAAAAATGGGCCAAAGACTTAGAGTCTTCTCTGAAGAAGAAACAAAAATGGCCTATAGACACATGAAGAAACGCTCAACATCTCTGGTCATAAAAGAAATGCAAATCAAAACAACTCTAAGAGGGGGTGTGGCCAGGAGGGATCACTACTACACTGTTGGTGGGAGTGCAAACTCGTTCAACCACTATGGAAAGCAGTGTGGCAGTGCCTCAAAAGGCTAAACATAGAACTCCCCTATGACCCAGCAATTCCACTACTTGGCATTTACCCAACCACCCAGAAACAAGGACATACTAAATGCACTAGCACAACGATATTCATTGCAGCACTATTCACCATAGCAAAGATATGGAACCAACCTAGATGTCCCTCAGTTGATGAGTGGATCAACAAGTTGTGGTATTTGTACACAATGGAATTCTATGCTGCTGTCAGAAAGAATGACATCGCCCCATTTGTTAGGAAATGGAAAGACTTAGAAAAAATCATATTAAGTGAAGTAAGCCAGACTCAAAGGAACTTAGGCTCAATGTTTTCCCTCATTTATCATAATCAGTAGAAACCTTGGGCTCTCCTCACAGAGATTTGCAATAGAGCAAAACCTTGATACAAAAGGCCATATAGTAGGATGCTAAATGAAAGGATCTCTAGGATATAGAAACAAAAGCCATATAATGAGTGATTGTTGTCCCAAATGTACTATGTTATCTCTCATCTCTTTTGCTGTCCCTTGGTTATCTCATATTGTTACAGTATCTCACTTTGTTACCTGATATATCGGATATATTTGTATCGGGTTATTTGAAATTGGATAGGGAAGGGGGGAAAACAAGATGAGGGGTGGGGGTGGGGGGGAGGAAATGGGACCAAGACATGTGAAAGGGTATCAATGTATGGGAATTAATGCACCATCTATCTGGCAAATATCATGTAACCCTTCTATTAATTATAATAAAAATATATGAAAAAAAAGAATGATGGGCTGGGGCTTTTAAGGAAGGGGCTATGTGTGAATCCTAGAAGAATTATTTTTTCTTAACACCCAAGATCTTTTATTTTTGTTTGTTTTCACTCAAGACTAGTATTCTTCCACTTCTGCCATAACTTCCATTTCAGCTTTTGGATGGTTAACTGGTTCTTTTCTGGCTTTGAACTGTGGTCTCAGCCTTTTAAGCAGCCAGCATTACAGACATGAACTACCCAGTAACAAGCTATTAGGATCAGTTTTTAGGCTTCGAAGATCAGTATTGTTATGGAAGTAATGAAAACTTAATTAGATCAACAGCACACAATGAGATTTAGAAATATAACAATTATTGCTCTAAATATACTATGTTATTTCTCATTTCTTTTGTTGCCCCTTGGTTAATCTTATATTGTTACATCATCTGACCTTATTATTGGGTTTATTTTATATATAGGTTTATTTGCTTATTTGAAATAGGAAAGGGAAGGGAAGAAAATAAGATAAGGGAGGAAATGGGGGAAGGAAATGGGGACAAAAACAAAAGAAGGGGTATCAATGTGAGAAATAATGCCCCTTCTATCTGGCGAATACAACTGCAATCCCTCTATTAATTACGATTTAAAAAAGAAAGTTTTTTATTCCCATTTCCTCAACGTTTGTTTTAATTTCATTGTCTAGGTTTTAAAGTTTTCATCGTAGAGAACCTTCACATCTTTTCATAATTCCTAGATTTTTTTTTATGTCATCATGGGACTTGAAATCTTGGCATGGGTGCTGTTACTGAGCTCTTCAGCTTAAGGCTAGCCTTCTACAACTTGAGATAAAGCAGCTCTCCCAGTTTTCTGGTGGTTCATTGGAGATAAGAGTATAACAGACTTTCATGTCTGGGGTAGTTTTGAACCACAATCCTCAGATTTCAACATCCTGTGTCTTGCATTCTTATAAACCAATTCTGCAGGTTATCCATCCAGACAATTGGGTTCCAATTTCCTATTCATTGCTGAGGAGCTGTTTCTAATAATCTCTGTAGCTTTATTTCTGAAGTATCATTTGAGGTGAATGAGTCCTTTCATATGAATTTGGTTACTTAGTGATAGTTCATCTGAGAAAAAGGTGTCCGTTTGTTCTGTGAAGTATTTTATGCAAAAACTAATAAATTAGTACATTATCAGTTCCCAGGCCATTCTACATTGTTGGTTCATAGGACAACTCTGTCAATGCCATGGTTTCTCTCAAAGTTTCAGATCTCCACTTAGGAAGAGATGCCATGTTCTCAATGTGATGAGGAAGGCAGTGTGGTTTAGAAATTGCTTTTTTATTGTAATTAGTAAAAGGGTTACATGATATTTGCCAGATAGAAGGTGCATTAATTCACATACATTGATACCCTTTCACATGTCTTGGTACCTGTTTCCCTCCCCCCCCCCACACCCCCTAGAAATTGCTTTTTAAACTAACTTCACTGAAGGATGATTTTGTTGAAGGACACAGTGAAAAAGAGAACTATATACCACTGGTTTTGCTCTGTTAAATTTTCACTTCCAGTACATAAGACTCTGTGGTATTCTATGTGCACTTCCATTCAACCAGCTCTTCAGTGATTATTTTCTTGAGTCCCCATCCTTGGTGGAGTTTTGTTTTATCTACTACAGAGGCACTAAGAGCATAGTTAATTCACGTGGCAAGCACTATTTATTAATCGGGCTGACAATCTTTTGTAATTTATAATCCACCTATCATTCCAGGGGCTTGAATTCAGCCCAATGGGCATTTGTTCCTAAGCTTTTTTTTCCATATGTGTTTTATTGTAATTACTAGAAGGGTTACATTATATTCACCAGATAGAAGGTGCGTTATTTCACAAACATTGATATACTTTCTCATGACTTGGTCCCCATTTCCCTCCCCCCAATCCCCACCCCTCATCTTGTTTTCCCCCTTCCCTATCCAATTGCAAATAACCAAACACAAATATATCCAATATATCAGATAACAAAGTGAAATACTGTAACAATATGAGATAACCAAGGGACAGCAAAAGAGATGAGAGATAACATAGTACATTAAGGGAAACAATCACTCAATATATGGCTTTTGATTCTATATCCTAGATGTCCTTTCATTTAGGGTCATACTATATGGCTTTATGTATCTATGTTTTGCTCTATTGCAAATCTTTGCTTTGAGAGCCCAAGGTTTCTACTGATTATGACAAATGAGGGAAACCATTGAGCCTATGTTCCTTTGACTCTGACTTACTTCACTTAATATGATTTTTTCTAAGTCTTTCCATTCCTAGCAAATGGGGCGATGTTGTTCTTTTTGACAGCAGCATAGAATTCCATTGTGTAAAATACCACATCTTGGCTGGGAGTTTGGCCTAGTGGTTAAAGTGCTTGCCTAGCATGCATGAAGACCTGGGTTCGATTCCTCGGTACCACATACATAGAAAAAAGCTGGAAGTGGTGCTGAGGCTCAAGTAGTAGAGCTCTAGCCTTGAGAAAGTCCAAGGACAGGGCTCAGGCCCTGAGCTCAAGCCCAGGACTGGCAAAAAAAAAATACCACATCTTGTTGATCCACTCATCAACTGAGGGACGTCCACGGCACAGGTCAAAACTTTCTTAATAAGGACCAAAGAATCACAACAAATCAGAGAAAGGCTGGATAGCATTAAACTGCAGAGCTTTTGTATGGCAAAGGACATAGCTAGTATATTCTTTCTGTAGGAAGCCTACAGAATGGGAGAAGATCTTCACCAACCATACAACGGACAAAAGCCTCATACCTAAAATATATCAACAGCTCAAAAAATTGAATCACCCCAAAACTAATCTCCAAAGAAACAACCATCCCATTAAAAGATGGGCCAAAGACTTAAAGAGAGTCTTCTCTGAAGAAGAAACCAAAATGGCCTATAGACACATGAAGAAATGCTCAACATCTCTGGTCATAAAAGAAATGCAAATCAAAACAACTCTTCCACCTCACTCCAGTTAGAATGGCCAGGATCAAGAAAACTAGTAACAACAGATGATGGATGGGATGTGGCCAGGAAGGATCTCCCACTGCTGGTGGGAGTGCAAACTTGTTCAACCACTATGGAAAGCAGTATGGCAGTTCCTCAAAAGACTAAACATAGAGCTCCCCTATGACCCAGCAATTCCACTACTAGGCATTTACCCAATTGTCCAGAAACAAGGTCAGACTAAATCCACTAGCACAACAATGTTCATTGCAGCACTATTTACCATAGCAAAGATATGTTCCTAAGCTTTGTCTCTTCTTTTTTGACCCAGTGCTAGCACTCTACAACTGGAGCTACAGCTCCACTTCCAGCTCCTATTGTTTAATTGGACGGAAGAGTCTCATAGATTTTCCTGCCTGGACTGTCTCTGAAATGTGATCTTCAAATTTCAGTTTTCTGAATAGATAGGATTTCAGTCATTAGCTCTCAATTTCAATTTTGCAAAATCTCTACTTTCTCTACTTTCTCATAGACAAGTGAGAAAAGTAAATTTCTTTTTTTGTGGAAAGATAAGTCATGATGACAATGGCCCAGCATTACTGACAAATTTACAAGTTCAATAAAGGTTAGAAAAATGGCAATAATTAACTAGAACTTCTAGGTCAAGTAAGGTTAGATTTGGAAACATTTGTCCATCAGAATTGTTACTGGCAATTGGCAGGATTTTAAACAAATCTGCTGAAGTCCACCCCCTGCGCTGCCCGTGGATCAAGCAATCTGATCCAAAAAACCGCAAAGCCAAATCACAAAAGAAAAAGACTTTGTGAAGTGTTTAGATCCCGAATTTAGTGGAGACACAAGTTTCCTGTCCTGCCCATTCCCCCGCCCCAAAATGAAGAATACCCTTTTTTTTCTTCTACCCCATTTCATTTGAATTTTTAGATGTTCTTATTTTTCTCTTTGCCATTTTACCTACGCCTTTTTTTCTAATGTTATGATTCATTCCTTTTTTTTCCCTCCTCTCTTTTCCCTCAATCCTTCTATCACTTTGGTCATTCCTAGAAACACAGTGACAGCTCTGGGTACAGTCTGAATAAAAATGATATCCATATAGATACAGTCACCTGCTTTTTAAACTCTTGGTTCTCAACCCTAGTATCTCTTGGGTATGAACTCAGAACAGTGAGGAATCTCCCCCCACCTTTTCTTTTTTTTGTTTTTTGTTTTTGTTTTTTGTGTGTGTGTGTTCTGTTTTCTTTTATTTTGTTGTTGTTTTGCTTCTTTTATTCTTGTTAAAATTTGTATCATTGAAATCTCCTATATCTACCTCCCTCTTTTCTCTATATATTCTTTATTACTCTTCTTATTTTCATAAGTTTTATCTAAGTTCATCTAAACTTTCTACTCAAATATTCTACCTGTATATCACCTTAGGTCAGTTATCATTTTGGTCATAAATTTTTCATCTGTGATTGTATTAGATTTGTATGTAAGTGCACAAAAAGAAAGAGAGAGTGATATTACCAATTTAAAAGAGTGAACATCTATTGTCAGCCAACTAAAAAGGTCTAGGGTGGTTATATCTGAAAAATTATAATATTGTTTAGTATTGATCTTGCTCCCATTTTCAAATGTACATGTTTTTCTTTTTCACTCTATTCTCATTCCCGTCAACTACCTCTCCTTTTTTTACAAATAATTATTTGTGTCACTTTTATCATGATACTGTCATAGATATGTGTATGTGCATTATGTCCTTTTATTCTGTTTGCTCCACAGTATCCTGTCCTTTCTTTCTTTGTCCTTATGCTGATCCCCTTCTAAAAAGTCCTGCCTTTACATTCATGTATCTTGTCTGCTAATTACTATTATTATCATCATCAGTTTTGGTGTCAACACTACAAATAAGCAAGATGACACAGTATTTGGTATTTCAATATATGTTCATCACAGTCCACCTGATAATTTCCACTTTTTAAAAAAATTTCTGAAAATGAATACCTTAAATTTTCTTTATAGTAGAGTAGCATTTCTTTGTGTATCTAATGTTAATGTGCAGCCTTATTATATATAATAATTTGATGGAAAAATTAAAATTATACTAGATTTGTTTTGAGTAGTATATATAGAAAGCTTCATTTTTGGCTCAGAAAAATAAATGTGCTAGATTTTCTCATTAAAAACTCAGTGCATTAAAAACACTGAAGTAGTATTTTTGTATTCTAAGCATTGTTTGTACTGTTTTCTTTTAAATTTAGCTGATTGTCCATTTAAATTGCAATGAACCATAGCTATTGCTGCCTATTTCTTTTTTGCATGTTGTTTTTATAATTAGTTTTATTGATAGTAACTCTGTTTTTGGTAGCACTAGGAATTAAAATGAGAGTGTCATGTTTGCTAGGCAAGCACTCTAACACTTGATCCTATACCCTTTTGCCTTTACTGGATAAAAAGCACTCCCATACTGTCTCCATTTCCCATATATTGGAAATTACAAATCTTTAACACAATTCCTGTCATATTCCTTCTGTATGTGTGCATGTAATTAAGTATGTATTTATGTCAGTAATGGAGTTTAAACTCAAAATCTGGGCACTGCCTTTCAGCTTTTTTTGCTCAAGGATAGTTCTCTATCATTTTGAAACACAGTAATTATTTAGGTTTCCAGTGGTTATTGGGAGATAAGAGTTTTCTGGGCTGTCTTTGAATAACAATTTTCAGATTCCAGGCTCTTGTGTAGCAGAAGTGAGCCACCATAGTCTGCAATGATATCTAATTTTATTTTCTTCATAACAGTGATATAAAACTGTCCATTTTATAAGAGCATTAGTCATGTCTCACATACAATGCAAAATCTCTAACTCTTCTACCCAGAGAAGCACATTTTCAGTTTCTTTTGTATTTGGCTATCTTCATGTAGATATGTGGCCCTTTCTAATTCTCCCTTCTTCACTTCCTGTCACTCACTGTTTGTTTATGAAAATCTTAGTTGGCTTTGACTATTAGAAGTTAACTTTAGTTATTGTCAACTCTCTCCCATATTTCAGTAGTCTGAATAAAATCTCTTACCTCTTTTAATCTAGTTCTGTGAATTTTTGGACAGACATGCAAAGAGATCATTTTATTAAATTTTATTCAAATGTTCCTTTTCTGAAAATGCACAGCAAAAGGTTGGGTTTTATGTTTCTCTCAAAATAACATGATCAAATTTTCACAGGTCCTTGCTGATTCAGTTATGATAACTGCATAGACCAGTGAGACGAAACATTTTGAAGAATTCTGAAATGGGATTTGTGTATGACTTCATGTTTAATCAGGAGGAAGATCTGTTTGAAAATTCCAAAGGCTTAGGTTTGGGTAAAATGTGGAGTTGAATCTATCCTAGCTTGATTTTGCCCCAATCATTAGGATATCTTGCTTTGTAGGCTTTTTGTCCATTCTCTGTGGTGTTGAAAACTCTACTCTCTCTTTTTCTTGTTTCCCATCTTGAAAAGCTTTTGGTAAGTAAGCTGGCAACATTTCATGACAAGGAAAGTTACAGTGGCCACACTGGCCAGCAGGAACCCTAGGACATCCAGAGAGTGGTACTGGTACCAGGTGAGGTTGTAAGATAGTGGCCTCAGGTGCTTGGCTCCTTTGTGGCGCATGACAAACTCGATCCAGAAGACAGCTCGATCCAGGGGCTTCATAGGCTGATCATGGTGAATGGCTGATCACCACAAAGCATTCTTTTTATAGCTAAAGGTAAATCAAATTGACATCAGTTTTTGGAATGATCTAGAAAAGGTGGATATTGCCATTTTTTATAGATGATAGAAATAATTCTATAAAATTTGAAAGGAGAGTAAATAATTTTTTTCTTTTGTTTTTGGTCAGCTTTGGGGCTTGAACTCTGGGGATGGACATTGTCCCTGAGCATTTCAGCTCAAGACTAACACTGCACTACCTAAGCCACAGTGCCACCCCAAGTTTTCTGGTGGTTAATTGCCGATTGCATCTCATGGCATTTTGTGCCCAGTTTGGCGTTGAATGACAAACTTCAGGTCTCAGCCTCCTGAGTAGCTAAGATTACAGGTGTGAGCCATCTACGCCCAGCTTGATTTTCTTCTCTAGAATTGTGGACATGTTAGTGTAAAAGGCAAGCACCTCTTAACGACACTGATTGAATCATTAAAATATCTTTTTAAACACAAGCAGAAAGTAGAATCATTTAAACATCAAAGGCATTTTTTTAACTTTTCTATTGTGAATAATAGAAGGGTTACATTGTATTCACCAGATAGAAGGTGCATAACTTCACAAATATTGATACCCTTTCTTATACCACATCTTGGTGATACACTGATATACTGAGGGACATCTGGGTTGGTTCCATATCTTTGCTATGGTAAATAGTGCTTCAGTGAACATCATTGGGCTAGCGAATATAGTATGCCCTTGTTTCTGGATGATTGGGTAAATGCCAAGTAATGGAATTGCTGGGTCATAGGGGAGCTCTATGTTTAGTCATTTGAGGTACTGCCACACTGATTTCCATAGTGGTTAAACGAGTTTGCACACGCACCAACAGTGTAGTTTTTTTATATATTTATTTTTTATTTTTTTAATATTTTTATTGTAATTAATAGAAGAGTTACATTATATTTGCCAGATAGAAGGTACATTAATTCATGTACATTGATACCCTTTCTCATGTCTTGGTCCCCATTTCCCTTCCTCCGCCCCCACCCCTCATCTTGTTTTTCCCCCTTCCCTATCCAATTTCAGATAACCAAATACAAATATATCCAATATATCAGATAACAAAGTAAGATACTGTAACAATATGAGACAATCAAGGGATAGCAAAAGAGATGAGAGGTAACATAGTACATTAAGGACAACAATCATTCATTATATGGCTTATGTTTCTATATCCTAGAGGTCCTTTCATTTAGCGTCATACTATATGGCTTTATGTATCTTGGTTTTGCTCTATTGCAAATCTCTGCTAGGAGAGCCCAAGGTTTCTACTGATTATGACAAATGAGGGAAACTATTGAACTTATGTTGCTTTGAATCTGGCTTACTTCACCTAATATGATTTTTTTCTAAGTCTTTCCATTTCCTAACAAATGGGGCAATGTCATTCTTTCTGATAGCAGCATAGAATTCTATTGTGTACAAATACCACATCTTGTTGATGCACTCATCAACTGAGGGACATCTGGGTTGGTTCCATATCTTTGCTATGGTAAATAGTGCTGCAATGAACATGGTTGTTCTAGTGGATTTAGTCTGACCTTGTTTCTGGACAATTGGGTAAATGCCTAGTATTGGAATTGCTGAGTCATAGGGGATCTCTATGTTTAGTCTTTTGAGGAACTGCCATACTGCTTTCCATAGTGGTTGAACAAGTTTGCACTCCCACCAGCAGTGGGAGATCCTTCCTGGCCACATCCCATCCATCATCTGTTGTTACTAGTTTTCTTGATCCTGGCCATTCTAACTGGAGTGAGGTGGAATCTTAAGAGTTGTTTTGATTTGCATTTCTTTTATGACCAGAGATGTTGAGCATTTCTTCATGTGTTTATAGGCCATTTTGGTTTCTTCTTCAGAGAAGACTCTCTTTAAGTCTTTGGCCCATCTTTTAATGGGATGATTGTTTCTTTGGAGATTAGTTTTGGGGTGATTCAATTTTTTTGAGCTGTTGATATATTTTAGATATGAGGCCTTTATCCGTTGTGAAGTTGGTGAAGATCTTCTCCCATTCTGTAGGCTTTCTAATTAATTTACTAGCTATGTCCTTTGCCATACAAAAGCTCTGCAGTTTGATGCAGTCCCACTTATGCAGCCTTCCTCTGGTTTGTTGTGATCCTTGATCCTTATTAAGAAAGTTTTGACCTGTGCCAAGGAGGCCTAGAGTATCTCCTATTACTTTTTGTATAGTTTTCAGTGTGTTGGCTTTTACCTCGAAGTCTTTAATCCATTTGGAGTTAATTGTAGTGCAGCGTGACAAAGAAGGATCCAACTTCACTTTTCTGCAGGTGCTTAACCAGTTCTGTCAACACCATTTGTTGAAGAGGCTATCTTTCTTCCATTCTATTTTTTTGGCTCCCTTGTCAAAGATTAGGTGGCCATTGGTTTGTGGTTTAATATCTGGGTCCTCAGTTCTATTCCATTGATCTTCAGGCCTGTTCTTGTGCCAGTACCAAGCTGTTTTGATGAAGTTTGTTATTGAATTTCTTCCTGCGCTGTTCTTTCTGCCAGAAAACTGATTCCATAAATGTTTTATTTGGGAGATATAAACTTTTCTAAAGACAAATCCCTCAAATCTATGCAACCAATTCTTTATGATAACTCAGTTATTTATTTTGAGCAATGTCATGAAACTAGTTTGAATACAATTTATTAGTTGGGACTTGTAGGAAAAATTGTAAGCTGAATTTTGATCACAAATTATAGTACTGTTTTTTAACCTACCTATCATTAATGATGGAAAAATATTAAGGGTATAAAGTAGAGCTGGCTTGCTATTCATAATTCATATGGCTGATGAAAAGAATCCAAGTTTTAATGATGCTGCATTTAGTTTTCAGTAGACTATGTACACTTTAACAAGAACTACACAGATGTGCTTTTAGATATAAGCAAGGCCCAGCCCAGAAGGGCAGGTTGGTTTCATTTACTTTCTCTGAATTAACACGACTGGATACATAGGACCCAGAAGAAGTGAAACTTTGTTTTCCTTTCTCAGACTAAGCCCTTCAACTCTATATGCAATATGTCATTTACAAAATTAGAGGAGAGTATTGCATGGGAATACTAAACTATATAATTCATTTATACATGCTAAATGTTATAGTATGTCTTCAATTATAAAGTGACATTATCTTCTTGCTGAAACATCTTTAGTGTATTGAGAGGCCTTAACATTCCTGCAAAGATCAGATGGAATTTGACGATTTCTGTGAAGTCTTGCTAGCAATAGTATGATAAAAAAATTTCACATTGTGGCTGCTGTGTTTTTTTCTAGTGACAGAATTCATGCTGTATTTATTGAAGATGAAAAAATTCCAAATTTCATACTATTGGAGTACCTGTCATGCATATCTTTGTCTTTTAACTGTCTAAGATAAATTAAAGCTATTGTGGCAGAGTATATTGCATTGGGGAGCTAGTGTAATCTGATACCTATAGTGTTTATGCCTCATTCAGTGAAGATTGCTATTGAGGCACTATATCTCACCTTTTGTGGTATTTGTACCAGCATTGATGCAATCTCATTGGCTATCTCTTCTGTCATGTTATAAGTTATTGACCCCAAGGAAAACACCACCACACCATTGTCTCCAGAACTCTGCACAAACTCTTCCATTTCCTGTGAGGAAAAAAGATTTGAAATCCACCCCCCACACAAAATTAATTGTGAAGCAAACATTATTTAAAATTTTGATATATCAAAGTAGCCAAGCATGGGTGGCTTTTGCCTATAATCATAGATATTCAGGAAGCTGAGATCTGAGGATCATGAGTTAAAGCCTTGCCTTGGCAGGATAGTTTGTGAGACTCTCAACTCCAATTAACTTCCAAAAAGTTGGATGTAGAACTGTGTCTCAATTGGGAGAGCACTGGAGTTGAGTACTGAAGCTCAGAGGCAGTGCTTTGGTCTTGAGTTCAAGTTCTACTGAGGGTTGGCAAAAAACAAATAATATAAAACTAATGAGAAAAAATCTAATATTATCAGACAATCACAGAGCAACACAACATAAACAGAGCAACATGCATAAACCATAAGATTTTCCATCAGATACTAAAATGGGCATGGGCAATAGTATGTAATATTTTGCGCCATATGGCAACAAATTGTCCAAACATTTCTATGTACAGTCAAATTACTTCTCTAGCAATTTATCCCATGAAGCAAAATTTGTAGTTCTTGTAAAGTGTTCTCACTCTTCCAATTGATTTCCTTTATACCTTTTTAATTATCATTCTTCAACTGATTTGTTAGCATTATTTATAGAATTTCTTATCAATGTATGAGAAATGGTCTATGATTCTCATCTCTGTTCTTTTAGTAATGTATCATTCCTTTCCAAGATGCTTTCACAGAATTTTTAATAACTGACTGTAAATTATCCCTTTAAATTGATTAAACCATATCAGGGTTTGGAGTAGAGTTAGTTAACTTGCATACATATCTAACACTTACTTCTTTAATACACTTATCACTTGATTTATTTTGCCAGCCCTGGAACTTGAACTCAGGGCTTGAGCACTGTCTTTGGGCTTTCCTCAAGGCTAGCACTCTATCACTTGAGCCCCAGCACCACTTCTGGCCTTGCCCCAGCACCACTTCTGGCCTTACCCTTGAGCCAAGCCTCACTTCCCACTTTCTAGTGGTTAATTGGAGATAAGAGTCTCAGGTCGGTCTCGCTTTGAACCACAATCTTCAGATTTCAGCCTCCTGAGTTGCTAGGATTACAGACATGAGCCACCACGCCTTGCTATAAGAGACTATTTGTATGGTGCCTCAGCTTATTAGTGGTCATAAAAATCATTAAAACAGGTGTTTATATAATGAACAATACATTTTTATTCTTTTTCCACTGAAGAAATATTTCTACTGTGTCGCTGCCCATGGCAACAACACGTCACTTCGGAGTAGTACTGGGAATGATCACAGACTCAAATCGCTGCAAGCAGAAGTCGTTTATTTCTCTCTTCTTTCTCCTCTGCCTCTCTCCTGTCTCCTCTCCCTTCTCTGTCTTTTCTTCCTTCTTCGTCTTCCCTCTCTTCTTCATCTTCTCTCTGTCCTCTCTCTCTCCTCCCCGCAAACCCCACATTATTTATATCCTTAAGCAGCCAATCACAGTAAAGGTCATCTGCAAAGCAGCAAACAAACCTGGAAGAAATCTAGCAATCCACTCTATTCACAAGCATAAAAAACAAATCAACAAATGCAAAGAAACTTCCTGGTCAACAAGTACTGACTCATTAGCGAGCTGCCAGGTGCCAACTTAGAATCTTACTTCCTCCGGAGGCTGAAAGCAATGGTCTCCAACACTACTGCAAAAGCAATATTTGTATAATATTTACAGAAATTGTTTTCCCAGCAGTCTTCACACTGGTTTAACAACTAATTTAACAACTAGCTCTCAAACTATGGCAACAGACTGTTCCTTGATTCTTGATTTCCCAGCTGAGAGGATGTTTTCTGACTGTGGCTGAAGATTTTGCTTCTACTTTATTCATTTAAAGAGCTTGAAAATATTTATTTACTACATAGAAACACTGGAAAATATCACCTGAAAGCATTTCAGAAATAATGAGAACAGCTAAGTGTTCTCTACTTATTCATGGCTCATACATTATTAAATGCAGAAGCATGGTTAAAAATGATAGAAAATTATCATATGTACATTCCCATTTTACTAGATTTTATGCCTATAAAATAAATGATTAAAAAGCAATAAAGGAATGTGGAGTTGTTAAAAGTTATAATTTTTTTAGGCTTAATTACTGTTTATTGCACAGGTCCATGTTAGACTATGACATCTGACAATTGACAGAATATGTTCCGCCACTTTGAGAAGCAAATGGCATAATTGTCTTCATACCTCTTCTAGAATAACAGAATCAGAATTTTAAAAGTCTCATGGACCAATGAAAAAAACATGGCAGCATATTTTAATAACTGAAGCAATCAAGCTGTGAGGTAATAGGGAAATGGAACAAAGTTTTAAAAGTTATAATTATTGACCTGTTCTGAAACACTGGAACTCTCAAGAATAAGAAAACTATTGCTGGTCATGGTGTCTCACACCTATAATCCTAGCTACTCAGGAGGATGAGATCTGAGGACACAGGTTCAAAGCCAGCCCAGGCACAAAAGCACCTGAGTCTCTTATCTCCAGTTAACCTCTAGAAAATGGGAAGCGGTGCTTGGCTCAAGGGTAGGGTGGTAGCCTTGAGCTGAAGAGCTCAGGGACAGTGCCCAGGCCCAGGGGTAGGGGGGTAGCTCTGAGTAAGAGCTCAGGGACAGCGCCCAGGCTGAGTTCAAGTCTCATGACTCACCAAAGGATAAGAAAATATGGTGTTGAAACATAAACACAACTACATAGACATAAAAAATTATGACTTTATAGACATAATGTCTTATTACATAGATTAATATGTATCTATGACATGCAAACCCTCAGCCTAATTTTAATTATATTCTAAAATCAAAGTGCCAGTGATTGTATACAGAGATTTCCTTCTTGACTACTTGTTTGTTAAACACGTTATTTGAAATATGATGTAAAAATCAATATTAATAAATTCTTTATTTAAAAAAGAAAACTATTGAAAAATGTGGACAGTGGATACCAGTGGCTCACATTTGTAATCCTAGTTACTAAGGATTCTGAGATCTGGAAGACTGAATTCTGAAGCTAATATGAGCAGAATATCTTCAAGACTATCCCTCCATTAAGTAGCAAAATGCTGGACTAGAAGTATACATCAAGTAGCAAAGTACCACCCAAACAAAACGTGTTAGCCAAGCAAATTTGAGGCATCCAAGTTCAAACTTAGGTACAATAAAAAAGAAAACTATAAGAAAGAATACAAAATAGAATATTTTGATTTCAATGAGGAAATTGATCAAAGGAAACAATTTACTTCATGCATACATAGGATTAATAAAAATATCTCCTCAATAAATATTTTTCATTCAGTTTCTCTTAGGAGGTAATTTTTGTTTTTGATAATAAAGAAAAATGAATAACTTTTTATTGTGAATAGCATTTTTCAAACTGGATGACATCCTAGAGTGTCTTATATAGGTAGCTGTCAATTGTCAATTATCTTTGATAGTTGGGAATCTGATAGAAAATTTTACAGCTCACTTAACTGTTTCACCTACAAAAGACAAATTTCTCTCATCTTACATGCATCCTGAAATGCATCTTACATGCATTTCATAAAAATGACAACCTAACCCTACTAAAAGTGAAGCATGATTTACCTAAAAAATCACTGTAAAAGCTACTCCACTCCTTCAAATCAAATGTCTCCAACCAAAAGTCAAAATAAAGCATGCACATCATGTTTTCTATCCTCTCCAGGAATGTCATCTGACCACTTAAGCCTGACAGAATGACAGGTACATAGGAAGGAGGAACTAGAAGCCTTCCACTATACTTCTCCATTGTGTAGTCAGGATAGGAGTGGAGAGTGTACACCAAAGGAATGTCCAACAGTTCAGCCAGGAGTTCTCCACAAGGACCAATGGCATCTTGCAATCATAACATCAAATCTTGCCTTTTGTAGCCTAGCTATCAGTTTCTTGTTCATGGCTGCCTCCTTACAAATGTTTAGCCAAATATGAGAAAATGCCTTAAATATATTCTCCAGTAATGGCAAATTGGCCAAACATGTTGTTCTTGGCAATTCATATGTCCACAGATATGTCAATCCTGAGAAAACTGCAATTAGTTCATCAGTAGTGGAAGATGAAGGGAAAGTTTCAGATTTAATGCTGGATGGTTCCTGGCTGTCAACAAAAATAGCAGATGATAGCCTCACAACTGTTACTTCATGACCCCTGAAGATGAGTTCATCCAGTATTACTTTGATATTTAACCAGTGGCTGTATTGCATGGGCCCCACCAGTATTTTCCCACAACTTCCAGAGTTAATGCAGCAGCTCAGTTGTAGTAGCAGAAGAACCGAAATCCATTTCCCAGTCATGTTGAGGAGCAACACAGCGACTTTTCAAACTATGCTCGCTTGTGTCAATTTCTTATGCTTATATTCGAGAAAAAATTGATCATGAAGTTAAAGTATAACTTGGGTTGGTCAAAATAAATACGTAAAATAACCAGTCAGTTAACAATCAACTTAACTAAGAATGCAAAGGATCTTTATGATGAAAACTTTAAAAACCTGAAAAAGGAAATTAAAGCAGAAGTGAGGAAGTGGAAAAACATCCCATGCTCCTAGAGTGGAAGAATTAACATTGTGAAAATGGTAGTATTGCCAAGGGCTATCTACAAATTCAAGTCAATACCCATCAATATCCCAAAGTCATTCTTTAAGGTAATAGAAGCGGCAATCCATCATATGGAATAATAAAAGACCCCATAGAGCAAAAACAATTCTCAGCAGAAAGAACAGCACAGGAAGAATATAAATACCACACTGTAGGACTCTAGTACAGAGCTACAGTAACAACAGCAGCTTGGTACCGGCATAAGAACAGGCCTGAGGACTAATGGAACAGAACTGAAGATCGAGAAATCAACCCACAGACCTATGGCCACCTAATCTTTGATAAAGCATCCAAAAAAAAAATAGAACGTTAGAAAGACAGCCTCTTCAAGAAGTTTTACTGGCAGAACTGAGTAAGCACCTGCAGAAAACTAAAGTTGGAACCTTCTATGTCATTCATCAGGGTCTTTTATTATTCCATATTATTATTCCATATTATTATTCCATATTATTATTCTATATTATTATTATATGGGGTCTTTTATTATTCCATATGCCTAGGCTGGTTTTGAACTGTGATCCTCATACCTCAGCATCCTGAGTAACTAGGATTACAGGAATGAAGCCACCATGCCTGGCTTTCACTTCTGTTCTTTAAGATTACTTCATATTTGTGCTTAATACCTTTATGAATAATTTCTGTGCTGGCATTTTTCTGAAATATCTGGGTTATTTTTGTATCCTTGTTTTGATATATATTTTGAATCACATATTAAGTTCTTTTTTCCATATATTTTTATTGTAATTAATAGAATGGTTTCATTATATTCACCAGATAGAAGGTGCATTTCTTCACAAACTTTGATACTCTTTCTCATGTCTTGGTCCCCATTTCCTTCTCCTTATCCCACCCCTCATCTTGTTTCCCCCTTTTCAAATATGCATATATCCAATATATCAGATAACAAGGTGAAATACTGTAACAATAAGAGATAACCAAAGGACAGCAAAAGAGATGAGAGATAACATAGTACATTAAGGACAACAATCACTCATTATATCGTTTTTTTTTCTATATCCTGGAGGTCCTTTCATTTAGTGTCATACTATATGGCCTTACCCAATCTTCCAGAAACAAGGACATACTAAATCCACTAGCACAATGATGTTCATTGCAACACAATTTACCATACCAAAGATACAGAGCCAACCCAGATACTCCTTAGTTGATGAGTGGATCAACAAGATGTGGTATTTATACACAATGGAATTTTATGCTGCTGTCAGAAAGAATGACATCTCCCCATTTGTAAGGAAATGGAAAGACTTAGATAAAATCATATTAAGTGAAGTAAGCCAGACTCAAAGGAACATAGGCTCATTAGTTTCCTTCATTTGTCATAATCAGGAGAAATCTTGGGCTCTTCTCGCAGAAATTTACAATATCACATAAGTTCTATAACCAGCATGAAGTTCCACGAAACTTAAAATTTGAGAAATTAGTACGATTTTCAGTTAGCATATTAATTGATTTGGAAAAATAAACACCCATATAAAACTTGTTTCTCTAGTCTTTGAATATGTACACAATATTTATTTTTCAATATTGATTTTAATAATGTATTTTGAATTGTAACCATACATGTCCTACACAACTTTTCTGAGTATTCAATGTATTTAACTTGAAATACATAGATACCTTTCTTAGGGTGAAAGGGAGTCAGTCAGGAGCTACTTGACCTCATTCTTTGGATGCCCTCTCTCAGTTCTGTCACTCAGGGCTAGCTAGCCCTCTACCACTTTTATCCTCAATGCCACTCCTGGTTTTCTAGTTGTTAAGTGAGATAAGAGTCTCAAGGACTTTCCTGCCCAGGCTAGTTTTTAACTGAAGTCCTTATGTCTCAGCCCCAAAGTACCTAGAATTAAATGTGTGATCCATAGGAACTTGGCATATATGCATATACATATAATGCATATATATACATACATACATATATGTCTTAAATGAAACGTTTACTGTATTACCTATATTTTTTCATAGGGATCACTGACATTATATAAGGTAGGGACTTATGTCTTATTTGAAAGTGTCACATTCTTTCTAATGAGTTATTTCTATATTCTTTGGGATTTACTCCATAACAAGTCATTATTAGTTAGATAATTAGACACACAAAGAGAGACACACATAGACAAACAGATAAATACATAGATATATAGATATGTAGATAAGTAGATATATAGATAGATGAACATCTGCATTATACCTGGATAACTTTATTGTCTATTTTGATTTTGCTAAAGCAATGTATAACATGATTGAGTAGTTGTAATCTAATATACCAATGACTTTTATTTACCATGAAGTGAGTGCTCATATTATACAAAATTAATGGATATATTGGAATTCTTTGCTTTAAGAAAGCTTCTTAATTCCTAATATCTTGTAAAATTATGTGATATTTCTATTATTTGTGAAATTGTAGAATTGTTCTCATTTTACCACATGAAGTTTTAATATATATTTGTATTTTAAGTTATCCTTTTAATTCCTAGACATATCTTCTAGGCAACTTTTCCTGACTTTTCCAAACTCCAGTGTTTTCAAACAATTATATGATATTTGGTAGCCTAAATATTTTCAAGAAATAGCTTTTGTTTTTCAATGAGATTCATCACTAACTTTTATTCTCAACGTAATAATACTGTTTGTATAATTAGTTTGATTGTTAATTTTTATTTAATTCTACTTCTTCTCTAACTTTTACTTACATCAATGTTATTTTCCTCCTAATTAGTAAATACTTGAATTTATTTTAGATCTTTATTTATTGGGTTCCATTTAGATCATGATTATTTTAATTATTTTCCCATTCTACATATTTGCTGATTATTTCACTGACAGATGTTGTTTTTAATGTTTGCATTTTTGTGTAAAAGGCAGGATGTGCATCTGCAGGTGTGAATCCTCAGTTTTGTCACAGTACATTTTAAAACTCAGTGACATAAAATAGCAATCATTGGCTAGTGTAAATAAGCCTTATTTTTGCAGAGCCACTCTTTTGGCAAATGGACTCAGAGATTTTAATCTATTTTCTTTTCTTCCTTTTACCCTTTGTTTGCCCATCCCTTTTCCCTTCCTTCCTATTTTTGGCCTCCATTTAAATTGGAAGTATTTCTATGGATTGGAATTTTCTCCCTAATAAAATACAAGGAAATGGATGATGTGTTATTTTTTTCTCAGCAAAAAGATAGATAGACAGACAGACAGACAGACAGACAGACAGATAGATAGATAGATAGATAGGTAGATGAGTGTTCATCACTGAAATATCCTTCCTTTTTTCTTTTTCCCAGGAAGACCCCACAACATTGTGTGAAACTCTGGGAAAAGCTGAAATGTGGCTAATCCGAACATACTGAATTTTTATTTCCCTCACCCATACTTACCCAATTTTGAATTTGTTGGAGGATAACAATGTAAACCTGCCAAACCTTAAGGTAGGTCTCTAATTGGGAGAATATTATGTGCTTTATCATATAATACCAGATAACCACTCAACATTATTACCTTCATTCACTGAAATGTGTTATTAGATACCTTCAGATTGTAACAGCTAATTTTTTTCCTCATCACAGGTCATTGATATGTAATATTGGGTCTTTTGGATTCCTGTGCAAGCTGAGGCTGTGTTAAAAATACGTGTGTCTGTACTATAGATACTGGAGTAGATGAATATCAAACCAGAACCATAGAAATTACTAGTATTAACTAGTTCATTCTCCAGAATGTTTGACTCAGAAAGGTGCTTTCATGAAGCCTAATGACGTGTACGGGATATGATGAGTTAGAAAAGTAAGAGTTGGGATGGGAGTGTAACCTCCCTGGTTTCGATTCCTTAGGACCATGTAAACTGAAAAGGCAGAAAGTGGTGTGGTGGCTAAAGTGGTAGAGCAATAACCTTGAGAAAGCTCAGGACAGTGCCCTGGCCCTGGGTTCAAGCTGCAGGACTGGTAATAAAAAATATATAACTAAATATATTAATAAATAAATAAAAAGAAAATGTCAGTATTGAGGGAAAGACATAGACTGCGATGGTGCTTTCAGATATCAATCTTAGATAATGGTAACATTCTTGTCAAAAAATTAAACAACTAGTTAAATAACTTATGAGTTGATGATGATTTCAGTTTTTTAATTGTTGTCATAAAAATTCATCAATTGGAGGGAAAGAGGAAGTAAAAATTTCCCTCTTTGCAGATGACAGGATTCTGTATTTAAAGAATCCTATAGACTCCACTCCCAAGCTCCTTGAGCTGATTCAAAACTTTGGAAGGGTAGCAGGGTATAAACCCTCAAATTCAACCACCTTCCTCTACGCCAACAGTGAGAGGAATGAGGCAACAATCAGGAAAGCAACTCCTTTTGCAATAGCTTCAAAGAAAATAAAGTACCTAGGAATTACCTTAACTAAGAATGTAAAGGACCTTTTTGATGAAAACTTTAAAACCCTGAAAAAGGAAATTAAAGCAGAACTGAGGAAATGGAAAAACCTCCCATGCTCCTGGATTGGAAGAATCAACATCGTGAAAATGACAATCTTGTCAAGGGCTATCTACAAATTCAGTGCAATACCCATCAATATCCCAATGTCATTCTTTAATGAAATAGAAGAGGCAATCCAAAATTTCATATGGAATAATAAAAAACCCCGCATAGCAAAAACACTTCTTAGCAGAAAGAACAGCACAGGAGGAAGTTAATAGCAAACTTCACTCTGTTACAAAGCTATAATCATCAAAACAGCTTGGTACTTGCACAAGAACAGGCCTGAAGACCAATGGAATAGAACTGAGGACCCAGATATTAAACCACAGACCTATGGCCACCTAATCTTTCATAAGGGAGCCAAAAAAATGGCAGAACTGGATAAGCACCTGCAGAAAACTAAAGTTGGATCCTTCTTTGTCACCCTGCACTAGAATTAACTCCAAATGGATCAAAGACCTGGAGATAAAAGCTGACACACTGAAAACTTTACAAGAAGGAATAGGAGATATACTAGGCCTCCTTGGCACAGGTCGAAACTTTCCTAGTAAGGACCAAGAATCACAACAAATCAGAGAAAGGCTTGATAAGTGGGACTGCATTAAAGTGCAGAGCTTTTGTATGGCAAAGGACATAAATTAATTAGGACATAATTAATTAGCTAGTAAATTAATTAGGAAGCCTACAGAATGGGAGATTTTCACCAACAGATAAAGGCCTCATATCTAAAATATATCAACAGCTCAAAAAATTGAATCACCTCAAAACTAATCTCCAAAGAAACAACCATCCCATAAAAAGATGGGCCAAAGACTTAAAGAGCGTCTTCTCTGAAGAAGAAACAAAAATGGACTATAGACACATGAAGAAATGCTCGACATCTCTGGTCATAAAAGAAATGCGAATCAAAACAACTCTAAGATTTCACCTCACTCCAGTTAGAATGGCCAGGATCAAGAAAACTAGTAACAACAGATGTTGGATGGGATGTGGCCACGAGGGAGCACTACTACACTGTTGGTGGGAGTGCAAACTTGTTCAACCACTATGGAAAGCAGTATGGTGGTTCCTCAAAAGACTAAACATAGAGCTCCCCTATGAGCCAGCAATTCCACTACTAGGCATTTACCCAATTTTCCAGAAACAACAACATACTAAATCCACTAGCACAATGATGTTCATTGCAGCACTATTTACCATAGTAAAGATATGGAACCAACCCAGACGTCTCTCAGCTGATGAGTGGATCAACAAGATGTGGTATTTGTACACAATGGAATTCTATGCTGCTGTCAGAAAGAACGACATCTCCCCATTTATAAGGAAATGGAAAGACTTAGAAAAAATCGTATTAAGTGAAGTAAGCCAGACTCAAAGGAAGATAGGCTCAATGTTTTCCCTCATTAGTCATAATCAGTAGAAACCTTGGGCTCTCCTAGCAGAGATTTGCAATAGAGCAAAACCAAGATACATAAAGCCATATAGTATGACGCTAAATGAAAGGACCTCTAGGATATAGAAACAAAAGCCATATGATGAATGATTGTTGTCCTTAATGTACTATGTTACCTCTCATCTCTTTTGCTATCCCTTGATTATCTCATATTGTATCTTACTGTGTTATCTGATATATTGGATATATTTTTATTTGGTTATTTGGAATTGGATAGGGAAGGGGGAAAACAAGATGAGGGGTGGGGGTGGGGGGTGAGGGAAATGGGGACCAAGACATGAGAAAGGGTATCAATGTACGTGAATTAATGTACCTTCTATCTTGCAAATATAATGTAACTCTTCTATTAATTACAATAAAAAAATCATCAATTGTGGCCGGGAGTTTGGCCAAGTGGTAGAGTGTTTGCCTAGCATGCATGAAGACCAGGGTTTGATTCCTCTGTACCACATGCATAGAAAAAGCTGGAAGTGGTGCTGAAGCTCAAGTGGTAGAGCTCTAGCCTTGAGAAAGTCCAAGAATAGTGCTTGGGCCCTGAGCTCAAACCCAGAACTGGCAAAAAAATTTCATCAAGTGTTCGGGTGGTGAAAAATCTCAATCTCAATAGAATAAAAGTAGATTGTGAGAATACAATATAAAGAAGATTATGAAGTTAACAGGCTCAAATATTGCATGACTTTAAGATTTGTATGGATGACCAAGAAAATTTCTTACAGGAAATATTTTAAATGAAACCTATGTTGAAGAGAAATGCATGCTGATGCAGTAACAATACAAATATGGCATGAGTCATGCATTTAATTAACAATAGTTAGCAAGGACGGAATAATTCAATTGCTTTGTTAGAAAGTGAACAGGCACAAATACTATTTAGTCTGTATTCTAAATGATGATCCCAGGAGAGCTGTTGAGTTCTGCAACATGAAGAAGTCATTTTCAACTTGAAATGTAATTTCAGCATACTGATAATGTTTAAATTACTAGTGAA
Source organism: Megascapheus bottae (assembly GCF_031878675.1). Taxonomy (NCBI): domain Eukaryota; kingdom Metazoa; phylum Chordata; class Mammalia; order Rodentia; family Geomyidae; genus Megascapheus; species Megascapheus bottae. The sequence goes on along the minus strand of NC_143521.1, from coordinate 21,350,010 downwards.
GGAAAGTTTATTGAGCATTGTCCTATGAAAGGAAAGAAAGAGACAGGTCTATGGATAAAAATTACTAACCACACATATAACTATTTTCCTAGTCTTGTTCAATTGCACACAAACTATTATAGTCTTAGACATGATATTTTATCATGGGAGTAGATGGGAGCTGGTAGCTCCCACCTATAATCCTAGCTACTCAGAAGGCTGAAATCTGAAGATCACAGATCAAAGCCAGCCTGGGCACACAAAGACCAAGAAACACTTTTCTCCAATTAACCACCAGAAAATCCTAAGCAGAACTGTGGCTCAAAGTGGTCCACTTTAGAGTGTTAGACATGAACTGAAGTGCTCTGGGACAGCACTAAGGCCTGATTTCAAGCCCCACAACTGACAGCAACAACAACACCTGAAAAGAATTGGTAAGTGCAAAAACACAACAGAAACTCATGCAGCCGAGTATCCATAATCCATGCTTGATTTCTTCCTTTCCTTCCTTCCTTCCTTCCTTCCTTCCTTCCTTCCTTCCTTCCTTCCTTCCTTCCAACCTTCCTTCCTTCCTTCCTTCCTTCCTTCCTTCCTTCCTTCCTTCCTTCCTTCCTTCCTTATTTCCCTCCTTCCTTCTTCCTTTTTTCTTCTTTGTTTCCTTTCTTTCTTCTCTTTTGTTCTTTTACTTATTCTTTCTTTTTTTCACTTTTATTTTGCTTTCTTTTCTTCTTTACTTTTCTTCCTCCCTTCATTCCTTCCCTTCTCCCTCCTTCCCTGTCTGTGTCTCTGTCTTTGTTTCCCTATCTCTCTGACTCTGTCTCTCTGTTTCTCTCTCTTCTTTCTTTCCTTCTCCAGTCCCAAGGCTTGAAGTCTGGGTGTGATTGCTGCCCCTGAGCTACTTTTTTCATATAGTTTTTATTGCAGTTATTGGAAGGGTCACATTATATTCACCAAATAGAAGGTGCATTACTTCACAAATATTGATACCCTTTCTCATGTCTTGGTCTCCATTTCCCTCCCCCCCACCCCCACCCCTCATCTTGTTTTCCCCCCTTCCCTATCCAATTTGGAATAATGATGATGAGTATTCTCTCAGTTTTAAAATGCATGTGTGTGTACTAAATAAAGTGACTTTATTAAGGAACTGAAATATATTTATTTTCTTTTTTTTTAAGAAAAAGAAAGCATAATATAGAATGAGGACAAATTAATGGACTTCCAGGACATGGAAATAAGAGCTTAATTATGTGACTATTATTATTTAGGTATTATGTTTTTTTCTATTCTCTTGTGTTGCCCTTTGCTTAATCTCATATTGTTTATTACCTTGCATATTATATAGATATTTACTTGTTTATTTGAAATAGGAGGGGAAGAATAACGGGAGGGGGTGGGGAAGGAAATGGGGACAAAAACATAAGAAGGGATATATATGTGTGAAGTAATGCACCTTCCATCTGGTGAATATAATTGTAACCACTCTATATACTAAAATAAAAAAATTATTAATTACAAAAGAAAAACAGCATGACACATATATATCGATAACACAGTTACAAGATGAATGATGAAGTGAAAAATCACAGAGAGAAAATAAGATTCTACTTTTGACTGATATTAAGGGGGATAAAATAAGAATTCTTAAAGTATGAATCTGGATTTCAACAACCACTATGATTACCCAACTTCCAATATACAAATATTGTATCTTTACCAATTTTACAGATGTATTATAGTGGTCACTTTTAGTTTCAGACCAAAATATAATAATATACACACATGTATTTGTATAAATATGTGTATTTCTTGACACTATTGCAACAATAGAGAAAGAAAGATCGAGAGGTGGGAAAGAGGGAGAAAGAATATCAATAATCTTTTCCTTATTGCCAAAAAATTGTTTATATATTTCATGTCCTCTGTAGCAGTAAAAAAAATCACTATACTATCAGGCAAAATTAGTGTCATTTTCATTTTCATTTTATGTCTGTTGAATTTATTATCACTTGCTTTGATTAATCAACATTTGCCATGTTATTTTGAATCAAGCTTTCACATAAGTTCCTCATCACTGTTTCTTTCTTTTATCAGGTAATTGAAAACAGCCTACACGACTGTCAGGCAAGCCTAAGCTTCATACACAGACTTCATTTTATATTTGATTTTGACAGAGTCTCAGTTAGTTTGTATGATCTGGCATCAGAATCAAGATCTTCCTGTACAAGCTTCACCAGCTGATGAATTGTAAGCATCAGCTATCATGCATGACTGACTCTAGGATTTTTTAAAATTTTACTATTTATCTTTAATTAATTAGCTGATCAAAGCAGCTGCCATTCATTGTAAGGCTTTCTTAAATGAGGCTCAAAAACATGAAAAAGTCATATAAGCTGTTGGCAATTAGGGAGAATATAAAATACAAGCAATTCAGAGGACAAAATGTATTTGTTGTTGAGATGTTCCTGATGTAACTTCTGGAAATTTCAAACAATATGCTCAATAAAACTTTATCAAAGGCATTAAAATTTTCTACTTTGAATATATCTTTCAGTTGCAATACTTTTCTTTTTGTAAATAGAAATAATTGATTTGTGTAGTTAAGCCTCTTGCTTAAAGATTGAAGATTAACTCTAGAATGTACCCTTGCTCTAAGCATACTATTGAACGGCAATACCTAGGCCTTTAGTGCTCCTGTGTGTGTTCAGCATAGGAGTCCTTAGAGGCACTGATTTAACAGAAAATTACTACTCAAAGTGTTGCATCCATGAAGTAAGGTGTGAAATTCAGGACATCTATGTAGACTTACATAAGATACATTGCTGACTTCAAACTAGAAATCATTCAAACATGACTTGGCAAGTATTGTAGGTTTAATTCATCACCTGAAATTATTTGGAAAAACTGATACACTTCCTTGTCATTTCAAGTTAAGATGGTTTTTTTTTCTTTGCTAGTCTTGGGGCTTAAACTCAGGAACTGGGCATTTTCCTTGAGTTTCTTTCTCCTCAAGGCTAGCACTTGAGCCACAGCACCAGTTCACACCTTTTCTGAATAGATTATTGCAGATGAGAGTCTCATGAACTTTCCTGCCCCAAGCTGGCTAAAAATAACAATCCTCATATTCCTCTCCATTTTCTGAGTTGCTAGTAGCCACAGGTGTCCGGCACTTGTGGATTTTTTTATGTTGTGAAAATATATTCACATATAACTGGCTATTCTTTCATCTTCTTGACCTTCTTTTTTTCTCCCCTTTTTCCCACCCTCCCTCCCTCCCTCCCTCCCTCCTTCCCGCCCTTTCTTCCTTCCTTCCTTCCTTTCTTCCTTCCTTCCTTCCTTCCTTCCTTCCTTCCTTCCTTCCTTCCTTCCTTCCTTCTCTCTTTCCTTCCTTCCTTCTCTCACCATCCCTTCCTTCCTTAACATAGAAAATGTTGAGCAATAAAACAGGCTTGAATTTATGTAATGAACTTTGTTTTGTGAGTAGTTCAAAGAAATATCAGAACTTTCAAATGGAGTTTACAGAATTAATTGTCTAATATAAGGTTTCATATAATTATAGCAATCCCTCTCTAGATGACCTTTATAACAACAATAAAAATGTTTAAGTAAATTCTTATAATAAAGATCTTAAATTCTGAATAAGTAAAGGGCATATAGTAAGAACATTTCTTTAGTTGAGAATAAAACCATTTTCCCTCTATTGAGCATTCATAGTATTTCTCAAGGAAAACCAGAAACAACAATTTAGAACTCTGAGAACTAGGAAAAAAGCAAAGTTGTATGTCATAATTAATACCTTCTGTAAAATAGACTTTAAAATCAAATGTCCTTTTATTGTAACTAAAAGTAAATAAAACAGTAGTTTCCATTACAGATGAGTTAATTCCTTATTTATGACTCAGAAACCATCTCTAAAATCAGACTCATTTTTCCTTGTTTCTAGTTTTTGCTGCTTGATCTCTCACAATGGGAAAATTTTGGGTACAGTAGTTTCTACATATCTTTAGAGACAAGTAATTGTGAAAGAAGCAATATCTACTTCTATAATACAACTCCCAGAAAAGTCTCAATATAATGCATTTTCCCTAAGACATATGCCCTCCTAAAATAATTAGTAGCATACATAAAGGTTGAATAGTATATTACACAACATTCTAATTAAGAATTAGTGAGGAGGGCTGGGAGCCTTGGCTAGTAGTAGAAGGCTTGTCTAGCATGCACAAAGCCATGAGTTTCATTCCTTGGTACCACGTACATTGAAAAAGCCAGAAGTGATGCTGTGACTCAAATGGTACAGCTCTAGCCTTGAGAAAGCCCTAGGACAGTGCTCAGGCCCTCAGTTCAATCCCCACGACTGGCAAAAAAAAAGATTTAGAGGAAATTATTTTTCCAGAGGAAATTTAGATTACACACACAATATAAAGAACATGAGTGTGGCTTATAAAAATACATGAGATTGGGGCTGGGAGTTTGGCCTAGTGGTAGAGTGCCTGCCTAGCATGCACGAAGACCGGGGTTCAATTCCTCAGTACCACATACATAGAAAAAGCCAGAAATGGCGTGGTGGCTCAGGGTACAACACTAGCCTTGAGGAAAGCCCAAGGACAGTGCTCAGGCCCTGAGCTCAAGCCCAGGACTGGCCAAAAAAAAAAAAAAGTAAAAAAAATGCATGAGATTGAACATGAAAGCAAATTTTACTATGTTTCAGAAATAAAATTAATTTAAGTGATAAGAGATCAGAGATATGGTTGTTAAACTTAATAGCATGGAAATGTTTGTGATTATGTCTATGATTATTCATTATCATAGAGGAGTTAGATATGAAATAGAAAAATAAAATAATTTTTAAAATACCACCAAAAATCAATTTTCTTAATATGTTCAAAGACCTTTTCAAGCATTGAATCACCAAGGTCTATAATCACACAGTGATCAGTCTGCTAGTAACCATAGAGCACATGTTAATGTGTCACCAAAAAGTAATTTTATTTTATTTTTATTATAAAGATGATGTTCAGAGGGGTTATAGATACACAGGACAGGTAATGAGTGTATTTCTTTTTGAACACTGTCATCTCCTCCTTGGTTTTCTTCCATTTTTTCCCCTCCTGATTCTTTTCCCCCACATATTGCATAGTTCATTTTCAACATGGTTTCTAGAAAGTATCACTGCTAAATTAGTTCACATGTTGTCCTAGCCTTTAACAGCAAATAATTCTAAGAAATTCCTCCCTTTAAATGTCAACATTTGTAGTAGATGTGTGTTAAAAATAATAGAAGTCAGAAGACACTCATATAGTCCCAGAATTCAACTATATCATTGATCATTGATCCAATTCATTAAACAAGACTCCCAAATTAAATGTTAATCAGATTTACAAGCTGACATGTGGCTTTTTCAGCTTTCTAACAAGAAGTAATCTCAGACAACATATGCCTTTACCCTTTCTAGCATAGTTACAGAAAGCAAGAACATTTTGTTGCTCTGTGCCTTTTTTGAAATATCAATACAATATAGATTACCCTTATTGCATGATCTGTTTATTCTTCCCTTTGTCTTTCTGTCCCTTATTTCTATACAAACTATCTCTCCTTTTCTTTTTGCCGGTCCTGGTCCTCGAACTCAGGACCTGAGCACTGTCCTTGGGCTTTCTCGAGGCTAGCGCTCTGTCACTTGAGCCACAGGACCACTTGTAGCTTTTTTCAGCATACTAAGGAATTGAACCTGGGTCTTTGTGCATGCTGGTAAAGTGCATTGCCGGATGATACACTAGTTTACAAATGCTTCCTTCTCATATAGTTTTATGTACCTATGGCTATGTTACCCAAAAGTTACTGGCCCTCTGGACTGCGGTGGTTAACATCAACTTTACCATCCAGAATGAAGTCACATTTCAGTTTATCAAGACCTTTCAAATTATGACACAATGCTTAAAATCAAACTTTCAATTTCTAGCTTAGAAATCACCTTTCTGTTGTACCACTGAATTAGGCAAAGCAATAACAACAATAAAACTATGAAAACAGTGAACATGATATGGGAAGAATTCTATAATTGCACCAACATCTTCTCTAATCCCTCTTTCTATGATCACAGCAGAAAAGTCTATCTATTAATGACTTGCCTTAGCTACTCTTAATATTGAGTGTGATCACACAGTAATGAAGACCAGTTCTTTTCATGTCTTTATCTCATGCTATCCTAATCAGTGTCTCAGTGGCTGTGCTCAGCTAGCTAAATACAGTAGGATTGGGATAATTTACAAAGACTGGAAATATATTTCTTCTAGTCTGGAAACAGAAGTTCACAGTCTGGACTTCTGGCAGGTTCATGCTTTGTTGAGGACTGCTCTTGTATTCCAGTGTTGTACCTTGCACATGTGTCTTCTGGAAAAAAAAAAACAAAACATCGTGCCCTCACATACAGGAAAGCTTGAAGGGATAAAGACCTACATCATGGAAGGTTATTCCACCTTACCTAGACGGAAGCTCTTACAAAACAGATATTCAAACAGGATTGCACAAACATGAGGTCATACTTTTGTTTGTCCACTTGCTATCTGCATGTTCAGAATGTTCATACTGAGTTTCTAATTAGAAGTGTGATTATTATATTTTAACTTCTTGATTGATTTATCCTTTCTCAAGGCCAATGTCAAAGTATGGGGGAATTTGAAAGAAACAATGTATGATGCCAGTAAATCTGTGGGATGCACTTTAGTTCTGCTAAGATACTGGGCAGGTGGTCATTAACTTTTGTTTCAGAAGCTGTGTAAAGTTTCTGTGGTGGTGTGGCCCACAGAAAATGATTGGATCAATTTACAGACAATTTTGGGAGAATCTGTCCATAGACGCTCTGGGTGACTTCCCTGATGCCAGAGCCAGCCGGCAGCGAACCGGGATTCCTGATTTAGGGGGTGAGGCCTTGGAAAGAAGACAAGAAAAAGATGGGGTCAGGAGGTCTACATGACAAGAATTCTATGACAGGAATTCAGTCACAATGGCACAAAATCTAACCAAAAGTTCTAATAGTTACCTTTGTGTGGAGTATTTTTTTAAATTTTTTATTGTGATGTATAGAGAGATTATAGTTATATTCGCCAGATAGAAGATGCATTTTTTCTCACACATTGATATCCCTTCTCATGTTTTTGTCCTCACTTCCTTACCCCCAGACCCTCCCCAACATCTTTTCCCCCCTTCCCTTTCCTATTTCAAAGAAACAAATAAACCTGTATGCCAGGTAGCAAAGTCAGATATAACAACATGAGATTAACCAAAGGGCAAAAAAAAGAAGAGAAATAACATAGTACATTAAGAACAACAGTCACACAAGATAAAGCTCTTGTTTTCATATCCTAGAGATCCTTTCATTAGCAGCTCACAGATTTCTCTGGTATGTGATTGAACTTTGTTTGGACTGACAAGAGGATTTTTTGGACTGACTGAAGGAGGAAAGATTGTTTCTTACCTCTAAGTGCATAGAGAAAACACAGAGGTCTCCTTTGTGATTTTACTGGTTTTTAGCTCTGCAATCCTTAATACTTAGCAAACAATATTTTAGTTTTGTTTGATTTTCTGGAGATTTGATTATTTATTGATAATATTTTCAGGTATGAATTTAGATTCCAGATAAGGAAAAGAAAAAGGAGACACACAGGGATGATGAGCATTTACAGATTATTAAATTATGATAAAATGTTTGTTGCTCAAAAAAGTATTTTCTAAGAATGTTTAAGAACTTTGTCTTTTTAAAAATGTATAATATGGGACCAGGAATTTGGCCGAGTGGTAGAGTACTTCGCCTAGCATGCACGAAGACTCAGGTTCGATTCCTCGGTACCACATACATAGAGAAAAGCCAGAAGTGGTGCTAAGGCTCAAGTGGTAGAGCCCTGGCCTTGAGAAAGTCCAAGGACAGTGCTCAGGCCCTGAGCTCAAGCCCAGGACTGGCAAAAAAAATAAAATAAAAATGTATAATATATTTTCTTTCAAGAGTAATAAAAAGGTATAAATTTATAGACTAGTTTCTTAGACTTTAGAGAGTTGTTTAATTTTTCATCAAGAAGAAGTTACATGTCAAATCTTCTCTCACAATCACCATGTATATAAGAGAAAAAAAACAAAGCAAGAAAAAAAATGTTGTTCAGCAATCTATTCACTTTTCTACAAATCTCCGATTGCCAGCAAAATTCCTGGTATCTTCCCTAGTCTCAATTTATCTCTATGGTCCCATTTTCTCCTTAGTGTATTTGCCAATGCTATATGATTCATTGCTAGCCAAGGAATGAGGGCTTTCTACTAGGAAACCATTCAGAAAAATATCCTGCTACTAAGAAAGATATCTGGGCAAAAATAACCAAAAATCCTTTCTATTTCTAGATAGGGTACATTTTCAATTGTTTTGTAGACAGCATATAATGATTTTATTTGAATAAAATAAGGGTAAAATAGGTACAATATTTTAAACAAAATATAGGTACAATATTTTAAACATTATTTTCATATATTTCTAGGTATAGATCTTAAGTATCTACTGTTGCAAGCTGCTGCAAGTGCCTTATCCAGAAGCAACACAGTGATGGAAACTGGACTGTGGAATTGGTTTTCAGGTCACCAGGGAAACTATGCCTCCTACCAGCAACAGACTTCCCAAGGTCCCATTAACAGGGTCTTTATTGAGTATCAAAGAGGGGAGTAATTGCAGGCAGTAAGGTAGCAATCTCTTTGAAGTTACCAAGACAGGCAAGTGAAACAATATCAGTATGAATCTTCCTTTATCTTAGGAAGTGGAGATAAGCAGCTAACAACCACCATTTGGATTCTAATTAATTCACAATTAGGGCAGAACCTTGGGGCACCATAAGTCTAAGAGCTAAGAGCAATTGATCTTTCTCTGGCCATTCCTGCTGTCTGAGAATGGCATTCCAATTCTTTTCATTAGGCCTCATGACTCAGCATTTGTAAGTTCCCACAATCTACACTAAAATTACTTAAAATTTATTTTCTAACATCATATGTTGTCAAGTAATAACAAATATGTTGTATTTTCCTATTATATTTATGCTACTGTTTGAAATTGTCGGTATAACAGCCTCAGGCTACACTGAGATGTAAGGATAAGTACATTACTACTGGAAGCTGGGCTTCTATTATCTGGAGCATATCCTTTATTATAAGCAAATTACACTGAAGCTCTTCTTCACTCAGAACAAAGATCATTTTCATATTTTCTCTTAACAAACAAAGCTTAATTCAACTTTGTATCCTGGCCTCCATTTTTCTCACATGACACTTTAATTATGCCTAGGAATTCACAATGGACTTTGTTTTAGCCTTCTTTGATAAGTGATATATTTACCTTAATCATGATGACCATCATTTTTTAATATTTTTGATTATCACAACATCATGGCATACTTCACATGTTTCTTCTTATTTATCCCATAAAGACTTACCCATAAAGACTTATTCATTCTATAAAGACTTACCCATAGACTTTATATTTTTGTTGACAGTCCTGGGACTTAAACTCAGGGCCTGAGCACTCTCTTTGGGCTTTCTCAATGCTAGAACTCTACCACTTGAGCAACAGTACCACTTCTGGCTTTTTCTAAATATGTGGTACAGAGGAATTGAACCTAGGGTTTTGTGTATGCTAGGCAAAATTCCAACTACCACTAGGCCAAATTCCAAGCCGGTTTCCCCCAATTTTTAAGCAGCTACATTATTGCCTTTATTTTTGTTATGATTGTCTGCATATATTCTGTATTACCAGTCTGCATTTCCTGCTGTTATATGTTTGTATTTTGAGGACATTTAATGTATTTTTGCTCATTAAGATATGGTATACATCTAATCTGTAGTCTTTATGGAGGAATGCTGTGTGTTTGATTCTGTTGTACCCAGATTTTAGGGTCCCCAAAGACCACCAAGGAACCGAATCCAATGCAAGAGCATGAGTCTTTATTGCAACCTCCAGCCTGAACTCACAACTGACACTGCCACAGCGGGTCTGAGTTGAGTCCCGACTTAATATTGTACAGGATTTTTATAAGGTTCTGAGCACTTTCCGAGCATAGTTACAGGTTTGAATGAATCATAACACACTGAGGAAAAATCAAAGAACAATACTCAAAGCTGATTTGTGCAACTAGTGGCGAGCAGGTATTTGGCTGGAAGTGATTGGTTATCTCAAAGGGTTAATATTTTATGAATTGATTGACTCATGTTATGGGATATGGGTGCTTTATTGTAGGGGATACATGCAGAACTTCAGTGCAGCTGATCAGTTAGCTTATCTTATCCTGGAGCCTTTGCTCGCTGGGGTTGTTCTTTACACAGGGAGTGGACTGGAATTTACTATTTTCCTTGAAGCTGCTAGCTCTGCTGGTTTAGAATTGGGTCACAATGACCCTCTGGTGGGGCCTGCTTAAAAATAACTTTTTACTGAAGTTGATCCAGCTTCAAAATTAATTTAGGCTTCTCAATTTCTCTTTTGTAAGACCATGTTGTACCTCTGTATTCTGTAATATCTATATCACAGCCACAACCATCATTCTTCACTGTGACTCACTGCCTCATACACTTCACGAGAATAGCTGTTGTTTCTAGTGAATTAGGTCCTTTCTTTGGAGAAAAGCATGGCAAACAATTTGAATCAGCCATCTTGATGACTTTCTGGAAGCATTGTTAGGATAACTTATTAGAGTATTTGAATGCTTGAAAACTGATAATGAAGGTGATTACAGGCTTCTGGAAATACACTAGAAAAAAATTGATGCTATACTTTAAACTGAATTGGATGAAAGTGAATTATATTTCAGCAGAGTTGCCACAAAATTTCTTGAATCATGATACGTAAAAATTTAAGATCGGTGGAAGATGGTGGCCCTTGAGTGTGAGTCTTTCTGAGCTCTTATCAAGATACCAGTTCTGGCATCATAGTGGAAAGTTAATAACTAAAGATCAATCCTAAGTAAGATTTAGCACTGCAGAGATCTCAGTCAGAGAGGAGAAAAGCAGAAAAAGAGTGGAGGTGGAGACAAAGCCTCCCTCCAAACCGAGCACACAGCACTTTTTGGCAGTGCAGACCGACTGGCTCCAGAGCCAGACAGAGCCACAAGCCATCACCCATCCATGGCTCAGACCCACCAGCTTCATAGATTCAGACAACCAAGGGATTTGTAAGCACCTCATTAGAGACATTTCCACTTCTGCTCGCAGAACTGCATTGGGAAGTTAGCCCCTCTCCCACCAGCCAACAGCAGCACCATCTTGACTACTGGCAAAGACACTGCCATAATGACTGGAGACTGAGAAGTGGTGCTGGCACTGCTTCTTTCAAAAGGGCAAAGGTTTTTCCCAGAGTGAGCTTAGCCAGAAGTCTGCTTCCCTGTGCTACCGGAAGTACCTCCTCCTGGGCGGAGCCTTTCCCCTGGTTAACAAAGCTGGTAGCGGCTCCACCCCAACATCTATAGTGAACTGGCTAAAGCTCAAGTTACTGAAAATACTCTATTTTCCCTGGTAACTCATAAAACTCACTTCCCCGCCAGTAAATTAACCTGCCTGTCACAGAGTCCCCAAGCCACCTGGTCATAAAGGAAATGCAAATCAAAACAACTCTAAAATTCCACCTCACTCCAGTTAGAATGGCCAGGATCAAGAAATCTAATAACAGCAGATGCTGCCCAGGAATGTGGCCAGGAGGGATCACTACTACACTGTTGATGGGAGTGAAAACTCATTCAACCACTATTGAAAGCAGTATGTCAGTTCCTCAAAAGATTAAACATAGAGCTCCCCTATGACTCAGCAATTCCACTACTTGGCATTTACCCACCATCCAGAAACAAGGACATACTAAATCCACTAGCACAATGATGGTTGTTGCAGCACTATTTACCATAGCAAAGATATGGAACCAAGCCTGATGCTCCACAGTTGATGAGTGGATCAATAAGATGTGGTATTTATACACAGTGGAATTCTATGCTGCCATTAGAATGAACAACATTGCCCCATTTTTAAGGCAATGGAAAGACTTAGAAAAAAACCATATTAAGTGAAGAAAGCCAGACTCAAAGGAACATAAGCTCCATGGTTTCCCTCATTTTTCATAATTTGTTTAAACCTTGGACTTTCCTAGCAGAGGTTTGCAATAGGGATACAACTAGTTACATAGGATGAGCCCTGATGAAAGGACCTCCAGGATATAAAAACAAGATTGTTGTTCTTGATGTACTATGTTATTTCTCATCTCTTGTGTTGTCCCTTGGTTACCTCTTATTGTTACAGTAACTTACCTTATTTTCAGAAATATTCTCTATATATTTATTTCTTTATTTGAAATAGGATAGGGAAGGGGGGAGGTGGTGGGTGGAGAGAAATGGGGACCAAGACATGAGAAAGGGTATCAATGTTTGTGAAGTAATGCATCTTGTATCTGGCGAATATAATGTAACCCTTCTATTAATTACAATTTTAAAAAACTAAAAAAAAAAAAGATATGTTTTTAGGGGCCTAGAGTTTAACATAGTGGTAGAGTACTTGCCTAGCATCCACGAAGACCTGGGTTTGATTACTTGGTGCCAAATACACAGAAAAAAGCCAGAAATGGTGCTGTGGCTCAAGTGGTAGAGCTCTAGCCTTGAGAAATCCCAAGGTCAGTGCCCAGGCCCTTAGTTCAAGGCTTAAGACTGACAAAATAAGAAAGAAAGAAAGAAAGAAAGAAAGAAAGAAAGAAAGAAAGAAAGAAAGAGAAAGAAAGAAAAAAAGAAAAAGAAAGAAAGAAAGAGAGAAAGAAAGAAAGGTTCTTAGCTTGGTGAGGTGGCTTTTGCCTGTAATCCTAGCTGCCCAGGGAGTTGAGATCTGAGGATCGCAGTTCAAAGCTACCCTGGGCACTAAAAACCATGAGGGTCTTATCTCCAATTAACCACTAGAAAACTGAAAGAGGTGCTGTGGCTCAAGGGCTAGGACAGTAGCCTTAAGATGAAGAGCTCAGGACAGTGTCCAGAACCATGAACAACAAAAGAAAAAAAGAAAGAAAGATAGAAAGAAAGAAAGAAAGAAAGAAAGAAAGAAAGAAAGAAAGAAAGAAAGGAAATGTTCTTTGAAGAATTGTTTTGGGGGAATTTTCACTTTTTTTTAGTTCTAACTATATTTTAATATGTAATCCTTGTCTGTTGTATGTCTAGTGAAGACATTCTCCCAATCTATGTGATTTCTATTTATCATGCTAGCTATGTCCATTGCTATGCAGAAGCTCTGTAGCTTAATGTAGTCCCATGTGTCTAAACTTTCTTTGATCTTGTGTTTCTGGGTCTTTATTAAGAATCTATAATGCTTTTCAAGTATCTGCTTTTACCTCGATGACACTGAGCAATTTGGAATCATTGTGGTGCAGGTTGATATACAAAAATCTAATTTCAGTTTCTGCAGGTGTTTAACCAATTCTGCCAGCACCATTTGTTGAAGAGGCTCTCTTTCTTCCATCCTATGTTTTTGGCTCCCTTGTTGAAGATTAAGTTGGCATATGTCTGTGCATTCATTTCTGTGTCTTCAGGTTCTATTCCATTGGTCCTGTTCTTATGTCAGTACCAAGAAGGTTTTAATTACTATGGCTTTGGAACAGAGTTTGAAGTTTGGTATTGCTTCATCTCCAGCACCATTATTTCTGCTATGCATTGTTTTTAATATTTGGGGCCCTTTATTATTCCATATGAATTTATTATTGCTTCCTCTATTTCATTAAAGAACACTGTTGGGAGTGCCCCGAGATATCAGTGTAAGCAGCTGGGTGGCAGGAGGATCTATTAATGGACTGATCAAGATGACCATCCTCCAAAAGCATCAAGATATTGTGGCTGATCCCATGGGGGAAAAGCCAGTGGGGAGCCTGCAGGGATTGATGAAGTTCTGGGCAAGAAGCTAGAGGAAAGGGGCTTTGACAAGGCGTATGTTGTCCTTGGCCAGTTTCTGGTGCTAAAGAAAGATGAAGACCTTTCTTGGGAATGGCTGAAGACACATGTGGTGCCAATTGGAAGCAGGACAGCTTTGGGGGCTTCGATACCTTCTTGTGATACTCCCTGGAGAACCTGCCTCCCCTAGGCCCTATGTTGAGTCTCCAATGTTTGCAGCTGAGTGGAGGCTCTTCCCTACCAAAGAAAAGATTGCTGTTGTCACACTCAACTCCAATGTACACCAGGATCTTTTGGGAGTTTTCTCATCATTTCAACTTTTTGGAATTATCACTCTTGCAGGCAGCACCCTTCTTTCTTCCTCTGCCACTTCCACACCTTTGCAAGTGGACTCCTGACCTTTTCCCTCCCCATCTTCCCCTCTGGTCTGTTGAATGCCATTTGGATCCTTTTTTGGCAGAAGTCACTGTCCTTGTAAAGTTTTTTAGATCAATAAGTCAGTGGCCATCAAAAAAACCCAAAAACACTGTTGGGATACTTTGGGGGTATTGCATAGCCCTCAGCAAGGTTGCCATTTTCATGATGTTAATCCTTCCAATCCAGGAGCATGGGAGATTTTTCCCTCTTCCTTAGTTCTGCTTTAATTTTCTTTTAGTTTTTTTTAAGTTTTCATTACAGAAATGCTAAAGACTTAAAAAGAGACTAAAGAAGAAATAAAAATGGCCAATAGACACATGAAGAAATGCTCAACATCTCTGGCCATAAAAGAAATACGAATCAAAGCAACTTTGAGCTTCCACCTCATCCCAGTTAGAATGACTAGTAACAAGAAATCTAATAAAAAGCAGATGCTGGTGGGGATGTGGCCAGAGCCAACACTACTACACTGCTGGTGGGAGTGTAAACTTGTTCAGCCACTCTGGAAAGCAGCATGGGAATTCCTGAAAAGACTAAATATAGAGTTCCCCTATAACTCAGTAACCTCACTTTGGGGAATTTACTGAAATTACTACAAACAAGGCCATACTAAAGCTACCAATACAGCCATGTTCACTACAGTATTATTTACCATAGCTAAGATATGGGACCAAGCCAAATGCCTCACAGTAGATGAATGAATCAAGAAAATGTGGTATATATACACAATGGAATATTATTCTTCCATTGGAAAGAATGACATTGCCCCATTCAAAAGCAAATGGAAAGAATTGAAAAAAATCATATTAAGTGAAATAAGCCAGACCCAAAGAAATATAGACTCCATGGTTTCCCTCATTTATAACAATTAGTACATGTGTAAGACAGTCCAAGCAAAGGATAACAATAGCTCAACAGCTATGTGTATGTGATGCTGAGCAAAATGAACTCCAAGATATGGAAATAAGAGATTTTCTTTTGGGGTTGTTATTTTTAATGTGAAGTTATTTCCTTTTTCCTTAATTTTTTCCCATATGGTTTATCCTTGTTGTCACTGGAGTTGATTTCCATACCCTGTGTGTGTTTTTCTGAATTAGGGAAGGGAAGAGAAAGAACAAAATGGTAAGACAAAGGACAAAGGGTAAACCAAAGAAACAGCAATACTCTGAAGACAATATGTTAGAAATAAACTTTACATCTTGGGGAGATGGGGGAGGGAAAGTGAGAGCAAAAGGTGGGAGGAGGTAACAATGTTCACCAAGAAATGTTCTCAGTACCTTATTTATGTGACTGCAACCCCTTTGCACATCACCTTGACAATAAAATTAAATTTAAAAAAGAAATGTGGAATAATTCTGAAATTATTATGTTTATGTCTGTGTCAAATGCAATAAAAATAAGTCACTTCTCATCAGTTAAAATTGTTTGAATTAAAAAATGGCTTTCCTAAAATAGGTGATTTCAACCTACACGTCATAGACTCCTAACTACGTGAAATTGCTTAATTATAAAAAAGATGCTGAGCTTACCTGCATAATCATTAGGAAATTAAAATTTTCTTGATAAGTCTGCCACTACATGAACATAGTTACTTTGATGTACCCAAGTTACATTTTAACTTCATGATCAATTTCTTTTCTTCAATTTAAACACAAGAAATTGACAGCAGTGAACACAGTTTGAAGGACACTGTGCTGATCGTCAGGATGACTGGGAAATGGATTTCAGGTCTTTTGCTACTACAACTGAGTTATTTCTTTAACTCTGGAAGCTGTGGAAGAATACTGGTGTGGCCCATGGAATATAGTCACTGGTTAAATATCAAGGTAATGCTGGATGAACTTATCTTGAGGGGTCATGAAGTAACTGTTTTGAGGCCATCATCTGCTATTTTTGTTGATAGCAAGGAATCATCCAGCATTAAATTTGAAACTTTCCCTTCAACTACCAATACTGATGAAATGGCCACTTTTTTCACAGAATTCATCAATTTGTGGACATATGAGTTGCCAAGAACAACATGTTTGGCATATTCACCAGTACTGGAGAATATATTTGCAAATTTTTCTAACGCTTGGCTATCTATTTGTAAAGAAGCAACCTCGAACAAGGAAGTTATGGCTAGGCTTCAAAAAGCAAGATTTGACATTGTGATTGCAGATGCCATTGGTCCTGGTGGAGAACTTCTGGCTGAGATATTGGAGATTCCTTTGGTGTACACTCTCCGCTTTTATCCCGGCTACACAGCCGAAAAGTATAGTGGAGGACTTTTGGTTCCTCCTTCTTATGTACCTATCATTATGTCAGGATTAAGTGGTCAGATGACATTCCTGGAGAGGGTAGAAAACATGATGTGCATGCTTTATTTTGACTTTTGGTTTGAGTTATATGATTCAAAGAAATGGAGTAACTTTTACAGTGGAGTTTTAGGTAAGTCATTGTTCATTATTATTAGGTTAAGATCCTAACTTTTGTAAGTTAAAATATTTTTCTGTTTTTTCTTTCATATTTTTTGTGTTTACTTATAGCAAGGATTGAATATAGGGACCTCCTGCTTGCTTGGCTTACCTGCTTTGTGATGGTACTTTAGTACTTGAACTATGCCTGTAGCCCAGCATTTTACTACTTGTTAGACAGGTAATTTTTAGAATATTTCTACTCATATTAGCTTCAAACTGCAGTCCTCTAGTTCTGAGAACAATGAGTAGATAGGGTTTGAGATTGAGCTAGTATTGTCCAGTTTTCTGGATCTTTCTAAAAGGTTCTCTTATTAAGAGATGCAATGTTCATCACAGACTCAATAATTATAACTTCTAATTATTCCACATTACTTTATTATTTCTTTTTCAAACATCTATTTTATAAACATAAAATTTAGTAAAGTGGGAAATATACATTGTTCTCTACTACTCTCAAATCATATTTCTGTATTTAATAAATATTAGTCATGAATAAAGTGAATATAGTAGTCTAGTAAAATTATTTCTGAAAATTTTCAAATGATATTAGTAAATATTTCTATATAATAAATACATACTTTTAAGCTTCTAATGTGAACTAAAATTAGAAGTAAGAAATTCAGTAACATTTACTAGCAGAGATCTGCAATAGAGAAAAACCTTGATACATAAGGCCATATAGTATGAAGCTAATTGAAAGGACCTCCAGGATATTGAAACAAAAGCCATATAATGAATGATTGTTGTCCTTAATGTACTATGTTATCTCTCATCTCCTTTGCTGTCCCTTGGGTATCTCATATTGTTACAGTACCTCAGTTTGTTATGTGATATATTGAATTTATTTGTATTTGGTTATTTGAAATTTGATAGGGAAGGAGGGAAAACCAAGATGGGGGGTCGGTGGGGAGGAGGGTAAAGGGTACCAAGACATGTGAAAGGGTATCAATGTGTGTGAATTAATGCACCCTCTATATGGCAAATATCATGTAACCCTTTTATTAATTACAATTAAAAAAGTTAAAAAAATAAAAGCCTAGGTATTTTAATGTCATGCATTAAAATGATGATCTCTCTCAATCAAAAAATAAATGAATAAAATAAAATATGCACCCAAAAGGGAATCAAGAATCAAGGACTAGTTTGTTAAATTGTAGAAAACTATATTGAGAAGTTCAAGGAAAACTATTCCTGCAAACATGATAGAATTATTAACTTTAGAGCTAAGATACTTCTTAAATGGATAAAGAGAAAAGGAATAGTTAATCATGTAGTTATTTAATTATTTAGTTATGTATTTATTTTTTCTAGTCCTGGGCTTGAGCTCAAGGCCTGAGCACTGCCCTTGGAATTTTTCAAGGCTAGAGCTCTACCACTGAAGACTCAGCACCATTAAAGCTTTTTTCTCTGTATGTGGTACAGAAGAATCAAACCCGGGTCTTTGTGCATGCTAGACAAGCACTCCACCACTAGGCAAAACTCCCAGCCCTCATATAATTATTTTAATGATTATTCATGACTGCTAATAAATTAAGGTACCATAGAAATAGTCTCTTATCAGTTTGCCTTTCACACACAAGTACAGACACAACACATATACCTATATAATACATTACCCCCCAAAAAATTATACATGTAAATTATATCATACATAATTTCTGATTTATCAACCAACACATTATATATCATTGAGTACAAATTATACCAATTCTTTGGGGGGGGAAGATAAATACTATATTCAAAAACCAACTCAGTCATATCCTTATCCATTATTTACTTTTTCCCCTCCTTCACTCAGGACGACCCACTACCTTAATGGAGTCAATGAGTAAAGCAGAAATCTGGCTTATTCGGTCCTACTGGGACTTGGAATTCCCTCGCCCAACTTTACCAAATGTTGAATTTGTTGGAGGACTCCACTGCAAACCTGCAAAACCCTTGCCGAAGGTAAATATATTCCTTTTGTCAATGTGATTTCAGTTCCTTTTCAATAAACATGACTGTACCACTCAATGCAAGTCTTTGCTGCAAAAGAGTGAAAGAGACATAGGCAATGGGGTAAAGAATTCTACTGAGACTGAGTTTTGAACCAACACTAGTTTCTAGTATCTGAATTTCATTCAGAAACAAAGTCAGTTTAATTAAGACCTAATTATTGAAGAAATCTTTGATTCACTCATAAAAATGATTAGGATATAAAGAAATAAGTATCAAATATGCAAGGAAACAGAGTGGCTGTTTATATACCAAACCTCACACTATGGAGTCAATTTAAAATGATAGCTTAGGTTCAATTAATAAAAATTATGTAAAAATATTTATGAAAGGAAAAATACAATAGTAAAAGAATATCTAATTGGAATCATAGAAATTTTCTCAGTCATTGATAGTAAGATGGCTTGTGAACAACACTCAGCAATCAGATGAAGAATGAGAATTGAAAAGGATATATAGAGAAAAGCAATTTGAATAGTAAGAACAATATACAAGACCTATATTTTTTGCTTAAGAGGATTCAGTTGCTAGAAAAATAATTTGGACTTCAGTGGGTAATGATTCCAATATTCTTCGTAGTACTACCTGAACCCTAATGAGCAACTAATGGAAAATTTTGTATTTTATGTGTCTAACTATTGCTTCTCTAATAATTTCTAATAATATTTTATATTTCTCTCAGTTTTATATAAATAAATTTTTTGCCAGTCCTATGTAGGTCTTGAACTCAAGACCTGGCACTTTCCCTGAGTTTCTATGCTCCCAGACAATTGCTTACCACTTGAGCCACAAATCTACTTCCAAATTTTTTGATTAATTGGGAGCTGAAAGACTCACAGAATTTTCAGCCCTAGCAAGCTTTGAACCATGATGTTCAGATCTTAGTTTTCTGAATAGGTAGGATTACAGCCAAGTTCCATCAGCACCTGGGTAGTTTGATATAACCAAATTTTTAATAAGGTTTGCTTCACTAATAATTGTGGGTATATGTTTGTGTGTGTGTGTGTTTGTGTGTGTGTGTGTGTGTGTGTGTGTGTGTGTGTACACAGCAGGAGAGAGAGAAAAGTGAAAGAAATATTTCCTTGTTTTTTTTTTTTTTCCAGCCCTGGGGCTTGAACTCAGCGCCTAAGCACTGTCCTTGAGCTTTCTCAGGCTAGAGCTCTACCACTTGAGCCACAGGAATCACTTTAGCTTTTTCTATGTATATTTTATGGAGGAATCAAATCCCGGTCTTTGTGCATGCTAGGCAAGCACTCTACCACTAGGCTGATCTCCCAGGTTGAAAAAAATATTTTCTTTACAGGACATGGAAGACTTCATCCAGAGCTCTGGGGACAATGGTGTGGTGGTGTTTTCCCTGGGGTCAATGGATGTTAACGTAACAGAAGAGATAGCCAATGAGATTGCATCGGCACTGGCACAAATTCCACAAAAGGTGAGATATAGTGCCTCCATAGCGGTCTTCACTGAATGGGTCTTAAGCTCTGTGGGTATCTGATCACTTTAGTTTCCTGGAGAAAGATGAACTGTCATAATAACTCGAATTTATTTTAGCCAGTTTAAAGACCAAGATATGCATGCCAGGTCCTCCAATATAATGAGATTTAGATTTTTAGGTTCTTCTTGTTGTTGTTGTTTTATTTTGTTTTGTTTTGTTTTTGTCAGCTGTGGGACTTGAACTCTAGCCTGGGCAGTGTCCCTGAGCTCCCTACTTCCAGGCTGGGTATTGTCTCTGCGCTCTTTACCTTTAGGCTATGGTTTTACCCTTGAGCCACAGTCCACTTACCATTGTCTAGGGATGAATTGGAGATAAGAGTCTCATGGCTTTGTAGTGCTGTACTCAGATCTCAGTCTCTCCTGAGTAGGTAGGACAACAGACATGTCTTTTGAAAATGTTGTACAAACATAATGTTGGTGCATGTGCTGGTCATAAGGCGGAGCCTTAGTATACAGTATAGGATTATAAGCCATTGATGTGATTGTGTCACAGGAAGGATCTGTCAGCAACTACATGATTGGTTCTAAGGCCCATGTGTGTGTCTTTTCAGATAAGTGTACCAATGTTGACAGTCTAGGGGAAGTTGAATTGTCAGTTTACAACCTACAGTCCTGTGGAGTCATTCATAGTATTAATAGTATCTGAGTGTTGTATACTCACTCCATAATGCTGAACATTATGTAATACAATTTCACTTAATATAATACTCAATATTCTATAGAGTATTCAGAATACTGAAGTAGAGAATACTGAGTGGTTTGATTCCATTTCTGCCAAGCATGACAATAACTTTTCACAGAATTCTCTCCAGCGACACCATTGAACATAAAGTATTTATTATGTATAGGTAATCAAAAGCACACACATAAAATCTTAAACTAAAATATCTCAAAGAATAAGAGAAAATTACCCTAATATCACTTTATAAAGGTTAATAGATAAAATTGGAAGAGATCTCATTTAGCAAATATTTTGTGTACAGCTATAAATCTTAATAATTTGATGTTATCTTACAACCACATAAAATTTCTTGAATACATCCATTTGTCATTTATTATATTATTTATCAAAGTACTGTGAAATTATGATGATATTTGAGCTTATTGAATATGAAAATAAGTACAGAAAATGTTTATATTCTTTTTCTTTAGTCCTATATTATTTCTCTTTAATTAATCACTCTTGTTCTTTTTTTTATCCATTCTATGAAAGTCATTTAACTGTGTGTTCTCTACATTTTACAAATGCCATTTTAAAATTTAAAAGTACACTGTCTTTCCCTACCAGGTTATTTGGAAATTTAATGGTAAGAAACCAGACAACTTAGGAACTAATACCCGGCTGTACAAGTGGCTCCCACAGAATGACCTCCTTGGTAAGACTCTGAAAAACAACTACTGCAAACATGAGCAGGGACCAGGAGTTTGCCCTAGTGGTAGAGTTCTTGCCTAGCAAACATGAAGATCCAGGTTCAATTCCTTGGTTCCACATACATGAAAAATCCAGAAGTGGTGCTGTGACTCAGGTGGTAGAGCTCTAGCTTTGAAAAAGCCCAAGGAGAGTGCTCAGGCCCTGTGATCAAGCCTCAAAACTGGGAAAAAAAGCCCAACCCCCAAACAGGCACAATTGTAGATGTAGGAGATGACAGTACAACAGGAAACAAATGAGGATTTATTAGTTAAAACTCAAAAATGAAACCGAACATTTTTGAATTTATAAACCCATCTTAATGAAAATAAACTTTAATACTTTGAATCTTATTATACACTGTGGTATTCTTTATAATCATTTCATTGTTTCTCAAAGTATATTTACAATTGCCAAAGAATTTTCTATAATTACCAGAAGTTAGCTCTCTGTCCCTTAATTCAGTAATATATTATCCATCCTCTTATATTAGAGCTAGTATTTCCAATGCTAGTGAAACAACCTCTCCCCTGTTTTTTATAAGTTGTGGGGCAAGGACTCTGGGCCTGGGACTGTCTCTATTCTCTTCAGCTCAAGGCTACCACTCTACCACTTCAAGCTACAGCACAGCTTTTTATTTTCTGGTGATTAATTGGAGATAAGAGTCTCATAGACTTTCATGTCTGGTCTGACTTTGAACTGTGATCCTCAGATCTGAGCCTCCTGAGTAGCTAGGATTACAGGCATGAGCCATTGGTGCCCAGCAAATAAACATCTTTTATGAATGAGTTTGTATTTTATGTGAGAAAAAATTTCATGTTTCTTAACAGTAAGTGACAATACATCCATTTTCCAGCATTTCTCCTTCCTTAGGTTAATGCACTATTTTTAACTTTATGAGAACATAAAGTAACATGGATATTTTCTTGCTTCAGGACTTTCTTTTATCCATTATGTGTATTTCTTACTTGATTAGCAGGAAATAGTATGTTCATTTTCAAATCTCAAGTCACATTAAAGTTAAGACATGTCCCATAAGATTTGTAATTACATCTCAAGTGGATTACATACTACTTGCCATGAGCTATGAAGGCTATTTCAAAGTAATTTCATTATCTCAATACACTTCCCATTTGATGTCCAAGTCTATTTTCCCCCAGTCCTAGGGCTTGAATTAAAGGCATGAGCACTGTCCTTAGGTCTTTTTACCAGTTAAGCCACAGCACCACTTTCTGCTTTGTCTATGTATGTGGTACCAAGGAATCAAAACCGGGACTTTGTGCATGCTAAGCAAACATTCTACCACTAGGCCAAACTCCTGGCCATTGTCCATGTCTTTTAATGAACACTCTTGTTGAAATTCTCCTAGGTCATCCCAAAACCAAAGCTTTCATCACTCACGGTGGAGCGAATGGTGTCTATGAGGCCATCTATCATGGGATTCCCATGGTGGGCATTCCTTTGTTTGGGGAACAACATGACAACATTGCTCACATGGTGGCCAAAGGAGCAGCTGTTCAAGTGGATATAAGAGCAGTGTCAAGAAAAGACTTGCTCAGAGCACTGGACGCAGTCATTAACAATCCTGTGTGAGTACACACTACAGTGTGTGTGTGAGAGAGTGTGTCTGTCTGTCTTTCTGATTGTCTAGACATTAAACCTTGGGAAACTAGTTAACTATTCTACCCGCTCGTTAGTATACTTATGTTTTATTAAATAGTCTTTAAAGATTATATCTTACCAGTGTGTGAACTTTTAAATTACGATCAGTTTAGAGTTGCTTAATAGTGACAGAGGTTATCAACAACCCATAATGTGTGTCACAAATCAAAATGGTCGTGTGTGTGTGTGTGTGTGTGTGTGTGTGTGTGTGTTGCAACCTTGTTATGCTATAGAGGCCAGGGTGGGTTTAAAATCATGGTCATCATCTTTCATTACTTGGAATGCTGAGAGTTCATGGATTCACTTTCATTTCCAGCCATAATAAGTCATTTTTCTTGCAAGCATGGAAAAAAATTATCAGATCCTTTAGCATTCAAAAACAGGATAAAAGTGTACTGAAAGAATCAGTAAGGATGACAACAAATGATTGGAAGGAACATGAGGAAAGCAATTAAGTAAGGACACAGGAACACTCCCTGCACAAGTGACACTAACCCATTCACATATAAGTTTCTTCTAGCTTAAGATCTCACTAGCTACTCTTTATAAAACAAATATTTGGCAAATACAATATGAAATTAAGATAGTTAACATCTTGCTATAGTGAAAAGGATGAACCATTTTGGTTTCTGTTTTCTGGTTTTCGTTTCGTTGTTGTTGCTGTTTTTGTTATTTTGCCAGTCCTGGGGCTTGAACTCAGGAGCCAAAGCATTGTCCTTGGGCTTTCTCAACGCCAGAGCCCTATGACTTGAGCCATAGCACCATTTCTGGCTTCTTCTATTTATGTGGTTCTGAGGAATCAAACCCAGGTCTTTGTGCATGCTAGACAAGCACTCTACCACTAGGCCAAACCTACTGTTGTGTTTTTTTTTGCTTTTTTTTTTTTTAGCACTGCTACACTGGCTTTTGTTGTTATTAATTTCTAAGTTCTATTATATTTAATGCTTTCTAAATGATCAATGTTAATGTTTTAATTCTATCACTAAGACTTTTGAATTTACCTTAGTAATCCTGTTATCAAAATTAGCACTATGATTATTCTGTTCAGAAAAACTATAATTAAAAAATTTAACTTGAAAAGTACAAAGTCAAATAGAGGTGTTTAACAACCAACATAAGCAAGAAAGATTTCTGATTTAAATTATTTCAGTGCATGTAAAAATTTCATTATTTCTATTATCAATTTATTCTTATTATCAGCAATGTATAGATTTCTCCCCTTTCACCAAACTGCAAAATAAAACATTGTATTGTGTAAAACATTGCCAATAGCAAAAACCTTTTAAAATCAAAGATAACTGATTTTTTTTGGAGGCTCTTGGATTTCAATTCAAAGCTTGCTGTTTAGCTCATTTTCTTCCTTAGCTGGCATTCTGCCACTGCAACTGTGATTCTCACTCTGCTTCTTGCTGTTATTTAGAAAATAAAGTCTAAAGACTTTTCTATCAGGTCTATGTTGAGCTATGATTTTCAGGACCTCAACCTCCTGGGGTAGACAAAATTACAGGCAGCCCTCCATATCTGGCTCTTCCTTTGACTTTCATACAGACAGTGGACATTTAAAGAAATATTTGGTGAGGCATATTTTCTCTTTCTTTAAAAAACAATGTTTCTTTTGTAGGCTGATTGCATATAAAAATAAACCTCACATACTCTTCATTTTAAATTTTGAGTAAATGCAATGTTGATATGGAGAAATGTGAGGGATTCTTTACTTAAATAATACATGCTATAGCTTATAGTAGCACAAACACTTCAGTAGATTGTAATGAATTTCGCGATATGATTCCTTGCAATATTATGAAAGCATACTAAGATTAGTACCCTATTTAAGATTAGGAAAAGGTAAGTGTTAGGATAACAGTGTAATATGTAGATGATTGGGCCAAGAAATTAAAGGAAAGCAGGCTGCCTATAACCCCACACACTCAAGAGGTGAGAGATCTGAGGATTGAGGTTTGAGGACACCATGGGCAGGAAAGTCCATGAAATTCTTATCTCCAATGAAAGAGGGAGAAGTTGAGGTATGGCTCAAGTGGTAGAGTTCTTCCACTGAGAAAAAAACAAACTCAAGGACAGTGACAAAGCCCTGAGTTCAAGCTCCAGGATAAGCACAAAAAAGGGCAGGCAATGAGGTTTTATTATTATATAATAATTAAAAACAAATAAAAGATCAATACATGATACTGGGGGAAAACCCTCTATACCCAGTATTACCCTATCTCTATATTATGATATAATTCTGAACTTTGAACAAGAGGTGCATTAACAATTCATTACTAAATAACTTAAGATATTGTTTTACCTTTACTATTGAACTGATTGTACTTTCTAATTTAGAGATATTTGTGTTTGGTAGGCCAGCATTCCACCACTAGGCTAGAGTCCTGTTCTCTCCTCTTCAAATTTTATGGAATCATTTTATCATTGACAGCAATCTTTCAATGTCTTTCTAGCTCATTTTCAGAAATTGTTGTCAATTTGATTTACCTTTAGCTATAAAAAGAATGCTATGTGGTTATCAGCCATTCACCACGATCAGCCTATGAAGCCCCTGGATCGAGCTGTCTTCTGGATTGAGTTTGTCATGCGCCACAAAGGAGCCAAGCACCTAAGGCCACTTGCTCACAACCTCACCTGGTACCAGTACCACTCTCTGGATGTCCTTGGGTTCCTGCTGGCCTGTGTGGCCACTGTAACTTTCCTTGTCATGAAATGTTGCTTGCTTGTTTACCAAAAGCTTTTGAAGATAGGAAACAAGGAAAAGAGAGAGTAGAGCTTTCACCACCTCAGGAAATGGACAAAATGCCTACAAAGCAAGACCACCCTAAGGATTGTGAGCACAGTCAAGCTGCAATAGATTCTCCTCCACATTTTACCCAAACCTAAGCCTTTGGAATTTTCAAACAGATCTTCCTCCTGATTAAACTGAAATAATGCACAATTCTCATTTCAGAATTCCTCAAAAAGTTTCACTTTAATGGTTTATCTATGTTAGTATTATTGAATGACTTAGAACTAATGTCTCTGCATCTTACAAAACCTATGTCCTTTCAACATTGAACTACCTCTTGATTAAGCATGAAATAATGTACAATTCTAATTTCAGAGTTCTTCGATATTCCACTTCACTAGTCTTATGTTGTTAATATAAGTGTATCAACTGGGACTTATGGAAATTTGAATCTGTTAATTTTAGATAAGCATAAAATCCAAAGTTTTACTGTGCGTTCCCAACAAGGGGATACTGTAATAAAACATAATCAAGGAGAATCACTGTATCTTTGCTCCTTCCCAAAAGAGAGAGACAGTAAGGTTAAAGAGGTAAAAACAAGACCGGGAGTTTGGCCTCATGGTAGATTGCATGCCTAGTAAGGATGGAGAACCTGGTAAGATTCCTCGGTGCACATACATAGAAAAAAGCCAGAAGTGGTGCTGTGACTCAACTGGTAGAGTTCTAGCCTTGAGAAAGCCCAAGGACAGTGCTCAGACCCTGAGCTCAAGGACCAGGACTGGCAAAAAAAAAAAACACAAAAAAAACCTAGATACACAAGGCCATAAAGTATGACTCTAAGTGAAAGGACCACCAGGATATAAAAACAAAAGCCATATAATGAGTGGTTGTTGTCCTTAGTGTATTATGTTATCTCTTTGTCTCTTTCGCTGTCTCTTGGCTGTGCCTTGGTTATCTCATATTTTTTACAGTATTTTACTGTGGGGGATGTCACATCAAGGGTAAAAGGCCTACCTCATGGTCCAGTGCTCACTTCCTGGCTTTGGAAATCCAACCTGCCTGTCTCCTGGTTGGGAGGTTTGGCTGTGGTTTGTGATGTAAAATAAGGCTACCGCAAACCCACGGATTGGCCCCTGCTGCCCTCTCTGACTGCACCTACCTCCCCCGCCCTGCCCACCTTTATGCTGATAGACTCCTGCTTCTTACTTTAGCCCTCTGGAGAGGGAGGGCTGGGTGAAGGTGGCCAGTCGGCCCTAACCTTTCTCAGTCTGGTCTTAATTGGGGCGTGTTCTCCTCGCCCTTCTTGCGGGTCAGGAGGCAAGAAGCGCTAAAAACCCTGACATTTTACCTTGTTATCTGATATACTGAATATATCAGTATTTGGATATTTGAAATCGGATAGGGAAGGGGGGAAACAATATGAGGGGTAGGAATGGGGGGAGGGAATGGGGACCAAGACGTGAAAAAGGGTTTCAATGTTTGTGAAGTAATGCACCTTCTATCTGGTGATTATAATGTAAGCTTTCTATTAATTACAATAAAAATATATGGAAAAAAATGAAAAAAAATAAAAAAGCCAGAAGTGGTGCTGAGGCTCAAATGTTAGAGCTCTTGCCTTGAGAAAGTCCAAGAACAGTGCTCAAGTCCTGAGCTCAAGCCCAGGACTGGCAAAAAAGATTAAAAGCATAATTACAGGTAAGACTTAACAAAACTGTCAGCCACATCAAAGGAAGCAAAAATGCAACTAGACTCAGGGCAATATGAATTAATGAACATGGGAATTAATGAACATGGGAATATGGAGAACAATGAGTGTGTTCTGAGGATACTCAGGGAGAGGATCTGCTGAAATTTGGTCTTAAGACATGCGCCTCGGTAAAGAAATAATGGGATAAGATCCATAAGCCCTATTGTGTGCTTGAGTCATCCTTGCCATTGGTGCTGTCTCTGTCGTCCTCTTCTTTAACAGCCTCTTCTCCGTCATCCTTGATCAACTCCAGCGGGTCTTCCCCCATCTTCATTATCATCATCATCATACTAGGTCCCCCTCCTCAGCAGAGTCATCTACCCCCCCTCAGACTCCATCTTGATAATAATCTCAATTATTTAGACCAAATCTAAGAAATATAATGACATAACTGTACACTGGATTTTCATACACTAGATTTTACCACGACTATTCCCGGTTATCAACATGGTAGACACTGTGCTTGACTCTGTAGATTTATTATCAGGGTGCAGCCATGAGTAAGTTTGGGAGAGCCTAACAGAAAAGATGAAAAACCTGAAGATATGAATGTGTTAAAACATTATGACAGAAGGGGTATGATTAATCAAGATACACTGAAACCTTTTTGTACAACTACTTAATAATACAATAAATACTCACATAAAAAAGTCATCAATGGAGGGCTGGGAGTTTGGCCTAGTGGTTAAAGTGCTTGCTTAGCGTGAATGAAAACGCGGGTTCGATTCCTTGGTACCACATACATAGAAAAAAGCTGGAAGTGGTGCTCAGGCCCTGAGCTCAAGCCCAGTACTGGCCAAAAAAAAAAAAAAAAAAAAAAAAAAAAACAAGCTACAAGAGTATCTAAACTTAAAAAAAAAAAAGTCATCAATGGAAACCTACCTATAATTCAGTGGTACCACACTTGGACATTTGTCCAAAAGATTGTAAGTCAGAAAATGGTGATCTCCAGTTCTAACCATTTTTTCTGGCAAATAGCATGACATTATTATTGCTGTAAAATGCTCTCATATACACATGTAGATCTATATATACTCATTTTTTATAGGTATAAATGTGGGGGATGTCTATTTTCCTCAACCATTGAAAAGTCAAAGGGCATCTAATCTAATTTCATAACTTGGCTACTAGCAAATAATGCTGCAATAAACATCTGAACATGCAATTATATTACTTTAGAGATATGACTAAGAGTGATATTACTGCCTCAATAAGTATATCATGTTTCCTTTTTGCCTTATAACCTGGTTAGTATCTTTTGTGTTCCTTTTTAAGAGTTCCTTTTTGAATTACTATTTCTTAATACTGTGAGGCCTTTTATTGTGATATTCCCATATATACATATTGCACACTTTGAACATGTTTTTATTTTCCATTTTATTCTCATTCCTCTTCTCTCTCTTCTTCCTTCACAAATAACATTTGGTTCCTTTTATCATGACACCATCCTTGCTATGTTTGTGTGTGTGTGTGTGTGTGTGTGTGTGTGTGTGTGGTGGTGGGGCGTTAAGTCCTTTTATCCTCTTTGCCTCACAGTAGCCCTTTGTTTCTCTCTTCCTCCTTTTACTAATCCTCTCCTAAAAAGTCCTGTGTTTATATTCATATACCCTGTTCACCAATTACTATCATCATCAACATGAGTTGAGATGTCCACGCCACAAATGAAAAAGATAGTGCTGTTTAGGCATTTTGATTTTGGTTCATAGCAGCCAAACTGATGATTTTAAGTTTCATTTATTCTCCTGAAAATGTTATAGTTTAATTTTTCTTTATGGTAGAGTAATATGTCTTTGTATATCTCATGTTAATATGTAATTTTATATACAATAATTTGAGGAAGGAATTAGAAGTAGATTAGAATTTGTTTTAAGTAGTATATAGAGAGAGTTTCACTATTAGCTCAGAAAAATATACCTGCAAAGTTCACTTCTGCTGAAGAGCACTAAGATATTATTTTTATATATTGCACTTTCACTTGCATTCAATTCTTTTTTTTTTTTTTTTTTGCTAGTCCTGGGCTTGAGCTCAGGGCCTGAGCACTGTCCTTGGACTTTCTCAAGGCTAGAGCTCTACCACTTGAGCCTCAGCACCACTTTCGGCTTTTTTTTTTTGTATGTATGTGGTAACAAGGAATCGAACCCGGGTCTTCGTGCATGCTAGGCAAGCATTTAACCACGAGGCCAAACTCCAGGCCCTGCATTCAGTTCTTTTAAAATTAGATTGATTCAATTTTTAAATTTCTATGAAATGTAGACAGCATGACCTATTTTTCCTGAATATTATTTTTATAGTCTGTTTTATTTATAGTAACTCTTTTTTATGGTTCTATGAACTAAACTGAATCTCAAATTTGCTAGCAAGTGCTCTAATACTTGAGCTTATCAATTTTGCCTTTACTAGCCTCAAACTACTGCCATAATGTCCCCATTTTCCAAGGATATGAGATTACCAATGCTCAACACAATGCCAATCAGAGTCCATATGTATTTATGTATATGTGTATGTATATATGTGTCTGTATATATGCATATTTATGTATTCATGTATTTATGAATGCATGTATATATGTATGAATGTCAAGGGGCTTGAACACTGTCCCTTACTGCTTTTTCTCAGGCTAGTGATCTATCACTTTGAGTCAGAGATCCACTTTCATTTTTCTGGTGCTCATTGGGAGATAGGAGTCTTCTGTAATTCCTTTCTGGACTAGCTTTGAATAATGATCCTCAGATTTCAAATCTCTTATGTAGCTAGGATTACAGGCATGAGCCACTATGGCCTGGGATGGTATCTAATTTTCCTTATATTCATGATAAGGTGCTATAAAATATGTCAATATGCATGTCTCACCCACTATGTACAATGCAAACTCTCTAACCATTCTACACTAAGCAGGACATTTTCAGTAATTTTCTACTTCGTTTGTACTTGCCTATATTCACATAGATCTGTAGCCCTCTTTAATTCCCTCTTCTTTATTTGCTCTCACTCACTCTTCATGTTTATGAAAATCTTAGTTGGTTTTGACTGTGCAGAAATCAACTTCAGTTTTTGTCAACAGTTTTCCATATTTCAGTAGTCTGAATAAAATCTGTTATCTTTTTTCAGCTTTCCCCTCTCTTTTTCTGTGGACAGATATACAAGGAGTTTATTTCATTATGTTTTATTAAAATATTCCTTTTCTGAAAATGCACAATAAAGCATTGGACTTCATGCTTCTCTCAGAGTAACAGGATCAAATTTTCACAGGTCCCTGCTGATTCAATTATAGTGATTACATAGACTAGTGATGTGGAACTTTTGAGGAATTCTGAAATGAGAATTGTACATTACTTCATGTTTAATCAGGAGGAAGCTCTATTTGAGAATTCCAAATGCTTAGGTATGGGTAGATACATAAGGCCATATAGTATGATGCTAAATGAAAGGACCTCCAGGATATAGAAACAAAAGCCATATAATGAGTGATTGTTGTCCCTAATGTACTGTTACCTCTCACCTCTTTTGCTGTCCCTTGGCTATCTCATATTGTTATAGTATTTTATCTTGTTATCTGATATATTGGATATATGCATATTTGGTTATTTGAAATCGGATAGGGAAGGGAGGAAAACAAGATGAGGGGTGGGGGTGGGGGAGAGGGAAATGGGGACCAAGACATGAGAAAGGGTATCAATGTATGTGAAGTAATGTGCCTTATATCTGGCGAATATAATGTAACCCTTCTATTAATTACAATAAAATATATGGCAAAAAATGTGGAGGAGAATCTATTGCAGCTTGACTGTGCTCACAATCCTTAGGGTGGTGTTGCTTTGTAGACTTTTTGTCCATTTCTTGAGGTACTGAAAGCTCTACTCTCTCTTTTTCTTGTTTCCCATCTTAAAAAGCTTTTGGTAAACAAGCAAACCACACTTCATGACAAGGAAAGTTACAGGCCAGCAGGAACCCAAGGACATCCAGAGAGTGGTACTGGTACCAGGTGAGATTGTGAGCAAGTGGCCTCAGGTGCTTGGCTCCTTTGTGGCGCATGACAAACTTGATCAAGAAGACAGCTCGATCCAAAGGCTTCATAGGCTGACCATGGTGAAGGGCTGATAACCACATAGCATTCTTTATAGTTAAAGGTAAATCAGGGTAAAGTCAATTTATGGAATGAATAAAGGAGAGAGAGATTGAATTTTGTGTAGATGATAGGAATGACTCTATAAAATTTGAGAGAAAAGGAAATGTTTTTTTCTGCTATATATCTGGGCATGTTAGTATTAAAGGCGGAGCATCTGGATGGCTCTGCATTTAACCATATAAAAATCCTGTTAAACAGAAGAGTTTGTGGAGTAGAAAGTAGAATCAGACCAGAACTACATGGCTCATGCCTGTAATACCACCTCCTCTGGAGGTGCTTTCTCTTTCCCCTTCTCTTCTCCCCCCCACCACTGTCTGTCACATAACTTTATTGTCAGGGTTATGTAAAGAGGGGTTACAGTTACACTTATAACATAGTGAGCGTATTAGTTTTAAAATATTGTTACCCCTTCACATGCTTTTCTCCACTTTCCTTCCTCTATCCCTGAAGACTCTTATCTCCAATTAAACACCAGAAAATCCAATGTGGTACTGTGGCTCAAAGTGGTAGAGCACTAGTCTTGAGCTGAATTGCTTAGGGACAGTGCCTGGGCCCAGAGTTCAAATGCCATGATGGACAAAAAAGATTCAGTGAAATTTCAAAGACAAAATGAAAGCTTAAATTATCCACTAAGCCATTATTAATTCACCTGCTGTTTAAAGTTCAAAATTGTATTATAATTTGGAGGCACAAAGAATATTCAACAATGGTTGTTCTCATGGGATTTGTATTTATCTTTTATCACTGGTTACTTATTAATTATCATATAACTAGAAATGTTACTTGCCCCCTTTTTTTCTTTTCTGTGATGGTATAGGACTTGAACTCAGGGCCTTGACACTATTTTGAAGCTTTGTTTGCTTAAGGGAAAAATTCTATCTCTTGAGCCAAAGCTCCAAGAAACCAAAAAAAGGAACAAAACCAGAAACAAAGAAGCTAGAAACTGAAATGATGGACACTTTCAAGAAGCTCACAAGTGTAAAATTTCAAGAATGTTGTATTCTTGAAACACAGTGAATTTTTATTTTGTGAATGGTAATTAGTGAAATGTTAGGTTGAAAGGAAATCATACCACAAATTGCTCAGTTTATTTGTGGAAGGAATGATCATAACCCCCTAATTTCTTGTTCTCCTCATCTTCCTTACAATCATCTGTTGTTTTCCTCAATGATTTCTTTCAGTGCACTTTTGCCTTGGTTTAGAATTTTGCACTATTCTCAATGTACTGATTGTTCTATTCCACTGAAATCATCGGGCAGGGATGTGAAATAACTGATTATGGATAGAAATGAAGTGGATTTGTGAAATCTCAGCATTCCAAATGCTGAGAGTTGATCATCATGAGTTTGAGGCCATCCGGCAGATATAGCATGACAGGGTTGAAACACTCTCTCTCTCCTCTCTCTCTCTCTCTCTCTCTCTCTCTCTCTCTCTCTCTCTCTCTCTCTATCATATTGGGACATGTGAAATATATGATGAGATCTTGATAAAGTCTTCCAGAATTACTCAAGTGAATGCTGAGGGTAACTTTCAGGGTCAGATTTATGTGAACAATTATCTATAAATACTACTTTGTAAAACAACAGTCAGACTAACATGTAGCTAGACTAGAGTAGTTACCTTTCATGAACAATTCTCTGGGTTTAATGTCTAATGAAACAGACAGACACATGCACACATACCCACACACAGTCATACACTCACTCTCTCTCTCTCTCTCTCTCTCTCTCTCTCTCTCTCTCTCTCTCTCTCTCTCTCACACACACACACACACACACACACACAGATACACATGTACTGGAGCGTGTACTCACACAGGGATGTTAATGACTCCATCCAGTGCTCTGAGCAAGCCTTTTCTTGACATTGCTCTTATATCCACTTGAACAGCTGCTCCTTTGGCTACCATGTGAGCAACGTTGTCATGCTATTCCCCAAACAAAGGAATGCCCATCATGGGAATCCCATGATGGATGGCCTCATAGACACCATTCGCTCCACCGTGAGTGATGAAAGCTTTGGTTTGGGGATGACCTTGGTAAATTTCAACAAGAGTGTTCATTAAAAGACCTGGACATAAAATGAGAACTGTATGACACAGTTACTGACTGGAACAGTGTTCTCCAAATAACAATATTGAACCAATGAAACTGCATTGAAATGGCTTTCATGGCTCACCGCAATAGGACCTACTCCACTTGCAAAGTAAGCACAAGTCTTATGGGACATGCTTTACATTTTGGGTGACTTGAGGTTTGAGAATGAATATACCATTTCCTGCTGAACAGAGAGGAAAAACACATAATGGATAACAGAGAGCAAATTGTCAAGAAGAAAATATTCATGGTATATTATGTTCTCATAAACTTGAAATTGTTGCATTAACCTAATGAGAGAGACATGCTTTAAACAATGTATTAACACTACATCTTAAGAAACATGATGTTATTTTTTCTGCATAAAATGAAGTTTCACTCATAATAAAATATAGGGGCTTGTTTCAGTAGCATTGAAAATACTTGCTGTCATTTAGGCTAGATATGTCAGAGGTAAATGTACTGTGAGAAAAGGTAAACTGATTATTATACAGTATATGATGAACTATCACAAAATTGTAATTTTAAAGCTTATTTAATTAGGATGTAATTATAAATATAAGGTTTTGGCTTTCATTAAAAACTCCATCAGTTTGTTTCTTTCAATAGTTATTTTTCAGTCTTACCCAGGAAGTTATTCTGGGGGAGCCACTTGTACAGCTGAGTATTAGCTGCTAAGGTGTTTGGTTTCTTGACATTAAATCTCCAACGAATCTGGTAGGGAAAGACAATGTACTCTTAAAGTTTAAAATTTGGAGAACACACTGTTAAATAAATTTCATAGAAAGGATAAAGAGAACAGGTGCAGTTAAATAATGAGGAGTATTGTAAGACATTTTCTGTACTTATTTTCATATTTAATAAGATGGAGTAGCAGTACATTTTTACAGTAATTAGACAAATGATGAAATGGGTGAAAAATGCATGCAATAACTTTTTATTTAGTCATAGGCATAGATCTCACATACAAAAGAACTTACAATGATTAAGAGTTACAGCTTTACACATAAATATTTACCAACTGGCTATACACTTCCATTTGTATCTATTAACCCTTGTAAAGTGTTATTATGGAAATATTCGATTATGCTATGAGAAGTAACTTTAGTTTAACATTTTTTATTTGCTTCTCAACTAGGTCTTTATGACATATATTTTATGTTCTCAGTTCTCTCTGGAGAGAAGTTCTGTGAAAAGGTACTGTTATATTTGACCAGAAATGGAATCAATCAGTATTCTGTACTTCAGAATACTGACTACTTGGCTAGGATGTATCTCAGTAGCAAGGCATTGGCCTAGCAAGTGCAACGTTCTGGGTTCGATCCTCAGTACCAAACGAGACAAAAACATACAGTTAAAAAAACAAACAGATGGGGCCGGGAGTTTGGCCTAGCGGTTAAAGTGCTTGCCTAGCATGCATGAAGACCCGGGTTTGATTCCTCGGTACCACATACATAGAAAAAAGCCGGAAGTGATGCTGAGGCTCAAGTGGTAGAGCTCTAGCCTTGAGAAAGTCCAAGGCCAGTGCTCAGGCCCTGAGCTCAAGCCCAGGACTGGCAAAAAAAAACAAAAACAAAAACAAAAACAAAACAAAACAGAATACTGAGTATTACATTAAGTTATATTTTGTTACATAATATTCAACATTATGCAGAGAGTACACCATACTAACATACTACTCTTCATGTTATGAGTGGTTCCACTTAACCTGGTATAGACACAGTAACAATTCACATTCTTGTACTGTGTGTTATGGCTGCACCTACTGCCTCATAACCAGCATGTGGACAAACGTTATGCTTATACAAGCTTTTCTATGACAAATTCCTCAAATCAATGTAACCAACTCTTTCTGAGAAATAATTGATTCTTTTGAATGAATTTATCCCATATTTATGATACTGACGTCTAACTACCCTATCATTAATGGGAAAATCATTAATTGTAAGAAACAGAGCTAGCATGTAGTTTATAAGTCATATGGCTGCTGAAAAGAATCCAAATTTTAATGATGCTACTTTTATTTTTCAGATTAGTATGCCTACGTGCACATGAACTATACAGATCTGGTGTCAGATATGAGCAAGGCCCAGTCCAATAGGGCAGGTTAGTTTTGTTTACTTTCTCTTAATGAAGAAGCCTGAATATATCCCTGGAAAGAACAGTGAACTTTAATTTTCCTTTCTCTGAATAATCCTCTCAAGTGTACACCAAATGTGTCAAATTCAAAATTAGGGGAAAGGATTGCACGGGAAATCTAAACTATATAATGTAATTATTTGACTTCATTTATTAAGTGACTTTAGTTCCTTTCAGAAACATGTTTAGTGTATTATAAGGCTTAAGATTTTTTCAAGGACCAGATGAAATTTAATGATTTCTGTGACATCTTTCTAGCAATATTATGACATTAACAAAATTTCACTTTGTGGCTGTGTTTCTTTCTGGTGATAAAGTTCATTTTGTAGTTATCGTCAATTTAAAACAATCAAAATTCCACACTATTGGAAGATCTGCCAGGCATATCTTTGTCTTTAAACTGGCTGAGATAAATTAGAGTTTTGTGACAGTGTAATTTTCACCAGGAAACTATTGTAATCTGATACCTACAGGTTGATTTCAGGAAGATTACTATTGAGGCACCTTTTGTGGATTCTGTGCCAGTGCTGATGCAATCTCATTGGCTGTCTCTTCTGCTGTGTTATCAACCATTGACCCCAGGGAAAACACCACCACACCATTGTCCCCAGAGCTCTGCACAAAGTCTTCCATTTCCTGTGAAGAAAAAAAATACACACATGCACATACATACAGAACTAGCAGTGAAGCAAACAGTTTTGATGTATCAAACTACTCAAACGTGGGTAGCTTTTGCCTATAATCTAGCTACTCAGGAAAATAAGATCTGAGTATCACGGTTTAAAGCCTGCTTGTGCAGGGGTGAAACTCAGCTCCAGTTAACCACCAAAAACCAAACAATCCAAAATCAAAAAACAACAACAAGAAAACAAACCTGGAAGCAGAACTATGGCTAAAGTGGTAGAGCACTAGACTTGAGTACTAAAGCTGAGGGACAATGCCCGGGTCTTGAGTTTAAGTCCTACTTACGCCTGGAATGAAAATAAAACTAAGGAGAGAAAATTAAATATCATCAGAAAAGAATTGAGGAGTGTAACATAAACACAGTAACATACATCAAATACAATTTTCCATTAGCCTCTAGAAAGGGCACAGGTAGGGTTATGAAGTATATTGGTATCATTGCACAATAAATTGTCCAAATATTTCTATCTGGACTCTAAATTATTTCTTGAGCAAATTTACATGATAAGGAAAACTATTGTACATTGTTGCCACTGTTCTAATTTGCTTTTCTTCATATTTCTTTTTCAATTTTCATTCCTCAAATGATTTCTGAGCATTGTTCATATTACTGTTTGTAATATTGATGACTGAGAAACTTCCTGATTCCCACCTCTGTTCTTTTAGTATTATGTCTTATGCTTTCACAGAATTTTGACTAGTTGATTCTAAACTATCCTTTGAAATGGAGTCTAAAGTGTGAGGGTTGCAGTAGAAACAGACATTCTGTTTACATGCAAATCTAACACTTATTTCTTCATATGATAATCACTTGTTATTTTTAAGAGTGAATCAAGGATTCCTTCTAGTTGCTAATACATAAGTCTTATTTAAACTGACTTTGTTTTAAATGACTCTTAGGAGTCTGAAATGCAGAAACTTGAGATAAAAAGTTCAAAACTCAGCTTCAGTTGTTAGAATGCTTTATCCCACTTCTTGTTTCTGTTTCACTGTAGGCAAAGACTTGGAGTGAGTGGCACAGAGCCATATTTATTGAAAAGGAAATCATGTAACAGACAGTAGGAATATATTTACCTTGGGCAAAGGTTTTTCAGGTTTGCAGTGGAGTCCTCCAACAAATTCAACATTTGGTCAAGTTGGGCGAGGGAATTCCAAGTCACAGTAGGACCGAATAAGCCAGATTTCTGCTTTACTCATTGTCTCCATTAAGGTAGTGGGTCGTCCTGAGTGGAAAAGTGGAAAAAGTAAATAGTTAGAAAGAACATGGCAGAGGTGTTTGTGACTACCATATTTATTTTTCCCCCAAGGATTGGGGGAATAATTTGTACTCAATGATATATAACTTGTTGGTAAAACAAATATATTTATGTATGATATAATTTAGATGCCTAATTTAGTTTTTGGTTAAGTATGGCACAGGTGTGTGTATTTGAGAAAGGCACACTCAGAAGCAACTATTTTTATGGTACTTCCATTTATGAAGTCATATTTAATCATTATGTGTTCCTTTTCTCTTTATCAATTAGATAAATATTTCTAACTGAACTCAATAATTCTAGCATATTGACAATAGTTCTCAAACTGGTTTTCTATAGTGTAACATACTGTTCATTGACTCTTCTTCCTCTTCCTCTTCTTCCTCTTCCTCTTCTTCCTCTTCCTCTTCTTCTTCTTCTTCTTCTTCTTCTTCTTCTTCTTCTTCTTCTTCTTCTTCTTCTTCTTCTTCTTCATCTTCTTCTTCTTTTTGTGGGTCATGGAACTTCAGCTCTAGGCCTGGGCGCTGTCCCTGAGCCCTTTAGCTCAAGGCTACCATACTACCCCTGAGCCATAGCGCCACTACCCGTTTTTCTAAGGGTTACTTCGATATAAGAGTCTCATGTTCTTTAGTGCCCAGGCTGGCTTTGAACCACAGTCCTCAGATCTCTGTCACCTGAGTAGTTAGTATTACAGCTGTGAGCCTCGACACCTGGTTGTTTGTTGATTTTTAATTTCCATGTAAATGTATGTTTAATGACTGTGGCTGAATTTCTTACTTCTACTTGATTCACAATATGACCTTGAAAATGTTTATTTATTATATAGAGACACTAGCAAATATCACTTGGACGTATTTCAGAAATAATTTGAATAGATAATTGTATTTATCATGAGTACATGGATAATATTTTATTAAATGCAGAAATATGAAGTAAGATTCTGGGAAGATGGTGACGATCCAGGTTGTCATTCTGAGCTCTTACCAATTACCAGTTTTAGCACTGTAGTGGAAAGTCTATAGCTAAAGAATCATTGTAAGTAAGCTGTAGTAGCACAGAGATCTATCTCAGTTGGAGAAGAAAAAGACAGGCAGCCAGCTTGAGAAGACAGTTTTGAGCCCACACTGGTGGCAGTAGTGGCAGTGGTGGCAGCAGCTGCTCCCCAGAGGAGCAGTGACATCTTGGCTACTGGCAAGAGAACCCTGCCAGACCAACTAGGAGATAATTGGAGCCTGAGAAGTGATGTTGACAATGTTATTTCTCAAAAGGGCAAAGGGTCTGACCAGTGTCAACTTAGCCAGGTGATTGGTTCCTTGCTCTGGGGAAAATAATTCCTCCCTGTGCAGAGAGGCTTGCTTCTCCAGTTAAACAAAGCCAGAGGCAGCTCCTGAACTAGCTAAAACAATAGTGGCCTCAGGCTGGATCTGAAGCTCACCAGGGACATATTCAAGCTACAGAAGACAACCAACTTTCTCCCAGAAGACATGTAAAGTTTATCACCCTGCCCGTAACTTAATCTGGATGGGCAATTACAGAGACTACAAGTCTGTAAGGCAGAAGTTTTCTGCCTAGTCAAGCAAACTGATTGAAAAAACCAACTAAGCCAAAACACAGGAGATAAGAGACTACATAAAGAGACACACGGTTTCCCTGAAAAAAACTGAAGAATATTTTTTATCACATTTTTAAAAAAATGTACTAGTTTTTTCATTTTCATTTTTATTTGTTATTTTATTTGTTGGATTTCTATGCTGCCATCAGCATAAAATTCTGCCTTTTGTAAGGAAATGGAAAAACTTGGAAAAAATCATATTTAGTGAAGTAAGCCAGCCCCAAAGGAACACAGGCTCAATGTTTTCCCTCATTTGTAATAATTAGTACACATCTAGGACTCTCCTAACAGAGGATTACAACAGCTCAGAACCTACATGCATAAAGCCATATAGGATGAGGCTGAATGCAATAATCTCCAGGATATGGAAACGAGCTTTAACTGTGATTATTGTTCTAAATGTACTATGTTATTTCTCATCTCTTTTGTTGCCCCTTGGTTAATCTTATGCTGTTACAGTGTCTGACCTCATTCTTGGGTTTATTATATATAGGTTTATTTGAAATAAGCTAGGGAAGGGGAGAAAACAAGATGAGGGGAGGGACCGGGGGAAGAAAATCAGTACAAAAACAGGAGAAGGGGTATCAATGTGGGAAATAATGCACCTTCTATCTGGTGAATATGACTGTAATCCCTCTATTAATTACGATTTACAAAAGGAAAGTTTTTTATTTCGATTTCCTCCAGGTTTCTTTTAATTTCATTTTCTAGGTTTTAAATTATTCATCACAGAGCTCAGGTTTTAAATTATTCATCATAGAGCTCCTTCACATCTTTGCAGAATTCCTAGATTTTTTTTATATCGTCATGGAACTTAAAATCTGGGCCTGGATGCTGTTATGGAGCTCTTCAGCAGAAGGCTAACGCTCTACCACTTGTGCCGCAGTACCACTGCCAGTTTTCTGGTGGTTCATTGGAGATAAGAGCTTCACAGACTTTCATGCCCAGGCTGGCTTTGAACCACAATCTTCAGATTTCAGCATCCTGTGTCTTACATTCTTACAAACCAATTCTGCATCCAGATAATTTCCAATTTATTGCTGAAGAATTGTTTCTAATAATCACTGTAGCTGTATTTCTGAAGTATCAGTTGAGGTGAATGAGTCATTTCATATGAATTTGGTTACTTTTGTGATGGTTCATCTGCCATAAAAGATGTCCATTTAGTTCTCTGAAGTATTTTATGCATAAACTAAAAATTAATACATTATCAATTCCCAGGCCATTCTACATTGTTGGCTACAGTATCGAAAAGCACACGGTTCATAGGAAAACTCTTCTCTAAAAGTTTCAGATCCCATGGGGCCAAGAGTTTGGCCTAGTGGTACAGTGCTTGCCTAGCATGCACAAAGACCTGGGTTCGATTCGTCGGTACCACGTACATAGCAAAAAGCCAGAAGTGGTGCTGTGGCTCAAGTGGTAGAGCCCTACCCTTGAGAAAATCCAGGGACAGTGCTCAGGCCCTGAGCCCAAGCCCAGGACTGGCAAAAAAAAAGTTTCAGATGTCTACTTGGGAAGAGATGCCATGTTCTCAAGGTGGCAAGGCAGCCAGTGTGGTTCAGAAATTGCTTTTTAAACTAACTTCACTGAAGGATGATTTCAGTGAAAAAGAGAAATATATACCTATAGTTTCGCTCTGTTAACTTTTCATTTGCAGTACATAAGACTCCGCTGTATTCTATGTGCACTTCCATTCAACCAGCACTACAGTGGTTATTTTCTTGAGTCCCCATCCTTGGAGTTTTGTTTTATCTACTACAGAGGCACTAAGAGCATAGTTAGTTGATGTGGTAAGCACTATTTATTAATAGGGTTGACTATCTTTTGTAATTTATAATCCACCTATCATTCAGGGGCTTGAACTCAGCCCCTAGACATTTGTTCCTAAGCTTTTATCTCTTCTTTTTTGACATAGAGCTAGCACTCTACAACTGGAGCTACAGCTCCACTTCCAGCTCCTACTGTTTAATTGGAGGGAACAGTCTCATAGATTTTCCTGCCTGGACTGTCTTTGAGGTGTGATCTTCAAATCTCATTTTATAATAGATAGGATTTCAGTGATGAGCTCACAATTTCAATTTTGCAAAATCTCTACTTTCTCATAGACAAGTGAGAAAAGTAAATTTCTTTTTTTGTGAAAAGATGAGTCATGATGACAATGGCCCAGCATTACTGACCAAGTTTCAAGTTCAATAAAGGTTAGAAAAATGGCAATAATTAACTAGAACTTCTAGGTCAACTCAGGTTAGATTTGGAAACATTTGTCCATCAGAATTGTTACAGGCAATTGGCAAGATTTGAAACAAAATATATGCAAAATTGAAGCAATTAATCTGAAGCAGTTCCAAAATGCAAAATCTGAATAATTATAGTTGAGTAAATAGTAAGAAATAATACATCATATTCATTGTGGATTCAACCATATAAGTTTACTCAGAAACCCAGGAAATTCACTAAATCTCCCCATGGATGGTCATACTGGTCAAATACTTTTGTCTTTCATCCAGTTATCTCATACAATGTCATCTCAAACAATGAGGGAATGCATCTATAATGAAGAATTTATATTTGTTCATATTAACTCAGCATATAGTTTCTTGTCCTCATGTACTCTACTGCACTCTCATTAAATTAATCCTCCTCTTAATTACATTTTCCTTTGTGAGTGTACCCACCTCTTACATTTGATAAAGTATTTGAAATGCTTTCAGTAGGTTCTATGTGCCATCGTTAACCATAGACAATATATTTTGGTGTTGTTTATCCTTAATCATTCTCTTTAGCGTTCATCTTCTCTCCATCATATTGTCCAATAATCAGAAGCACATTATACTTATAAATATGTATTGATTATACTCACATAAATATGTACATATTTAGTGATAGGACATTGGTGTATAAACACACATAGGTATATACAGTTATAGATATACCCATGTTATTTTGGTGTTATATGTACAAGTATAATTCTATACATACACTGTTCATATTCTGCATGTGAGAGAAAACGTGATCTTTGTCATTCTGAACCTTCCTTACTTTTTTAACATACTAATGTTTAATTGTACCTATTTTTTCTTGCAAATGGTATGGGATTTTTATTACCATAAAATGCTCTCAAATGTACATGTATGTCTATTCATTTTCTTTTATACTTATATATGTGTATATATGTACCTATATATGTATCTTTATCTCTACTTATTTTTTGTCATCCATTGAAAAGTCAAAGGGCATGTATACTGATTATATTATATCATTCAATTGGTCTATTTCTAGTATTTTGAAAATCATCCATGTTGGGGTCCATAGGAGCTGCATGGATTTGCATTACTGACAATAGTATATCATGTTTAATTTTCTGCTCATAACCTGATTTGCATCTGTTGTGTTCTGTTTTAAAATTTTTTTTGAGTTACTCTCCCGACCCGCGGGTTCAGCTATTCATGCGGCTCGAAGAGGCACCTCCTAAAAGAAGAAAACCAATGGGGGAAAGAGAGGAAGGAGACCAGGCGCATAAAGAAAGACAGAGACAATCTGAGTCGCGTCAAGGTCTCATTTATTAAAAGTAAAGCAGGGTTTATATACCCTGAGTGTAAGGAAGGGAGTATAGAGGGGGGGGGGATGGAGAGTTTTTGTGATAACAAGAATGGGAAATCTCAAGGTTAGGGGTGGGTCAGGCTGTTCTTTTGGCCGTTGTGCTAACCCAAGCAACAACCTGCGGTTATTCCGAGAAGTATTTTGTGCAGATGACTCAACCAGATGCGATTTGCTCAAGGCTAGAGGGTCTTTGCTCTGTTCCGTTTAACTCCTTGGTCTCTGACAATTCCCCCTTTCCTTTAAAGAACAAGGTCTCTATAGGTGGAGAGAACACCCTGTCTTAGGCTATATGGAGGGACCCTTACTCCTGGCAACATGCCTTGTTGAGCCGGCCTCGACGGCCTCTGTATGTTGTGCCACCCAGGGTAAGCTCCATAATAATCCCGTCATTGGATGCTCTCTAGCCGCTTGGGGTTTATCAGCCAAGAAGTGTATGAAACTGGAGCCCTCTTTCGGGAGTGCTTGTTTCGGACCCTACAGGGTCATCCTGAGCCTCTAAGCGATGATAATGCACCGAGATTGAGTTTTTGGAAAAGGCAGAATCAATTTGATTTTTTATAAATCGCGTAAGGCGCTGAAAAGCCCAAGGGCCAAAAGAAATTAGGAGGAGAAGTCCCACAAGGGGGCCCAAGAGGGAGGGTAAAAGAGTTGATAGCCAGGGAGATGTGGAGAACCAATTTTGATACCAAGATTCTTGTTTTTCCCTTTCTCTTTTTCGCTTTTCTAGGCTAGCTGTAATTTTTTCTAAGCTATCCTTAACAAGTCCTGTTCTATCTACATATACGCAGCATTTTTCCTTTAAAGCCGCGCATAAGCCTCCTTGCTGTAGAAAAAGTAAGTCTAATCCTCATCGATTTTGGAGGACAACTTCTGCCAGAGAGCATCACCGTCAATAGCATCATGTGGAGTGATGACGGGGAAGGCCTCATCATCATGGTTGTTGACCTGTAAAAGAAAAATATTTTTGTTCTCAGGCGCCACCCTGGAATTAGTTATATGGCTTTATTGTTTATTATATGGTTTTATTAATCTTTCAGGCAACCATCTAGCTCCCCCTTCTTTAGAATTATAAATGCAAGTTGATCCTTTTACCCAGATAATGACTGGGTCAGGGCCATTCCATATTCCCGTCAGTGGGTCTTTCCATTTTTTGAACCATTAATAAAGATGCTCAAAGTATTGGG
Organism: Megascapheus bottae; assembly: GCF_031878675.1. Taxonomy (NCBI): domain Eukaryota; kingdom Metazoa; phylum Chordata; class Mammalia; order Rodentia; family Geomyidae; genus Megascapheus; species Megascapheus bottae. The sequence goes on along the minus strand of NC_143521.1, from coordinate 21,305,499 downwards.
GATGGGCTTTATCAAGGTATTTTTTAGAAAAACGAAAGGAGTGATATTAAGGAATTGAATAAGTCTGTCGCTGGGCATGTGAGTATCAAAGCTACCCTGGAACCCAGTGCATAAAACAGTCCAATCATCTTGTCTTTGTTGTAACCAATTAATTTGTTCCTTAGAGTAAGGGGTGATTATGATATCAGGATCCTTGCCAAAATATTTGACAGAAGTCTTGAGCCCCAGAAAAATAAGTTGGGAGACCAAAAAGGGGTAGGAGTGGAGTACCTTGGACTGAGAGGCGGAGGCATGAATCCATAACAGGGGCACGGTTTTTTGCCACAATAAACCGGTGGGTGTAAATTCTGTGGCAAAAATGATTAAATAAAGGGTCAAGGAGGGGTTGAAGTAACCTATATTTTGTTGTGTAATGGCCTCCTCTAACTTTATTAGGGCTTTTTCAGCTTCGGGCATAAGTTTTCTGGGGGAGGAAGGGTCAGAATCTCCCTGTAGAATATTAAACAGGGGTTTGAGATCTCCTGTTGTTAATTTAAGGTGAGGACGTAGCCAATTAATGTCTCCAAGGAGTTTTTGGAAATCATTTAGACAATTTAGCTTATTCCTTTTGATTTGAATTTTTTGAGCATATATTAAAGAGGGTTCTAATTGAAAACCCAGGAACAAGAAGGGATAGCAAGTTTGAATTTTTTCTGGGGAGATAAAAAATCCTCTGTCTTGTAAAGCAATAACTATTTTTTGAGTCACTTGATGTGCCTCCATTTCTAGTTTGGCAGCAATTAATAGGTCATCCATATAATGTATAATATATATATGAGGGTATTGAACACGAATTGGGTCTATGGATTGAGCCACAAATTTTTGACAAAGAGTGGGAGAATCAGCCATACCTTGTGGCAACACTCGCCATTGAAAGTGGGGATTAGGGCCTTTATGGTTTATCATGGGTATGGAAAAGGCAAATCTTTTACAATCTCCAGGATCGAGGGGAATGGAGAAAAAACAGTCTTTTATATCTATTACAATTTTAAAATATTCTTTAGGGATAGCTGTGGGAGAGCCAGGATGTTAGAAACCAGACGATGAACATGTCCCTAGATCAACCTGTAAGGCCTGGAAGGACTGGACTGCATCATGGTTAGCACTGTCAGCTAGTTTAGCTTTCCCAAGTTTTCCTTTAAATGACTCCTGGGGCTGCCTCTGATACCAGAGATAACATATGGCCTGGTGGGGGGGGGGCTAACAATTGCTATCAGACCTGGGCAGAATGCTGGGCAGACAGCATTCTTTGGTTTGGAGGGGCATACAGCATTCCCTCCCAGTTCTGCACCCAAGAAAACCCACACAATTAGAAAATATACATCCAAGTATAGCAACCCCTCACATCAGTGTATTAATTCTGACTCTATTTACATTACTGCAGTTTAACTGCATACCAACTTTACTCAAGACATACTCATACCATTGGCGACATACTCAAACCTTTTACGACTTACATGAACATTCCATGATTATTTTCCCTTTTGAGCAAACATTTAAGAGAATTCCTTTCAGATCCTTTTTTTATTCAGATAAACCATTTTAAAGAGAGTCCTTGCAGTGAGCTTGAAGCTCGACCTATAATAAGAAAAAACATTCCTGGCGGGGGAGGCCCGAACCTTCCAGAGTTTATAACAACTGTTCCTTCCTCTGGAGTTATAATTCTGGTGGTGGAGGAACAGAGGTCCAGTCCTGCGCTGCCTGCAGTGGCTTGGAACAAGTCTGAGTCAGCGATGTTTGCATCAGAGGCAGATTTTGGGGGGGAGGGGTCATTGGTTGTCATGGTGGGTAGGTAGGGCCCCCTACTGGGGCCCGTTTCCTGAGACCGCAGATAAAGGCTGGCCATTTATATCGGTCTTGGACTGGCACTCTCTAGCCCAGTGACGGCCTCTTTTGCATTTAGGACAAAGGCCAAGGGGAAGGGGGAGGGGAATCGTCCCAGGAACGTTGGGTTGTTTAATAGTTCCAGGGCATTCTCTAGCAAAATGTCCAATTTGTCCACATTTAAAACAGTTTTTAGGGCTAGATATTCGTCCTAGTTTTCCTGAAGGTGGAGTCTGGTTTTGGAGTATGGCTCCAATGGCCAAATTAATAGATTTAGACATTTTATGTTCAAAGGAATCCACATCATTGCAAATTTTAATCATACCATTTAAATCTAGGGTCTTTGTTTTACCTCTTAAAGTAGCTTTACAGGCTGCATTAGCATTTTCTATGGCCAACTGTCTAACTATAATATCATCTGTATCTACCTCACCTAATATTCTTTCAGCTGCTTCTAACAGTCTGGCAACGAATTGAGAATATGGTTCATTATTGCCTTGTACTACCCTGGAAAGAGAGGTAGTAACCGCTCCTGCAGCAGGCACGGCTCTCCAGGCGGCCAGGGCAGCCTGAGCAGTCTGGGTTAATATTCCTGCAGGGAGTTTTTGTTGTTTTTCCTCCGAGGCAAATTTGCCCCTCCCTGAAATTTTATCAGAAGACCATGAAGCCATTTGTGTATGTTTTTTTTATTGGTAATAGCTTGATTTTTCTGCCTTATCTATAAATTCAGCTTTCCAGGTTAGATATTGACTCCTGGTTAAAACAGACTGCACAATCTTGTGCCACTCAAGAGGCAATAAATGTCCCTCACCCCCGAGGCACTCCAGTACTGTTAAAGTAAAAGGGGCGTTAATTCCATAATTCTTAACAGTCGAATGTAGTTCTTTAATTTGTTTAAACGTCAATCTCCTATATGTAATTTGAGAATGTCTCCTTGCCTCCTCCTGATCACCCCCTTCCTCCTCGGAGGCAGAGGAATCTAGGTTTTGTCCCTCCTCCTGCCTTCTGGTGGTGTCCGCCTCCTCCTCTCCCGCTTCTCCTCCCTCCCCCTCTTGTTCCCGAGGTTGAGTGTTAGAGCGAGTAATTACGGGGAAGGAGAAGGAAACAGTTTGCGCCCCAGATCTGAGTCTACTATTGCGGCTCTCTGAGGCCGAGGGTGTTTTAGGGGGCTTGTTACCCGAGGCATGGGGGGTAGTCACGGCTTCCCCAACAAGATCCATTTGTAAATCATGAATTTGCAAAGTGAGGTCCCTTAACTCTCTTTTTTAAATGAAGCACGTTTTTTAATTCTGTCACTTGTTTCAAGAGAGAGTCTTTGGATTTAAGGAGACCTTGCACCTCTGGAGGAACAGAAAATGATCTCAACATTTCCTGTGGTGGGGCTGACAGGAGAGAGGTGTCTGGATAGGAGGGAGGGGTGGGCCAGTGAAGGGCCCTTATCTCTGGAGTCTGTGTAGCTGCAGAAACTTGGGGAAGAGGAAAAGGGCCATATCTTTCTTCCTCATAATGCGCTGCCTCCTCCTCTAGCTCCACCTCAGAGGGGGGGTTGAGCCTGCCATTATCAGGAGAAGTCTTAGGAATAATAGGATAAATATTTTTATAAGGTTTTAGTGACATATTTTTCTTTTTAGTATAATTCCTGATGCTGTCTTCTAAAGGGGGTTGGGCTTGTTTCTCTTTTTCGGGGATTAAAGGTGACGCCAAGCGGCGTCCTGAGGGCACAGGCTCATCAATCACAGAGGGAGTGCGCGAGCCAGGCCGAAGGCCAGTGACCATAGGTTTTTCATTGTCACTTTCGCTTTTGCGAGACGGGCAACGTGACTTCGTTAGGTAATCCTCTGTTAAAGCTAGTAAGCGAGCACTGTCACCTCCCTCCTCTGCTTCCTTTAAAATATCTCTAATAACCCCATAGAAGCTAAAGAAGGCCTCGGGGATTTCCTCTCCCTGACGGAGTAAATCATTGATATTTTTTCCTACCTTATTCCAGGTAAGGGGATGGATGTCTGGTCCGTGCAAGACCAACCACGGACACTTTTCTCCAACAAAACAAAAGAATTTTACCACATCTTTCTTTTTAACTCTTATTCCTCTCTCCCTAAGTGATCCTTTCATTTCTTTTATAAATAAAACCTCTTTTGATAACGCTTTGCCCATGGTTGATGGGACGGCAGAACTTACCTCAAGACTCTCCCACGGTGCACGAGCGATGCGGTGTGGGCGTCTCTACCTTAATATAATCGGGGTCCCCTGTTCTCCACGCCGTCCGGTAGGTCACCGTGCTTCGAGCCCCACGTTGGGCGCCACTTCTCCCGACCCGCGGGTTCAGCTATTCATGCGGCTCGAAGAGGCACCTCCTGAAAGAAGAAAACCAATGGGGGAAAGAGAGGAAGGAGACCAGGCGCATAAAGAAAGACAGAGACAATCTGAGTCGCGTCAAGGTCTCATTTATTAAAAGTAAAGCAGGGTTTATATACCCTGAGTGTAAGGAAGGGAGTATAGAGGGGGGGGAGGGATGGAGAGTTTTTGTGATAACAAGAATGGGAAATCTCAAGGTTAGGGGTGGGTCAGGCTGTTCTTTTGGCCGTTGTGCTAACCCAAGCAACAACCTGCGGTTATTCCGAGAAGTATTTTGTGCAGATGACTCAACCAGATGCGATTTGCTCAAGGCTAGAGGGTCTTTGCTCTGTTCCGTTTAACTCCTTGGTCTCTGACAAGTTACCATTTTGTAATATGAAGGCTTTCATACTGATGTTTACATAGACACACGTGCACACACACGCTGTGTCTTTGTACATGGTTTTCTTTTTCACTCTATTCTCATTCCCTCAACTACCTCTCCTCCTTTCACAAGTAATTATTTGCATCATTTTTATCATGACACTGTCATAGATTTTTGTGTGTGTTATGTCCTTTTATTCTGTTTGCTCCACAGTATCCTGTCCTTTCTCTCCATGTCCTTCTGCTGATCCCCTTCTAAAAGATCCTGCCTTTACATTCATGAATCTTGCTGCTAATTACTATCATTATCAACATCAGTTTTGGTGTCAACTCTACAAATAAGCAAGATGACACAGTATTTGGTATTTCAATATATGTTTGTCACAGTCCACTTGATAATTTCCACTTTTTAAAAAAATTCCTGATAATGAATATTTTAAATTTTTTTATGGTAGAGTAGCATTTCTTGGTGCATCTAATGTTAATGTGCAGCCTTATTATATATAATAATTTGAGGGAAAAATTAGAAGTATACTAGATTTGCTTTGAGTAGTATATATAGAAAGCTTCATTTTTGGCTCAGATAAACAAATGTGCTAGCTTTTCTCATTAAACACTCAATGCATTAAAAACACTGAAGTACTATTTTTGTATTCTAAACATTGTTTGTACTGTTTTCTTTTAAATTTAGCTGGTTGTACATTTACATTACCATGAACCATAGCTATTGCTGTCTATTTCTTTTCTGCATGTTGTTTTCATAATTAGTTTTATTGATAGTAATTCTGTTTTGGTAGCAGTAGGAATTAAAATGAGCATGTCATGTTTGCCAGGCAAACACTCTAACACTGATCCTATACCATTTTGCCTTTACCGGCTACAAAGTACTCCCATACTGCCTCCATTTCTCATGGATCTGAAATTACAAATGTTTAACACAATTCCCATCAGATTCCTTTTGTATGTGTGCATATATGTAGGTATGTATTTATATCAGTAATGGAGTTTAAATTCAGAGTCTGGGCACTGCCCTTTAGCTTTTTTTTTTTTTTCAAGGATAGTGCTCTACCATTTTGAGCCACAGTTCTAATTTAGGTTTCTGGTGGTTAATGTAAGATAAGAGTCTTCTGGATTTTATTTTCTGGGCTGTCTTTGAATAGCAATCTTCGGATTCCAGCCTTTTGTGTAGATAGAATTATAGGAGTGAGCCACCATGGACTGCAATGATATCTAATTTTATTATCTTCATAACAGTCATATAAAAGCTGTCTATTTTATAAGGGTATTAAGCATGTCTCACTTACAATGTACAATGGAAAATCTCTAACTCTTCTACCCAGAGAAGGGCAATTTCAATTTTTTTTGTATTTGGCTATCTTCATGTAGTTATGTGGCCCTTTCTAATTCTCCCTTCTCCACTTCCTTCACTCACTGTTTATGTTTATGAAAATCTTAGTTGGATTTGACTATTAGAAGTTAACTTCAGTTATTGTCAACTCTCTCCCATGTTTCAGTAGTCTAAATAAAATCTCTTTAAATTTAGCTCTGTGAATTTTTGGACAGACATGCAAAGAGATCATTTCATTAAATTTTATTCAAATGTTTCTTTTCTGAAAATGCACAGCAAAAGGTTGGGTTTTACGTTTCTCTCAAAGTAACAGGATCAAATTTTCACAGGTCCCTGCTGATTCAGTTATGATAACTACATAGCCCATGACACGAAAGGTTTTGAGGATTCTGAAATGAGAATAGTTCATTACTTCATGTTTAATCAGGAGGAAGATCTGTTTGAAAATTCCAAAGGCTTAGGTTTGGGTAAAATATGGAGGAGAATCTATCCTAGCTTGCTTGTGTCCAAATCATTAGGATATCTTGCTTTGTAGGCCTTTTGTCCATTCTCTGTGGTGTTGAAAACTCTACTCTCTCTTTTTCTTGTTTCCCATCTTGAAAAGCTTTTGGTAAGTAAGCTGGCAACATTTCATGACAAGGAAAGTTACAGTGGCCACAATGGCCAGCAGGAACCCTAGGACATCCAGAGAGTGGTACTGGTACCAGGTGAGGTTGTGAGCAAGTGGCCTCAGGTGCTTGGCTCCTTTGTGGCGCATGACAAACTCGATCCAGAAGACAGCTCGATCCAGGGGCTTCATAGGCTGATCATGGTGAATGGCTGATAACTGCATAGCATTCTTTTTGTAGCTAAAAGTAAATCAAATTGACATCAGTTTTTGGAATGATCTAGAAAAGGTGGATATTGCCATTTTTTATAGATGATAGAAATAATTCTATAAAATTTGAGAGGAGAGTAAATAATTTTCCTCTTTTATTTTTGGTCAGTTTTGGGGCTTGAACTCTGGGGATGGACTCTGTCCCTGAGCATTTTAGCTCAAGACTAACACTGCACTACCTAAGCCACAGTGCCACCCCAAGTTTTCTGGTGGTTAATTGCAGATTGCATCTCATGGCATTTTTTGCCCAGTTTGGCTTTGAATGACAACCTTCATGTCTCAGCCCCCTGAGTAGCTAGGATTACAGGTGTGAGCCATCTATGCCCAGCTTGATTTTCTTCTCTAGAATTGTGGACATGTTAGTATAAAAGGCGAGCACCTCTTAATGACACTGATTTCATCATTAAAAAATCTTTTTAAACACAAGCATTTGTGAACCAGAAAGTAGAATCATTTAAACGTCAAATGCATTTTTGCCTTGTGAGTGGCTAGAATGGCAGGTATCAGTCACTGACTCCCAGTCTTCCTTTTATTTGTTGAGCCTATCTCTTTCCTATTCCAATCACTTGACTTTTCATTTTAATGAACCTTTTTCAAACTGCTCATATTTTACTTGTTTACTATTATAAAATAAAAGTAAAGGAAATAGAAAAATAGGAATAATTGAGTTCCTGACTTCTGAGAAATAATGTATTGATATCTAGAATTCTTCTAATTTGTCGTATTTTCAAATAGAATCTCAAAGATGTTTGCTGTTATCTTTCTTGTTAGTTTTATGATTTTAGCCCTCACATATAATTTGTGTTGAAATGATTATTTCCAATAGTTAAGGTGAAAATGTAGAAACATAGACAATGATTATTAAGTGTAAATACTAGGAGAATACAGCAATCACAATCAAAGTGAATTTTCCATTTATTATTTTAAAACCTCTGGTATGGCTGATTTTCTGCCACTATTAATGATAATACTAACCTTAGCAAACATTTGTAATAGAGCAGGTAAAATAAAATTAAATGCATGAGAAACTAGAGAAATATGTTAAATTATAAAGTTTAGCATGTATTATGTAATAAAGATATCCCCCACATTTCTTATTATCTTCCTGGTATCTGTTTGAATTTTAATAAGAACAGTATTGAGAAATTTATTTTTATCTCCAATAAGTCTATGAAAAATCCACAGGTTTTCAAAAAAAAAAAAAAAAGGAAGAGAAACTATGGCTCACAAACTATTTGTTAGGTTACTTAATGACTGGGAAATCAAAGTAAGAGCTAGATGCTGATGGTGCTTGCCTGTGAATTTGTCTGCTCCAAGAGGCTGAGGTCCTGACAATCACAGCCCAAGGCTAGATAGACATGACTGAAAAGTCTCTACACTTAACCTCTAAAAGGCATCAAACAGTTGGGTGGGAGTCATACCTAAAGTGTTAGAATTCCAGTTGAGCCAACCAGCTCCATATTAAGCCCCAAGTTCAGTACTCCAAAAACTACCAACGTTTAACATGGCTTTTACAATGTGTCTGGTATTATAACCAATAAAATTAAAAGTAATATTTTATTTTTGCAAAATAATTTGAAAATTATTGAAAAATATTTTGAAAATTATGGTAAAATACATACAGAATAACAAGAGAAAATTGATAACAGTATAAAAGAATTAAATATATTTATTGAAACGATTGGAAAGCAAATCTTTTTTTTCTTTTTTGGCCAGTCCTGGGGCTTGAACTCAGAGCCTGGGCACTATCTTTGTGCATTACCAAGGCTAGCACTCTACCACTTGAGCCACGGCACCACTTCCAGCTTTTTCTGTGTATGTGGTACAGAGGAATCCTATCCAGGACTTTGTGCATGCTAGGTGAGCATTCTAGACTAGGCAATGTTCCTGGGCTGAAAGCAAATCTTTCTTGATCCAAGTATTTTTAATATTATGTCCATCTTTCCCTTATATTTTAAAAGACAGTTGCTTTTATATTTTATAATTTTTCTGAATATGGTAATAATAGCTCTAAGTATAAATGAGCATATATACATTTCAAAATACTGTCCTTTTGATATAATGGGATTAGTTAGGTAAATTTAAAAGCATTAACGTAGATAATTTAGAAAACATTAAATATAGCTGGCTGTGGTGGCTCACACCAGTCATCCTAGATACTCAGGAGGCTGAGATCTGAGGATCAAGGTTTAAAGCCAGCCAAGGCACAAAAAGACCTGAGACTTTTATCTCCAATTAACCTCTAGAAAATGGGAAGTGGGGTTGTGGCTGAAGGGTAGAGCAGTAGCCTTGAGTTGAAGAGCTCAAGGACAGCACCAGGCTCCGAGTGGCCCATAACCCATCAAAAAAAAAAAAAAACATTAAATAGAATAGGAATTAGATTATTGTCTTGAGGTTTATCAATATAAACCATTTAGAAATTTATTTGAAGAAACAACAAAAACTAAAAACTGAATTGATGAATATGATTATGGATTTCACAGGAATGAATTTTCAATAATCTTAATTTCATGCTACATTCTTTGAATACACTAAGTTTTTCTTTCATAAAGAGTAATTGGTGAGATGTGAAGTTAAAATAATCATAATAGAACTAGCTTGGTTTATCCCATTTATGGAGGGAGTGTTCATGTGTCCTTAATTCAGTGCTTTCCTCATATTTCTTACAATCATATGTTATCATCCTTAGTGAATCCTTTCATTGCATTTTTGCACTGTTTTAGACTTTTTTTTGGCCAAGTCCTGGGATTGGACAGCGCCTGAGCACTGTCCTTGGACTTTCTCAAGGCTAGAACTCTACCACTCCTTTTTTCTATGTACGTGGTACTTGAGGAATCGAACCCTAATCTTCATGCATGCTAGGCAAACACTCTACCACTAGTCCAAACTCCCGGCCACGTTTTAGATTTTTGTAAGATCTCAAGATTCTGATCATTCTCCCACTGAAATCACTGGGAGAACAAAACAACTTACTATGTTTGGAAAAGAAAGCAGATCCATGAAATCTAGCATTCCAAATATTGAAATGTAATGATCATGAGTTTGAGGCTGTTCTGGCATGTATAATATGACAGTGTTGCAATCACAGACACACACACACACACACACACACATACACACACACACACACACACACACAGGAGCTTATTGTGACTTGTGAAGCATGTGATGGGTTATTGGTGAAATGTTCCAGAATTAATCAAGTGCAAACTGAGGGTAACTTTCAGGGTCAGTCTCAAATGAGAAATTATCTATGAGCACAATTTAGTAAAACAACAATCAGACTAACAAAAGCTAGAGTAGAGTGGTTATCAATCATGAGCAAGTCTCTGGGTTTAATGTCCAATAAAACAGATAGACAGACAGACAGACAGACAGACAGGCACATCCACATATACCCACACACAGTCATATACTCTCTCTCTCTTTCTTTCTTTCTTTCTTTCTCTCTCTCTCTCTCTCTCTCTCTCTCTCTCTCTCTCTCTCTCTCTCTCTCTCTCTCTCATACACACACACACACACACACACACACACACACACACACACATAATGGAGCATGTACTCACACAGGGATGTTAATGACTCCATCCAGTGCTCTGAGTAAGTCTTTTCTTGACATTGCTCTTATATCCACTTGAACAGCTGCTCCTTTGGCCACCATGTGAGCAATGTTGTCATGTTGTTCCCCAAACAAAGGAATGCCCACCATGGGAATCCCATGATAGATGGCCTCATAGACGCCATTCGCTCCACCGTGAGTGATGAAAGCTTTGGTTTTGGGATGACCTAGGAGAATTTCAACAAGAGTGTTCATTAAAAGACTTGGACATAAAATGAGAACCGTATTGAAGGACATTTTAATGTCCTTCTTAGCTTACGGAAAGTAGCACCTAATCCACTTGAGGGATAAGCACAAGTCTTGTGGTTCATCCTGTAAGTTTTATGTGACTTGAGATTTGGAAACGAATACAATTCCTACTTACCACATAGGGAAAATCTCATAAAGGATCACAGAGAGCAAATTCTGAAGCAAGGAAATATTCATCTTAACTTACCCTCTTATAAAGTGAAGTATAGTGCAGTAACCTAATGAGGGATGCCTGAAATATAGTGTATTATCACTTTCTGTTAAGAAACATGAATTTTTACCCATGTAAAATGTAGACTCATTCATAAAAGGTATTTATTTCAGTGGCGTTTCAAATACTTATTACCCTCCTTTAGGAAGATGGCATAATGCAATGACTGAATTAAAGGACAGAGAACGAATCCCAGGTAATTATAGCAAATACTTTGTCACTAGTAAATGTATTTTGAAAAATGATACACTGATCATAAACAGTATGATGGTGTATAATACAATTCCAAATGTTAAGGCATATTTTCCTTAGGGTTGGATTATAAATTCAAAATGTTTGCTTTCATTTTGGAGTTTTCACCAATAAACCTCCATCAATGTGTTTCTGTTGTACTGTCATCATCTATGTCTAAAACTGCTCATGTGTTCAGTAGTTGTTTTTAAGTCTTACCCAGGAGGTCACTCTGGGGAAGCCACTTGTACAGCCGGGTATTAGTTCCTAAGGTGTCTGGTTTCTTGCCATTAAATCTCCAAAGAACCTGGTAGGAAAGATAGTGTATTCTTAAAGTATAGAGAACCACAGTTAAATGACATTCATAGAATGGATCAAGAGAACAGAGATGGGATTAATTAGTGAGGACTATTATAAGCCTGAAAAAAAAGGGATATAAACATTTCCTATTTTCATATTAAAAAGATGGAATATCATATCATAAATTTTCACAGTACTTAAACAAATGGTGTAGTAAATGATAAATGAATGCATTGAAAATTTCATGTGGTTGTAATCATATAGTTGTTATAACATCAAATAATTAAGATTTACATTGTTACATATAAATACTGGATAGCTCTCATTTTCCAATTTTATCTACAAACCTCTATAAAGTGATATTAGGATAATATTCTCTTATTCTGTGAGGTTTCATTTCAGTTTAATATTTTTCATTTGCTTCTTAACTCTCTGTTTATGAAAGATGTTATATGGTCACAGTTCTCCCTGGGAAAAGTTCTGAAAAGATATTGTCACATTTGACCAAAAATGGAACCAAAAATGCAATTACAATGTTCTGTGTATTAAGTGATATTATATTGCATATTACTCAGCATTATGCAGTAAGTACACAATACTAACATACTATGCGTACTATGAATGGAATGGTCCCACCAAACTGCAGGTTGTAAACTGGCCATTTAGCCTTCTAGATGTTGGTTGTCAACTGTGGCACATTAGTCTGGACAAGATACTATGCATACTATGAATGGAATGGTCCCACCAAACTGCAGGATGTAAACTGGCCATTTAGCCTTCTAGATATTGGTTGTCAACTGTGGTACATTTGTCTGGACAGACAGACAAATGGCCCTTAGAACCACTTGTAAAATTGTAGGGTTGCTGAATGGGCCTTCTCTTGGCACACAATCATAAACCATCCATACTCTTGTACTACATGTGACTGAACTTACTGCCTCCAGACCAGAACATGAACAAATGTTATTTTTGAACAACTTTTCTTAAAGACAAATTCCTCAAATCTATGAATCTAGTTCTTTATGATAGATCAATTGATTCTTTAGAGTAATTATATGAAACTAGTGTTTACCACTTAAATTATTAGTTGAGATATCTAGGAAAATAATATCTGAATTTTGAAGACAAATTTATAATACTGACTTCTAAACATCCCATGATGAATGGGGGGAAATCTTTAATGTAGGAAATGGAGTAGTTCCTAAGTTATATGGCAGTTGAAAAGAATCCAGTTTCATGATGCTGCATTTAGTTTTCAGATGAGAATGTACTCTCTAACATGAAGTATTATCTCTTTCAGATATAAGCAAGGCCCGGTCCAGTAGAGCAGGTTGCTTTATTTACTTTCTCAGAATAAACAGGGCTGAATACATACCTAAATGAACCTTCCTTAACTTTCTCTGCATAACCACCTCAAGTGTATACTAAATGTGTAAATTTCAAAATTGGAGGAAAAGATTATCTGGGACCACTAACTATATAGTGCATTCAAACTTTTTTCTACAATTTAAATGTTGTTGAATAACTTTAATTATGAAGTAACATTTATCTCATTTCTGAAGCATGATTAGTGAATTGACAGACCTTAGAATTCTTGCAAGGACCACGTCAAATTTTGTGATTTCTGCAAGTCTTGCTAGCGATATTATGAGAGTAACAAAATTTTAGTGTGGCTGCTATGTTTTTTGTGACAAAATACATATTGCAGTTATTGTCAATTGAAGACAGTCCAAATTCCACACTGTTGGAGTATCTGTCATGCATATCTTTGTCTTTTAACTGTCTAAGATAAATGAAAGCTATTGTGACAGAGTATATTGCACTGGGAAGCTAATGTAATCAGATACCTGCAGAGCTTAAGGCCCCATTCAGTGAAGACTACTATTGAGGTACTATATCTCACCTTTTGTGGAATTTGTGCCAGTGCTGATGCAATCTCATTGGCTGTCTCTTCTGTCATGTTATCAACCATTGACCCCAGAGAAAACACCACCACACCATAGTCCCCAGAGCTCTGCACAAAGTCTTCCATTTCCTGTGAAGAAAATATTTGCATGCTTGCTTCCTCTCTCTCTCTCCCCCCCTCTCTCTCCCTCTCTCCCTCTCTCTCTCTCTCTCTCTCTCTCTCTCTCTCTCTCTCTCTCTCTCTCTCTCTCTCTCTCTCTCCCTCTCTCTCTCTCCCATTCTCTCTCTCCCACTCTCTCTCTCTCTCTCTCTCTCTCTCCCTCCCTCTCTCTCTCTCACCCACACCAACACACAAATAATAGTGAAGTAAACATTATATAAAGTTTTGTTATGTCAAACTAGCCCAGCTTGGGTGGTTCTTCTGTGTAACCGTAGATATTATCAGTTCCAATTAACCACTAGAAGTTAGGAAGTACATCTATGGTTCAAGTGATAGAGACTAGACCTCAGCGCTGAAATTCAGGGACAATGGCCAGGTCTTGTATTCAAACCCTATGGAGAACTGGCTAAAAAATTAATATAAAAAGCTAAGAAGAGAAAATCAACTATTATGAGAAAATAATGGATTAAGATACACAGACACAGTATAAAACATTAGCCTCTATTAAGGGTACATTTAGTATGTAGCATATTGGCATCATTGTTCCATAAATTTCCAAACATTTCAGTCTGGAATCTAAATTATTTCTCTATAAAATTTTTCTGGTAAGCAAATTTTTTAGTTCTTTTACATTTTTCTTATTATTCTGATTGCTTATCTGTATATATCTTTTTCAATTCTCCTTCTTTGTCTCATTTCTGAGCATTGTTCATATACCATCTTACTATTGATGACTAAGAAACTTCCCATGATTCCCATCTCTATTCTTTCAATATTGTGTCTTTACTTTCCAAGATGCTTTCACAGAATTTTGACTAGTTGATTACAAACTATCTTTTATTCCCCTTTTTTGTCAGCCCTGGGCCTTGAACTTAGGCTCTGGGCACTTTCCTGGGTTTCTCAAGGCTAGAGCTCCACCAGTGGAGTCACAGCACCATTTCTGGCTATTTCTATGTATGTGTTACTGAGGAATTGAACCTGGGTCTTCATACAGGTTAGGCAGGCATTCTACCACTAGGCCTAACTACTGGCCCCTAAACTATCCCTTGAAATGGAGTATAAGGTGTGAAGATTACAGTAGAAACAATCATTCTGTTGGTTTGCATAACTAACACTTCCTTGTACACTAATCACTTGTTACTTTTAAGAGTGAATCAAGCCGGGAGTTTGGCCTAGTGGTTAAAGTGCTTGCCTAGCATGCACGAACACCCGGGTTCGATTCCTCGGTACCACATACATAGAAAAAAGCCGGAAGTGGTGCTGAGGCTCAAGTGGTAGAGCTCTAGCCTTGAGAAAGTCCAAGGACAGTGCTCAGGCCCTGAGCTCAAGCCCAGGACTGGCAAAAAAAAAAAAAAAGAGTGAATCAAGGATTTCCTCTAGGTTCTGAATAATTCTTAATTAAACTGACTGTTTCAGAAGGACTCTTAGGTGTCTGAAATGCAGAAACTTGTGATAAAAACTTCAAAACTCAGCTTCAGTTGTTAGAACGTTTTACCCCACTTCCTGTGTGTCTTTCACCTAAGCAAAGACTTGGAGTGAGTGGCACAGAGCCATATTTATTGAAAAGGAAATCATGTAACCCAGATAATAGGAATATATATACCTTTGGCAAAGGTTTTGCAGGTTTGCAGTGGAGTCCTCCAACAAATTCAAAATTTGGTAAAGTTGGGCGAGGAAATTCCAAGTCCCAGTAGGACCGAATAAGCCAGATTTCTGCTTTACTCATTGTCTCCATTAAAGTAGTGGGTCGTCCTGAGTGGAGGAGGGGAAAAATCAAATAGTAAGAAAGGACATGGCAGAGGTGTTTCTGAATATAACAGTTATTTTACCTAAAAGGGATGGTATAATTTGTAATAAATGACATATAATGGGTTTATTTGTAAAATGTGTTACAAAAGAAATGTAGAAATGTGGACTGTGCATATTATGCAAAGGTATACCATTTATTTTTTCCTTATTTCCTGTTTTTTTTAATATTTTGATGATAATGTATAGAGGATTTGCATTATGTTCATAAGATAGTGAGTTCATTCCTTCTTGAACATTGTTATCCCTTCTGGTGATTTTCTCCCACTTTCCCTCTCTCCATAAGTGATTATTTCTATAGTACCTTTGTTTAATAGCAGTTATAAATAATACTTAAAATATGTGATTATGTAATTAACTCTATGTCTATTTTCTCTTTCTTTGTTAAAGAAATAGATAACTGTAGTGTGAATGACTCTGTCATGTTTATAGAAATTGTATTTCCAGTAGTTCTTAATCTTGTTTAACAACTAGTTCTCAAACTAGTATAGCAAACTGTTCCTTGATTCTTGATTTTCCATATGAGAGTATGTTTCTCTGACTGTGACTGAATTTCTTACATCTACTTGATTCACATTAGGAGCTTAAAAGTATTTATGTATGAGATAGAAACATTGGGAAATTTTATCTGGAAGTATTTCAGAAAAAA
Organism: Megascapheus bottae; assembly: GCF_031878675.1. Taxonomy (NCBI): domain Eukaryota; kingdom Metazoa; phylum Chordata; class Mammalia; order Rodentia; family Geomyidae; genus Megascapheus; species Megascapheus bottae. The sequence continues at coordinate 21,289,563 of NC_143521.1, read as the reverse complement.
TAGGAATAGATAAATGTGTTCACCTTATCCATGGTAAATATTTTATTAAATAAAAAAGATGATTGAAATGAAAAATGATAGAAAATTACCACATGTGCATTTATACTTAACTAGATTTTTTGTTTTTTGTGTGGCATGGACTTGAAGTCTGGGCCTGGGCTCTCTACTTGAGTTCTTCAGCCCAAGACTTCTGTCCTACCCCTTGAGCCACAGTGTCCCTTCCAGTTTTCTGGTGATTAATTGGAGATAAGAGTCTCATGACATTTTAGTGCCCAGATCTCAGTCTCCGGAGTAGCTAAGATTACAGGCACTAGTAATGATGCCCAGCTTAACTAGATTTTTATGTCTATAAAATAGATGATTGCTAAAACAATATAGGAATGTGGAGACATTGGAAGTTATAATTATTGAATCTGTGCTGAAACCTTGGATCACTCAAGAATAAGAAAACTTAGAAAATCTCAAAAATTGGACACCAATGGCTCACAACTTCACAACATAGCTACTCAGGATTCTGAGATCTGGAAGAATGGCCAGACAATTCTCAAGAAAATTCCCCCATTAAGTAGCAAAATACTGGGCTGGAGGTATAACTTAAGTGGTAAAAAAAAAAAACAAGGAAAAGATGTCAATCAAGGCAACTTGAGGTTCCCGTTTTCAAACCATAGTGCAAGCAAAAAATAAAAACAGGAAGTAGGAGGAGGAAGAGGATGAGGAGGAAGAGAAAAAAAATGGAATACAAAAAATATATTTTGATTTAAATGAGGAAACTGATCCAGGAAACATCCTGTACACATAGGAATAGTAAAGAAAATGTATCTTGTTAGTATATGTATTCATATATATATTCATAGATAGGCATATAAATATACTTAGGGAGATAATTAGTGATTTTGACAATGAAGAAAAATGAACAAAGTTTCATTTTGAATGACATTTTAAAACTGGATGACATTCTAGAATATCCTATTTGGTAACTGTCCATTGTCCTCTCTCTGAACCTATAATGTGAGCTATTCCAGTTAGGAGTCTCATAGACAATTTTACAACTCATTTAACTGTTTCACCTACAAAAGATAAATTTCTCTCATTTTACATACATCTCAAAGTACCTCTTCCAACTTTCACAAAAGTGACAATTTAACCCTACTGAAAGTGAAACATGACTTACCTAAAACTTCACTGTACAAGCTACTCCATTTCTTTGAGTCAAATATCTCGAACCAAAAGTCAAAATAAAGCATGCACATCATGTTTTCCACCCTCTCCAGGAATGTCATCTGACCACTTAATCTTGACATAATGATAGGCACATAAGAAGGAGGAAAGAGAAGCCCTCCACTATACTTTTCCGTTGTGTAGCCAGGAAGGAAGCGGAGGGTATACACGAAAGGAATCTCCAATAGCTCTGCCAGAAGCTCTCCACAAGGACCAAAGGGATCTGCAATGACAACATCAAATCTTGCTTTTTGTAGCCTAGCTATAAGTTCCTTATTCGAAGCTGCTTCTTTACAAATATTCAGCATGACATCAGAATATGGCATAAATATATTGCCCAGTGTTGGTGAATAGGCCAAGCACGATGTTCTAGGCAAGTGATATGTTCCCATATAGATCATTTGTGAGAAAAGTGCTATTAATTCATCAGTATTGAAGGATGAAGGGAAAGTTTCAAATTGAATACTGGACGGTTCCTTGCTATCAACAAAAATAGCAGATGATGGCCTCACAACTGTTACTTCATGACCCTTCAAGATGAGTTCATCCAGCATTACTTTCATATTTATCCAGTGGCTATATTCCATGGGCCACGCAAGTATTTTCCCACAACTTCCAGAGTTAATGTAGCAGGTCAGTTGTAGTAGCAGTAGAACTAAAATCCTTTTCCCAATCATCCTGACCAGCAACACAATGTCCTTTCAAACCATGCTCACTTCTTGTGCTTATATTGAAGGACTAAATCAATAATCAAGTTAAAACATAACTAGGGTTGGTCAAAGTAAATATGTCAGAGCATGAGAAAGGTTTGGAAGATTGAAAATGAATTTTTGTTTCAGAATGATTAGATAGGCAAGTTCAGCTTCTCTTTTAAAATTAGGCGATTTCATGTAGCTAGACGTCTGTGGTCCCTGTATGCAAGTCACCTGTTTTATGTAAGCCATTTAACAATTACTAAAAATTGATTTGTCTTTGACAAAGAAATAAACATTTCACAATTACTCAGTACTTCTATCATAGTTCAAAAAATAATTGTAGCAACTCTACTGAAATATAATTCATATTCATCCAATTCATATGTAAAGGATACCATTGAATCCTTTCTAGAATATTTTCAGAAGCCTCCATCCTCTATTAGTTTTCAATCATTTAAGTACTCTAATAAAGAATCCTAACAACACTCTAAGGAAGTCATCAATATGGCTGACTCAAAAATGTTTGCCACTGTGAAGTATGACTGTGGATATAACAGACACATTACAGAATCAAAGATACTACATGGTCTTACAAAGAAGGAATCAAGCACACAGAACACCTAGGTAAAGACTCTAAATATGGACTATATGTCTTCTGTATTTCAATGTGCATTTTACATTTAGCTTCTCAAAAGCATTGAAAACGTGAATTGTTGTTTCTGAGCTTGGCTTATATCACTTAACATGATTTTTCTAGGTCTATCCTTTCCCTTGCAAATCATATAACATTATTCTTTATGCTGGTTGTGAAAAATTCCATTCTGTATATGTGCCAATTTCACTGAAGTGAGATGGATTCTCTGGTTTTTGCTTTCCAAGTCATTTATGGATAGGGATGATGAACTTTACTTCATGTTGACTAAGAGATTTTGCAACTTTTAAAACTATAAGTCATAACTTATGCAAATATTTAATGTAGCCTGTGAGACATTTAAATCAGTGGAGGAAAAGCAGTAAATAAGGCAAATTCTATTAGAAACTCCATTGAGTCCTAGCACTAGTGGTTCATATCTGTATTCTTAGCTATCTGGGTCATGGTTATCATAAGAATCATAGTTCAAAGATGAAAAAGTTCACACAGAGAAGAATATTTCAGACCATTGGTCACACAGGCAATTAAAGTTCACAAATCCCAATACCAGCATCAGAAGATGAATGTCGGTATATTCACCTGTCAGCCCAGTTCCTAGAGATCCATAGAATAGGGCATCATAGTCCAGAGTGGCACAAGGAGAAAGTACACAACTATTTCAGACTCATAGTCTGTACTGTGACCTGACATGAACACTAACATCTGTCACGAGCTTACTTGGGAATTTCCATTCAATAATGTGCTTAGAACAAGAGTACATTCTAAGAGTTCGCCTTCAATGTTTAAGCAAGAGGCTGCTTCAGGGTAATTATACAAATCAATGATTTCTATGTAGAAACAGGAAATTTAACAGCAGAGTAAGATAAATCCAAGTTAATAAATCCCTAATGCCTGTAGTTTGGAAAGGTTTATTTTGCAAATTATTTGACTATCGAGAGGTTACATCAGGAACATGTTAACAATGAAACAAATGCATTTTGATCTCTGATTTGCCTTTTTCCAACCTCTTTTATAACTGTTATTTTCATGGCGAATGTACAATTTATGTAATGACTGCATTTGCTCACCAACTCCAGGTGTCCCTTTCACACCGCCCCCGCCCCTCCTGCCCAAGCATGCTTTCATGCCTGGTGTTTATTTTGATCAATAATACTTTAGTTGTTCAGAGAGGGCATGTCTTTGAATTCTTCCACTAATTATACTCCCCTTTAACCACGTTTCAGTGTGTGTAAAGGCATCGAAACCTTTATACTTTATCATGCATGATTGTATTTTAGATCTAGCTTCCATATAGGAGAGAAAACATGTTGACTACATATTACTGTCTTGAACATTTTTGCAAAGGAGGTTCTCCCTGACATTACTTTAGAGGAAGATTACTGCATTATCTATTATTCTCAAAGCTCTGTGTTCTGGAGCTGTTCTGTGAGCCTAGAGACCTGAATCACCATTGAATGTAACCTGGGATCTGTGTTGGGATTTGTCAACATCACTGACAAATATTGCTCTGTTGATGCTGCAGTTGATAAGTCTCTAGGGAGTAGATTACTGCCTTACTGTTGTCATACTGATGAACAATGTGGATATTTGTACTCATTCTGTGATATCTTTATGAACATAAAAAAACCCAGTTTTAGAATAATTTTCAATGTATGAAAAAGTTATGAGATGGGGGATGTAGCTCAACTTCTGTGGGATTTGTGCAAGCCCTGGTGCATTCACATTTGCTCTTTCTTCTGTTATGTCAAGAACCATTGATCCCAGACTAAACATCACAACACCATCCTCTTAAATTAATGACTGCCTAAAATATTCAAAATAATAATTGTAAAGAAACTCAACGAGATACAGATGTTTAGAAGGCTCAGCAAATCCATAATAGGTTTTATCAGAGCTATATAATGAGTGAATGTTGTTCTTAATGTACTATGCTATTTCTCATCAATTTTTTTTATCGCTTTCTTATTCTCATATTGTTACAGTATCTTACCTTGTAATCTGGTATATTGTATGTACGTTTATTTGTTTATATGAAATAGGAAACGAAAGGGGGAAAACAACATGAGGGAGGGGGTGGGGGGGAATGGGGACAAAAGGATGAGGGGTATCAATGTGTGTACAATAATGTACCTTCTATCTGGCAAATATAACTGTAACCTCTCTATTAATTGCAACAATAAATTTAAAAAAACTTATTCTGGTCAAGGCATATCATCAAATAGTCACCTGAAAATGATGTAGCTAAGTTTCTCTCTATGGTAGAGTAATCTTTCTTTCTTTATTTCTTCCCTACTTTTTTTTTGTGGGTCACAGGGGTTGAACTCTGCCTGGACGCTGTTCCTGAGCTCTTTAGCTCAAGCCTACAACCCTACCGCTGGGCCTAGGCGTTGTCTCTGAACTCTTCAGCTTAAAGCTACTACCCTGCCCTTGAGCCAAGACCCACTTCCAGTTTTTACGGGTTAATTGGAGGTAAGTGTCTTGTCCGTTAGTGCCCAGACTGGCTTTAAGCCTTGATCCTCAGATCTTAGCCTCCTGAGTAGCTAGGATGACAGGCGTGAACCATCCCACCTGGCTGCCTATCTCTATATAAGGTTAATATAAAGTCATGTTATATATAATGTTTTAAAGGAAAAATTATAAAGAGTGTAGTATTTTCTTTGAGTAACTATATATATAGAGAGATGCACACATATATATTATAGATATGTATATGGAGAGCTTCATTATTAGCTAAGAAAAATGCACCTATAAACATTTCTTCTGTTCAAAAACAGTATAATAAGCCAGGTGCAGAGGCTCATGCCTGAAATTCTAGCTAGTCAGGAAGCTGATATCTGAGGATCATGGTTCAGACATAGCCCAGGCACTAAAAACTGGTGCTGCAGCTCACGGGGTAGGGCAGTAGCCTTTAGCTGAAGAGCTCAGGGATAATGCTCACGCCAAAGTGTTGGGTAATAGCCTTGAGCTGAATAGTTTAAGGACAGCACCCAGGCCCAGAGTTCCTGTTCCATGACTGACCTCCCACCACCCCAAAAAAAAACAAACCAAACCACTGTAATAAAGAATACTGATGGATTACTATATTTTTTTAACATAGACATATAGCAGACTTTATTTCATTTTACTTTTTGTTTTTGTCCAGTCCTGGGGTTGAGCTCAGGACCTGAGCATCATCCTACCACTAGCCTAGAATCCTACCACTTGAGCCACAACATCACTTCTGGCTTTTTCTACATATGTGGTACAGAGGAATCGAACCCGTGTATTTGTGCATGCTAGGCAAGCACTGTACCACTAGGCCAAACACCTAGCCCACATTTTTCTTTTTTTCTTTTTGTTTACAATTTTATTAATATTGATTTTTACATCATATTTGAAATGTCATGTTTAACAAACAAGTATTCAATAAGGGAATCTCAATATACAACCACTGGCACCTAGATTTTAGAACATAATTAAAATTTAGTTGAGTATTTGTATGTTATAGATACATATTAATATATCCAATAAAACATTATGTCTATAGAGTATGTAGCCCATTATAGATTTTTATATCTATGCAGTTATGCTTAATCTCCAAAATCATGTCCATATCCTTGGGTACCCAAATATATAAAGTCATCGTTGTACTGTTTGGATCTAATATCCACATATTAAGAATGCCATGCACCATTTAATCCTTTGGTCTTGACTTTTCTCACTCAACATGATTCATGGGTTTTGGGGAACATTTTGCACTTTTAAATGTTCCCTGTAGCTTTAAAGCTGCTTTACAATTGCTTTTAGGTATTAATATTCAGGAATAATTAAAATGTAATATACAGTTAGTATTTCATGTACTCAGTGTGTAATTAATTTTTGAGTGTGTAATTAATGCAAGAAAGAGGAGGTCCTGTTTCAACCTTTGAATCTTAAGAGACTTTGCAAAATAGAAAATAGGAAAACAGTTCTTGAATTTCAAAAGAGATGTACACGGCATATTCTTCCATGGTACTAAGCATTAAAAAAAACAATATTGGGCCAGGAGTTTGGTCTAGTGGTAGAGTTCTAGCCTGGCATGCATAAAGACCCAGGTTTGATTCCTCCATGCCACATATATAGAAAAAGCCAGAAGTGGTGTTGTGGCTGAAGTGAGAAAAGTGACCAGATGTATCCCTGGCTCTACCTACACTAAGTTTTTGTTATGTCATTTTAGGAGACCACAATTTGTTTTTGCTCCCCAAAATATGACTCAGCAACAATGTACAATGCACAACCTGAAACGCTTCCACCCAGGACAGGCCATTTTCAGTAATTTCCCTCTTCTTTTATAATATGCTGTCTTGATAAAAACTTTGGTCTCCCTTTTTCACTTCATCTTATTCCATTTTTATGTTTATGAACATCTTAGTTGGCTTTGCCTTAGCAGAAGTTAAGTTCAGTTACTGTCAACTATACCCCATGATTCAGTACTCTGAATAAAAGCTGTCACATCTTTTTTATTATAAAAATTCTTTTTTATTGTAATGTATATAGGGGTTACAGTTACATTTGCCAGATAATAGGCGCACTACTTCTCACACAATGGTACCCTTTCTCAGGTTTTTGTTTTCACCTCCTTTTTTTTTTGTGCCATTCCTGGACCATGAGCTCGGGGTCTAAGCACTGTCCTTGGGCTTTTTCAAGGCTAGAATTCTACCACTTGAGCCACAGCACCACTTCTGTTTTTGTTCTATGTGTGTAGCACCGAGGAATTGTACCAGGGTCTTCGTCCTTGCTAGGCAAGCACTACCACGAGGCCAAACTCCCAGTTCTGTTGTCACCATTTTAACTCTACTGTCTCTCTCAATTGGGAGGGAGCAAAGATACAATGAGTCTCCTTTATTATGTTTTATTACAGAATCCCCTTGTACGGAATGCACAATAAAACTTTGGATTTTATGCTTATTTTAAATCAACAGATTCAAATTTCCATAAGTCCCAGTTGATTCAGCTATATTAACTACATAAATTAGTGATGTGGAATATCTTAGGAATTCTGAAATTAGAATTGTACATTATTTCATGTTTAATCAAGAGTTAGTTCAATGTTGAAAGGGCATAGGTTTGGTGAGATGCGGAGACATAAGTTCTAAGTTCATTCAGTAATACTAACATAGATAAACCATTAAAGTGAAACTTTTTGAGGAAATCTGAAATGAGAATTGTACATTACTTCATGTTTAATCAGAAGTAAGATCCATTTGAAAATTCCAAAGACACAGGTTTAGGTAAAATGTGGAGGAGAATCTATCACAGCTTGACTGTGCTCACAATCCTTAGGGTGGTCTTGCTTTGTAGGCTTTTTGTCCATTTCCAGAGGTGCTGAAAGCTCTAATCTCTCTTTTTCTTGTTTTCCACATTAAAAATCTTTTGGTAAACAAGCAGGCAACATTTCATGACGAGGAAAGTTACAGTGACCACACAGGCCAGCAGGAACCCAAGAACATCCAGAGAGTGGTACTGGTACCAGGTGAGGTTGTGAGCAAGTGGCCTCAGGTGCTTGGCTCCTTTGTGGCGCATGACAAACTCGATCCAGAAGACAGCTCGATCCAGGGGATTCATAGGCTGATCATGGTGAATGGCTGATAACCACATAGCATTCTTTTTATAGCTAAAGGTAAATCAAATTGACATCAATTTCTGAAAATGAGCTAGGAAGGAAAACAGCAGAGGGCCAGAGGTTTTGCCTAGTGGTAGAGATCTTGCATAGCCTGCACAAAGACCCAAGTTCGATTCCTCAGTACCACGTAAAAAGAAAAAGCCAGAAGTGGTGCTATTGCTCAAGTGGTAAGGCTGTAGCCTTGAAGAAGCCCAAGGACAGTGTTTTGGCTCCTGAGTTCAAGCCCCAGGACTGGCAAAACAAAAAACAATAACAACAACAAAATAAAAACCAGAAAACAGAAACTGAAATGGTTCATCCTTTTCACTATAGCAAAATGTTAACTATCATAATTTCATATTGTATTTGCCAAATATTTATTTCATAAGCATTTATTTTATAAAGAGTAGCCAGTTAGATCTTAAGCTAGAAGAAATTATATGTGAGTGGGTTAGTGTCACATGTGCAGGGAGTGTGCCTGTGTCCTTATTTAATTGTTTTCCTCATTTTTCTTCCAATCTTTGGTTTTCATCCTTACTGATTCCTTTCAGTACACTTTTGTCCTGTTTTCGAATGCTGAGGGATTTGATATTTTTTTTCCATGCTGGCAACAAAAATGAGGTATTATGGCTGGAAATGAAAGTGAATCCATGAACTCTCAGCATTCCAAATAGTGAAAGATGCTGACCATGATTTAAACCCACCCTGGCCTCTATAGCATGACAAGGTTGCAACACACATACACACACACACACACACACACACAGACACAAACACACACAAGCCCATTTTGATTTGTGACACACATGATGGGTTATGATGACTCTTCCACTATTAAGCAACTCTAAACTGATGGTAATTTAAATGTTCACACACTGGTAAGAAATATTCTTTAAAGGCTATTTAATAAAACATAAGTATACTAACGAGCGGGTAGGATAGTTAACCAGTTTCCCAAGGTTTAATGTCTAGACAATCAGACAGAAAGATAGACAGACACAATCTCATACATACACACTGGAACATGTACTCACACAGGGTTGTTAATGACTGCATCCAGTGCTCTGAGCAAGTCTTTTCGTGACATTGCTCTTATATCCACTTGAACAGCTGCTCCTTTTGCCACCATGTGAGCAATGTTGTCATGCTGTTCCCCAAACAAAGGAATGCCACCAGGGAATCCCATGATGGATGGCCTCATAGACTCCATTTGCTCTACCGTGAGTGATGAAAGCTTTGGTTTGGGGATGACCTAGGAGAATTTCAACAAGAGTGTTCATTAAAAGATGTGGACATAAAATGAGAACTATACATTGCAGGCACTGACTGGAGCAGTGTTCTCCAAATAACAATATTGAACCGATGACACTGCATTGAAATGGCTTTCATGGCTCACCGCAAGTAGCACCTAGTCCACTTGAGAGGTAAGCACAAGTCTTATGGGACATGCTTTATGTTTTGGGTGACTTGAGGTTTGAGAATGAATATACCATTTCCTGCCGAACCTAAAACCCATAATGGATAACAGAGAGCAAATTGTAAGAAGAAAATATTTATGTTAGATTATGCTCTCATAAACTTACAAGTATTACATTAACCTAGTGAAAGAGGGATTTTTGAAACAGTGTATTATCACTTTATGCTAAGAAACATGATATTTTTCCCACATGAAATGCCCACTAGCTGGATGCTGGTGGCGCACATCAGTAATGCTCCCTACTTAAGACGTTGAGATCTACGAACGAGGGTTCAAAGTCATCCCGGGCACCAAAGTCCATGAGACTTTTACCTCTAATTAACCACCAGAAAATCAAAATTGGCACTGTGGCTCAAGTGGTAGAGATGTAGCCTTAAGCTGAAGAGCTTGGGGACAGGACCCAGGCCCATACTTCATGCTCATGACCATCACTACTACCAACAACAAAAAGCACACTCATTCATTAAAGGTGTTTTTTTCAGTGGCATTGTAAATACTTGTCCTTCTTTAGAGGATGGATAAGGCAGTGTTTGAATTGAGAGACAGAGATATAACTTCAGATATTTAGAGAAAATGACATTGTCACATTCGTAGGGAAATGGAAAGACTTGGAAAGTTTCATGTTTTCTTTGAAAGTAGGCTTAGTATTGACAAAGAATTACAATAGCTCAGTAAATATGCACATATGACTCTATAGAATGATGCTAAGTGAAATGAATTCTGGTATATGTAAAAAAACAACGGTTTCTTCTTTGTGGTTGTTATTTATTTTTTTTGCCAGTCCTGTGCTTGAGCTCAGGGCCTGAGCACTGTCCTTGGACTTTCTTAAGGCCAGAACTCTCACTTGAGCCTCAGCACCACTTCTGGCTTTTTTCTATGTATGTGGTACCGAGGAATCGAACCTAGGTCTTCCTGTATGCGAGGCAAGCACTCAACCACTAGGCCAACCTCCCGGCCCCTGTGGTTGTTATTTTTAATGTACTAAGTGAAGGTATTTATTTTTTCTTTTATTTTCCCCCTTCTAGCTTATGCCTTGTGGTTTATGTATCTGAGTTTGGTAACTGGTGTATTGTATATATGCCTATTTGCTTATTAAATTAGCAATGGAAGGGGAACAACAAGATGATGAGACAAAGGACAAAGCATGAACCAATATAACAGAGAGACAAGAAGTTGGAAATGGACTTCAGTATTTGGGGGTGGGGGAAGGGAAAGGAAGAGAAGAACATGGGAGGGTAACAATGTCCGAGAAGAAAGGTACACACTCCCTGACATATGTAACTGTAACCTCTATATATCACCCTGTCAATAAAATTAAAATTTTTAAAAGACAAAGAAAAAAGATAAACATTATATATAATACATCAGATTATAATAAAATTCAAATGATTCATGCTTATTTTCTTTAGGCTGAGATTACAAATATAAAATGTTTGCATTCATTTTTGAGATTTCATCAATAAACCTCCATCAGTGTGCTTCCTGTTGCACTGTCATCACCTATGTCTAAATCTGCTCATGTTTTCAGTGGTTGTTTTTCAGAATCTTACCAAGGAGGTCATTCTTGCGGAGCCACGTGTACAGCCGGGTATTAGCTCCTAAGGTGTCTGGTTACTTGCCATTAAATCTCCAAAGAACCTGGTAGTTAAAGACAATATATTTTTAAATTTAAAGGGTAACTTTTCAAATTTAGAGAACATGTGGTTAGATGGCTTTCGTAAAATGGATAAAGAGAATAAGTAAGGTTAATTAATGCAATTTGAAAGACTGAGAGAAAAAGGTTATGAATATTTAATGTACTCATTTTCATATTCAATATGAATAGCATCATAAACTTCATAGTATTAGACAAATGATGTGATAAGTATCAGGTTTATGGATTAAATAATTATTAATGAAATGAAAAATAATTCATTAGTGAGGAGAAACCTAGATGGATGTAACATACTAATACATGGATCATAGTTCCAGGAGGATATAACCATGCTATCTATATTCACAACTAATGCAAGATCACACAACTTCATCAAGAAAACTTTAATTTTACTAAAACCACACATAGATCCAAACAAAACCATGGAAAAATCAACAAAACAAGGAATTGGTTCTTTGAAAAAATTAGCAAAATTGACAAACCTTTTTCAAATCTAACCACAAAAGAAGGGAGCACACCCAAATAAACAAAATCATGGATGCTAATAGAAATATCATGACAGATATTACTAAGATCCAGAATGTCGCAAAGAAATACTTTTCAAACATTTATGCCAACAAATTTGAGAATCTAGAAGAGATGGATGAATTTCTAGCCAATATAAACATATCCACACTGAACCAAGAAGACCTAAACCAAGTAACCAGGCCTATTTCAAGTATTGAAATAGAAATGGCAATCAGAGACCTCCCATCCAAGAAAGGCCCAGTCCCTGATGGATTCACAGTTGAATTCTATAAGGCTTTTAAAGTAGAGCTCATACCAATACTTCTCAAGCTCTTCAATGAAATTGAAAACGAAGGCTCTTAGCCAAACTTATTCTATGAAGCCAGCATAACCCCCACCCTAAAATCAGACAGAGACTCATCAAAGAAAGATAACTATAGACCTATTAATGTGATGAATATTGATGCAAAATTTCTAAGCAAAGTTCTAGCCAACAGTCTTCTACACCTCATCAAGAAATTATGCATTATGATTGAACAGGATTCATCACAGGGGTGCAAAGCTGGTCCAATATATGCAAGACAATCAATATAGTTCATCACATCAAGAGGAGCAAGGACAAGAATCACATGATCATTTCAATAGATGCAGAAAAGGCATTTGACAAAATGCCTTTCTGCTAAAAGCTCTGAAGAAACTAGGAATCCATAGAACATTCCTAGGTATAACAAAGACTGTGTATGACAAACCTACAGTTAGCATTATACTTAACGGTGAAAAGCTAAAGCCATTTCCTCTAAAATGAGGAACAAGACAAGGATGTCCACTCTCTCCACTCCTCTTTAACAGAGAACTAGAAATTCTAGCCACAGCAATAATGCAAGAAACAAGCATAAAGGGGACCCAAATAGGAAAAGAGAGATTGAAATGTTCCCTCTTTGCAGATGACCCCAAATTAGTTGAGCTGATTCAAAACTTCGGCAAGGTAGCAGGGTATAAAATTAACCCTCAAATATCAACTGCTTTCCTGTGTGCCAAAAATGAGAAGAGCTAGGCAGATATCAGGAAAGCAATTTCTTTTGTAATAGCTTCAAAAAATAATAAAGTGCCTAGGAATTAACTAAGAATGTAAAGGAACTTTTTGATGAAAACTTTAAAACCATGAAAACAGAAATAAAAGTAGAACTGAGAAAGTGGAAAAACCTCACGTGCTCCTGGATTATTAGAATTAACGTCGTTAAAATGGCAATCCAGCCTGCAAAACCCAACAACATCCCAATGTCATTCTTTAAGGAACTAGAAGAAGCAATCCAAAATTTCATATAGAATAACAGAAAGCCCCTATAGCAAAAACAATACTTAGCAAAAAGAACAGACATGGAGGAATATCAATACCAAGCTATTACAGAGCTATAGAGTAGTCAAAACAGCTTGATACTGGCACAACAACAGTTCTGAGGACTAATGGATTAGAACTTAAGATCCAGAAATCAACACACAGACTTATGGCCACCTATTCTTTATTCGGGAGCCAAAAAAATAAGATGAAAGAAATACAGCCTCTTCAACAAGTGGTGCTGGGAGAATTGGTTAAGCACCTGCAGAAAAGTAATGTTGGATCCTTCTATGTGACCCTTCACCAGGATTAATTCCAAATGGATCAAATACCTTGAGGTAAAATCAGATACCTTGAAAACATTACAAGAAGGAATAGGATATACACTAGGTCTCCTTGGCAGAGGTCAAATCTTTCTTAACAAAGACCCAGAAACACAACAAATTAAAGAAATTTGGATAAACGCTACTGACTGCATTAAACTGCAAAGCTTCTGTATGGCAAAGGTTGTAGCTAGCAAGATTAATAGAAAGCCGACAGAATGGAGATCTTCAGAAGCCATACAAGAGACAAGTGCCTCATATCTAAAAAATATCTACAGCTAAGACATTGAGTCTCTCCAAAACAAATATTGAAAGTAACAAACAACCCATTAAAAGGTGGGCCAAGTCTTAAAGAGAGACTTCTCTGAAGAAGAAATAAAAATGGCCTGTAGACCCATGAAGAAAGCTTGATATCTCTCTGGCCATAAAAGAAATGCAAATCAAAACAACTTTGAGATTCCACCTCACTCCAATTAGAATGGCCATGATCAAGAAATCTAATAACAACAGATGCTGGCATGGATGTGGCCAGGATGGATCACTCTTACATTGTTGGTGGGAGTGTAAACTCTTTCAACCACTATGGAAAGCAGTATAGCGATTCATCAAAAAACTAAACATAGAGCTCATCTATGACCCAGCAATTCCACTCCTTGGCATTTACCCAAATGTCCAGAAACAAGGAAAAACTAAAGCCATTAGCACAAGGATGTTCATTGCAGCACTATTTACCATAGCTAAGATTCCTAACCCAGATTCCCCTCGGGAGATGATTAGATCAAGAAGATGTGGTACATATACACAATGGAAATGTACGTTGCCATCAGAAAGAATGGCATCACCCTATTTTTAAGGAAATGGAAAGACTTGAAAACAATCATATTAAGTGAAGTAAGCCATCCCCAAAGGAACATAGGCTCGATGGTTTCCCTCTTTTGTAACAATTGGTATACATCTAGGACCCTCCTAGCAGAGGATTATAATAACTCAAAACCCGAGATTCATCAGACCATATAGGATGAGACTTAATTAAAGGATCTCCAGGATCTGGAAACAAGAGATTTATAATATGTGATTGTTGTTCTTAAAGTACTCTGATATTTCTCTTCTCTTTTTTTACCCTTTTAATCAATCTCTTATTGTTTCTGTATCTGACTTAGTTATCTGGGATATTCTAGATATGTTTATTTTATTGAAATAGGAAAAGGAAGGAGGGAGATACAAGATGATTCAGAGTGAGTAGGGGAGAGAAACGGAGACAAAAACATGAAAAGGGGGTATCAATGTGTAAGAAGTAATGCACCCATTACCTGGCAAATGTAACTGTAACCCTTCTAGGGTTTACTCAAAGATAAAAAAAAAGAACAGATTCATCATGAATAACACCTGCGGCAGTTCTGACACAAAACAGGGAATAGACACAAAGTCCACTCATATTTTGTATATTTCTCTTAAAGGTAAATGTAAATTTGAGTGCATAATTCCCCTCCATTTTATTGAGCTATTTATAATGAGGGGGGAATAAAGGCTAACATTTATGTACCGGAATTACATTTTTAAAATCTAAGGATTTTTTTCTTTTACAGCAAAATGTTTGTATTTTTTGTATTTCATATTTATATTTTACATTAAGATTATCTAGAATTATATTGCATAGTTCACTGTGGTCAAATGTATGAAATCAGTTTTTTTAAAGAATTTACTAATGTTGATTTTTACATCATATTTTAAATGACAAGTTTAACAAACAAGTGTTCAAGAAGGGAATCTGTATAGACAATCACTGGGACTTAGTATTTAGAACTTAATCAAAATTAGGCTAAGGGTTTGTATGTCATAGAAACATTAATTTAAGAAATAAAACATTATGTCTATAGAGTCATAGGTTTTATGTCTATATAGTTATGTTTGTATTTCCATTACCATGTCCATAGCATTGGGTATGAAGTTATTGAGTCCTCGCTCTTGTACTCTTTGGATTTAATAGCCACATACTAAGGATACCATATGCCTTTTGTTCCTTAGGTCTTGACTTGTCTCACTCAACATGATTCGCTCTAGATTCATCCACTTCCCTGCGAATGCCATTATTTTATCTTGTCTGTTGGCGATGTAGAATTCCATTCTGTATATATACCACATTTTCTGTATCCATTCATCTGCAGTAGGGCATCTGCATTGTTTCCATTGCCTGGCTATTGTGAATAGTGCAGAGATGAACATAGCTGAGCAGGTGTCCTTATAATATCCTGGGTCGTGCTGTTCAGGATAAATGCCCAGAAGTGGTATGGCGGGATCGTAGGGAAGGTCTATTTTCAGTTCTTTAAGAACCCTCCACACTGCTTTCCAGAGTGACTGAACTAGTCTACATTCCCACCAGCAGTGTAGTAGGGTTCCTTTTTCTCCACAGCCCCACCAGCAACTGTCATTGTCTGAGTTCAAAATCTTGGCCATTCTTGTTGGGGTAAGGTGGTATCTTAGGGTTGTTTTTATTTGCATTTCCTTTATGACCACAGATGATGAACATTTTCTCATATGCTTTTCTGCCATTTTAATCTCTTCTGATAAGTGTCTCTTTAGTTCCCTTGCCCATTTAGTGAATGGTTTATTCGGTTTGGAGGGGATTAGCTTCTTGAGTTCCCTGTAGATACTGGATATTAAGCATTTGTCAGATGTATTGTTGGTGAATATCTTTTCCCAGTTGGTTGGCTGTCTCTCTACTTTTGTAACTCTGTTTTTATCTGTACAGAAACTTTTTATTTTTAGTTAGTCCCATTTATCACGTCTCTCTCCAATCTGTTGTGACCCTGGGATTCTCTTCAGGAATCTGTTGCCTGTGCCTATGATTTCCAGTGTCTCTCCTACTTTATCGTGTAGCAATTTCACGGTTTCCGGTCTGATGTTGAGGTCTTTGATCCACTTTGAGTTAATGCTTGTGCATGGCAAAAGGCTAGGGTCAATTTTTAGTTTTCTGCATGTGGCTGCCCAGTTTTGCCAGCACCAATAATTGAATAGGCTGTGTTTGTTCTATTGTATATCTTTGGCTCCTTTGTCAAATACAAGTTGACTATAGGTATGTGGTTCTATTTCTGGGTCTTCTGTTCTGTTTCACTGATCTTCTGGTCTGTTTTAGTGTCAATACCAAGCAGTTTTTTGTTATTATGGCTCTATAGTAGAGTTTGAAGTCTGGTGTTGTAATATCACCAGCATTGTTCTTTTTGCCTAGAATTGTTTTGGCTATTCTAGGTCTTTTCTTGTTCCATATGAACCTTTGGATTATATCTTCAATTTCCGTAAAGAATGTCTTTGGGATTTGATGGGGATTGCATTGAATTTGTATATCAATTTTGTCAGTATAGCCATTTTCACTATGTTGGTTCTCCCTAGCCATGAGCATGGAATGTCTTTCCATTTCCTAGTGTCCTCTTTAATTTCTTTCATTAGGCTTTTATAATTTTCATTGAATAATTCCTTTACTTCTTTGGTTAAGTATATTCCTAAGTATTTTATTCTTTTGGGGGCTATTGTGAATGGGATCATTTTCTTGATTTGGCCTTCTGTTTGTGTATTGTTGGTGTACAAGAAGGCTACTGACTTCTGTCACCAGTCAATGGCCTGGGGTAGGGGGCTCTTGAGGGAAGGGACAGGATTCTAAATTCCTTGCCCCCCTGCCCTTGCCAGTCTTTCTCAGGCGGGGTGGAGGCGTCTTAGTTAAGTTGTATAGCTTGGTACCAGCTGTGCTTTCCGATGGGTTTGGGGACCCTCTGGACTATCCGCTGGGCTACTCACCCCTCTGCATTGGCTGTGGGTGCTCCACGGTGTTGGAGAATCATTCACTCACCTCGGATCTCCGCCGCCGCCTGTGGTCTGTGTCTGGGTTCTGCTGCTTGCTGTTCTGGTCTGCGCTGTGTCCTGCCTCTGGCTTCTGCTGCTGGCTTCTGTGGTGGTTGGGGCTGCCCAGCCTGGTGCCCTCCGCTGCCGCTTTTTGTGGCTTGGAGCCGGCTGGGAGGTGGGGGAGGGGTCCTCGCATTCCGAATTCTTTGAGAAAGTTGGATGTGAGCTTTATCTGGATTTCTTTTCCGGTTTGAGTCCTTCTCCATTGCTTTTTGAGTTTGTTGCTGTGGATTTCTTAAGGTAGTTGGGATTCCCTGGTTCTCTCTTTTTGTGGGAGAGAGCTAGGCAGCGTCCCTATTGTCTCGGTGCCATCTTCCGCTCAAAATCTAAGGATTTTAAAAATAAACTTCTCAAGACACACACACAAACACACACACAATTTCACATTGTGACTGCTGTGTTCTTTTCAAGTGACAAAATACATGTTGTATTTATTGAAGATGAAAAATGTTCAGATTGTATACTATTGGAGTACCAGTTGGGCATATCTTTGTCTTTCAACTATCTAAAATAAATTAAAGCTATTGTGACAGAGTATGTTGCACTGGGAAGCTAGTGTAATCAGATGCCTACAAAGTTT